>NC_045434.1:4485369-4525277 GCF_002776525.5 Piliocolobus tephrosceles | reverse complement strand
AGACTCCGTCTCAAAAAAAAGAAAAAGAAAAAGAAAAAAAAATCTGATGAATGCAGAAAAAGTAGCAGCAGCAGCCCGTGGGGATGGGAAACCCTAAAAACAGCATAGGAACAGATGACCATTGGAATTACCTACTCTACCAAAAGGGTCTGCTGGTTGAAAAATCACGCTAGCTAAGGGTTACAGTCTGCTAAACGCTAAGTTCTTTATGTTGATTATTTCATCAAACGTTCATCAGAACCCTGGGAATAGTTATTTTTATCATGCCCATTTCACAGATGAGGAAACTGAGCTGTAGAGGGGTTAAGTGGTCATTACGACACTAGTAAGTGGCCGGGCTGGGCTTTGATTCCAGGTGGTCTGACCTCCAGGTCGACACTGTCACCTGTGTGTCCTGATCGATTACCCGTGAGTGCAGCACCCACAGGCAAGTCCCACTTCACTTCGAGAAAACATTCCCATTTTTTATTCTCCCTGCTTTCTGCAGTAGCTGCTTGCCCAGCAGGGGTAAGTGCTTTGGAAACACTGAGCTCGGTGAAACTGCTGAACACAGGAGCCCTGGTGAGACTCTGCCGGATGATGACAAATCATGTTCACATTAACCTTGTGCCCTGAAGGTTGCCTTTGGTGGGAAGCGGCAGAGAAGACGTGAGTTTCTTGCCAATTCCACCCGGGGGAGAGCCTGCCAGGCCTCCTGACTTGTGGTCCTGTCTCTGGCCGGCACGGTGGCTGCTTTTCCTAGGCAAGTGTGTCATAGTGTCTCTCCCGGTGATGGCCAGTGCAGCTGCCCAGGACAGGTGTGCAAAGACACAGCGCCACTGAGGCAGGGTGAGAAGAGAGTCTCGAAGATTGAAAAACCAAATAAAAAGCCCAGCCCATAACCTTTTGCCGTAGATATTCTTTAAAGTCCCGGGGGAGGGGCTGGGAATTATGCTCTGTGTGTGTGATGAGATACCAGGGCGAGCCACTGTTAATTTTATAATTCAAGTGCTGTTGGAATAAATAACCATAAAAACAACGATAATTACTCCATGCTCTGCAAATATTTGCTCTCCACGCAAGTATTTGTGGAAAAAGCATGAAGTCTTGGGTCCTCAAACTTCAGAAAACAGAGTACAGATCTCAGGGAAGCTCCAGGCAGAAACTGAAGGGGCTCCTGGAAAGTCTCTGAGTGTAAATGATACAAGCGCCATCCCTCTGCTGGTTGGCAGTAGGGGAATAATTATATCCTGGCCATTCCGGATTTATTTATTTTATTTTATTTAATTAATACATTTATTTTGAGACAGAGTCTCCCTCTGTTGCCCAGGCTGAAGTGCGGTGGTGTGATCTCGGCTCACTGCAACTTGCGTGTCCTGGGTTCCAGTGATTCTCCTTCCTCAGCCTCCTGAGTAGCTGGGATTACAGGCGTGTGCCACCACACCTGGGTGATTTTTGTATTTTTAGTAGAGACGGGAGGTCTCACCATGTTGGCCAGGCTGGTCTTGAACTCCTGCCTCAGCTTCCCAAAGTGCTGGGATTACAGGCATGAGCCACCGCGTCTGGCCCCATTTTAGATTTAAATTCCAGAGCCATCCACAACCATTTCCCCTGCTCTCGCGTGCCCCCACTTTCCCCAACCCCAAATCTAATCAGTTGATGGGATCCATCAATGTGATTTCTGCATCGCTTCTCCCCCGTCTGCCTTCTCCCTGCCTGTGTCCGGTGCAGTGTCTCATTACCTCCTGCGTGGACCATTGCAAGAGTCTCCTACCTCGTTCTTCTAGAAACAAGAGCAAACTTTCAAAAGCATGGGTGAGGTCAACTTACTCCCTCGTTCCAAATTCTGTAGTAGCAGCATTTTACTTCCAGAACAAAACACAGACTCCCCAGCCTGGCATGCAATGCGCAGGGTGATCTAGCTCCATCAGTCTTTTACTCACTACTTATTCAACACGTATTCACCGAATTCCTCCACGCACCAGGCATTGGCATCCCCTCTGTGCACACAGTGCTGCCAACAAAGTCTTTGTGCCTTCTCTCAAGGACCCTAGAGGGTGGTGGGGGTCACACCAGGATGCTAAGGACTTGCCCGGCTGGAGCACCTGTGAGGTCAGGGAAGGCTTCCTGGAAAAGGTGACTTATCTAAAGTCACTTGAAGTCACCCAAAGAAGGCACAGGAGGGAGCCAAGAAAAGATGGAGTGGGTGTGGGATGGGAAGGCAAATGGAGCAGGTGCAAGGCCCAGGGGTAAGAGGGTGTGGGCAGTTCAATACAGCCATCGCCTGTGAGAGGGAAAGTGGAGACAGGAGGAAGTGGGTCTCCGTTACAACAGGCTGGAAGAACCTGTCTGTCTGGGAGTTCAGGCTTAATCTTGAGCAGTGGGAGGCCATGGAAGGCAGGAGAGCGCTTTGAATAGATTTGCATTTTAGAAAGACCATTCTGTCTGGAGTTTGGAGAAAAGATTAGAGACGGGAGAAGAGAGGCAGGGAGGTGGATATGCACCCCTTTAGGAGTTCAGGCAGAGGGTGATTGTAGCACTGGGGACGGTGACGTAACGAGTTGACAGAGGTAAGAGGTATTGAGGCACTGAGGGGTCTTGGCAATTATTTGCTGTGAAGGGTGAGAGATAAGGAGGTGACAAGCCCACATCACAGGTCTCTGGCTTGGGTACGCGTGCAGGTGGTGGTGCCGTTTTCTGGGATGGGAGCACAGGACGAGCAGGCCTCAGGTCTGGGTGAGGGTGGGGAAGCATGAGAGGGTGAGCTCAGGTTTGGACATACTAAGAGTCAGTGCCTGTGAGACACACCAGGAGAAATACTGATTGAGACTGACAGAAACAGAAAGGTTGAGACAAAAGCCAAAGGACACCAGTGTCGAAGGAAAGCCTTCAAAAGAGATGGAGAAGGAAGAAACACAGAGGCAGGAGGAAAACCCAGGGAAGTGAGTAATCCAAGGCGGGATCCATCAAGTAAAATCAGGACAGAAAAGCACTTCTTGGTTGTCCTGAGTCAGGAGGTTGTTAACGACCTTGACAAGAGCAGTGTCCCAGGAGTCCGTGCTGGTATGCGGAGGATCCAGGTTGGGTTGACAAGTTGTCCGAGGTAAGAATGTGGAAGCAGGAAGTGAATACGAGGTCTGTCAAGAACTTCAGCCATGAATAGTGGAGGAAAAGAAGAGGACTGAGTCTGGGGAGGGACAATCTTCAAAAGAGGTTCCCGCTCCCATTCCGCCCCCCCCCTCCTTCCCTCCCTCCCTGCCCTCCCTCCCCACTTCTTTCTCTTTCAACAGGGGGATGAAGGAAGGGGCTGGAGGAGCTGGAGCAGGTGGAGCTCCAGATTCAGGAAGGAGAGGGAATGATCCACAGGGAAAGTTGTAGGGGAGTGGCTCCCAGCCTGGGTGGAGAGGTTGGCCGTGTGGGAGGAGGGATCCCTCTTTCACTGTTGCCAAGAAGACGAAAGGAGGGGGCAGATGCAGATAAGCCTGGGGGTTGGGGCCAGGAGTTGGGAAAGTCATCTCCTCATCCTTTCTGGCCTTGAACTTCTCCTGTGCATCGGGGCCACACGCTCTCCTCCCAAGGTGTGCTGATCTTTCTCCGTGTCACTCTCTGCATCTGCTCAGTGAGTTCCCCTTTTTCTGCACGTGCTTCATTCCATCTTTCAATGCAAAGGCACATCCAGGTTTTGTGGAACCTGAAGTGTACACAATTTGGGACAGTTTCTTTAAGAAAACGAACGCTAAAATAGATTACTTTGGCAAATCTTACAAAAATCCACGGAGATGTGAAGGCAGCTCTACGGCCCTTCCTGGGACCTTGAAGTGGATCGTTGTAAGCTCCTGCACCTGAGGGTTAAGCTTCATTCGCTTTATGTTAAGTCTTCCTCCATTTAAATGTGAAAATCCTACCCAAACCTCAAACTTGAACAACAACAAACAAAATAAAACGAAGAAAGAAACCCCAACACAAACAAAAAACTTCCTCCCTGAAGTTCCTCCCATTGGAAAGAAGTAAGGAGAGCCTTAGTTTCCCCATCTGGAGAATGGAGCTAAGAGCCTCTATCTCCAAGTCCTGAGGACTTAATGAGGCAGCACACGGACAGAACCTGGCATAGTTTCCTTCCCATAATTGGTGCATACAAAATGATTGCTGAAGAAACAAAGGGATGTATGAACCTAACTCTCTTTTCTCATTTATCACTGTTTTTTTTTTTTTTTTTTGTGAGACAAGGTCTCACTGTGTCACCCAACTGCAGTGCAGTGGTGCAATCCTAGCTCACTGCAGCCTCAAATTCCTGGGCTGAAATGATCCCCCCACATGGGACCCTCAAGTAGCTGGGACTACAGGTGCACATCACCACATCTGGCTAACTTTTGTATTTTTTTGTGGTAATGGGGTTTCACTGTGTTGCCCAGGCTGGTCTCAAACTCCTAGCTCAAGCAATCCTCCTGCCTCAGCCTCCCAAAGTGCTGAAACTACAGGTGCAAACCACCACACCTGGCCTCACTTATCACTTAGACCTACGTGTTAGTTATCTGCATGCTCATCTTATCTTTCCCATTAGACTCCAAATACCTTGAGCCTGTCTTATTATTTTTGAGTCCTTCCCAAGGTCTATCAGTGTGTCTTGCATACGGTGGGTCAATTTATTGAATGAATGGATGGATGAATGAACAGAGAGTATGAATCACTTCATTAAGAAAGAAGTTCATTGTTAGGAGAGTTGCTTAGAAATTTGCCTAAATGAGTTTTCCAGTTGAGGCTATCAATTCTTCGTGTCCACATTGGCGGGGATCGGTTAACAAAAGAACAGGAAGGACTGGAGCTGTGTCTTAACAGATAACACGCATTTGGTTGAGGAGGCAGAATGTGGAGAAGTCAGGGCTGGAGACCTCAACAACGTTCAGAGTTTAGTTGGTGCTATTAGGAGCCTTCAGCACAAGACAGTCTGTGGAGTGCTGCTTGGGCTAAACACGATAAACTGGAGTACCCCTAAGCTAGGCAAAAGCTGTCAAATGCAATTCAGGAAGACAAGTGTAATGAATATGTAGGATAATATGGGCAGATTTCTTACCGGATGCATTTTGAATATATTGCCTCTTAGGGAGAGCTCCTTTCCCAGAGGTACCCACATGGGGGAAACTGCTTTTCTGTTTACTTCTCAAAGGGCTGTTGTGAAGATTAGATGAAAAAAAAATGTAAAAGTGCTTTGTAGACTGTAAATGCCACATAAATATTCTTTATTATCACTGTTATTGTTGCGTTCCTGGCCTTCTCTCTCTCCTTCCCCGCTCTTCTCAGACTCCATATCCCACCAGTTTCCATGAAGTATCATCATTCCCCAAGCACACGAGTGTGTTCCTAGACCCTAGGGTAGCCTGTATCAAGTGGTATGAGACATGTATGTGTGTCCACCTGTTCCTCAGATTCATTTTTACCCCTCAGTCCTGAGCACGATTCCTGGCACAAAATAGGAGCTTGGTAAATGTTCGCCAGATAGAAAATGCTCTCAGGTGATGGGAAAATAGTTCTTGGGTCATTTCATCCAGCCCCTTTGGTTTCATCTGACTTTGGTTGTGTGGTCTTCCTAAGAAAGGCGAGTCTAGTTTCCAAGACACTAGACCTCTTTATTATTTCTAGGATGTCGAGGCCAAACAAATGCCTTGTTACTCTACAAGTCTTGAAAAAAATGACCCTCCTGGAAATTCCTGAAAACCAGGAAACCAGAATATTCCCGTTCTGATGTAACTTCTAAAAAATTCATAATATCAAATTAAGAAAGACAGTGTTTTTGCTCCTTTCTTCCTTTCTTTTTTTTAGTGGAAAAAGCCCCAACAAAATATCTGAGAAGTGGGTTTGGATCTATGTGATCTTATTCAGAGCACTTGACTACTTGGAGTCTCCATCTCCTCTTGTGTAAAGGGAAGATAATAATTCTGTCTTGGCTTCTTTATGGGGACATTTTCAAGATGAATCGGATAATGCATGTATCTCCCGAAGCCCTGCAGCCTTATGCTTTATCCTCTCAGTGCAATCTTTTTAGGCAGGGCCCTTGGTAGACACACAAGACATGTATTGACAAACATTGGCAAAGGATCACAAAAAGGAAATACTAAGAAAATATGGAATAACAGCTGTCTCTGGGGGCAGATCAGTTGGTAGCTGTTAAGAGGTGGATTTCATTCTAAGACTGGCAATGGGGACCATTTGGCAGGAAGAATGGGGATGTAAAGCACAGAGGAGAGAATTCTGGGGCCTACACCCATCTACTCCTCCTTCCTTCTCTTACAGAGCCGCCTGGTCCCAGGAACCCACCCTCTCCTGTCTAATCGTGTCATAGGACCCTGCAATATGCTTGCTGCCTCTGTATTCAACATCCCCCTCAAAACCGTGGCTCCTTTCCACTGATATACTCAATCTCCACCATCTTAAAAAATATCCTCCCTCAACCCTATAAACCTTTGCCTCAATTTCTCCCTTTCATTGCCCAGCAACTTAATGGAGTTGAATACTCACTGTTTCTAAATCCAGTGAACACTTTCCTGTCTTCATCTTATTTATTTATTTATTTGTTTTTTGGGACATGGTCTTACTGTTACACAGGCTAGAGTGCAGTGGTGTGATCCTGGCTCACTGCAGCCTCGAGTTCCTGGGCTCCAGCAATCTTCCCAGCTCAGCCTCCTGAGTAGCTGGGACTACAGGTGTGTGTGGCCATGCTTGGCTAATTTTTAAAAAATTTTTTGTAGAGATGGAGTCTCACTATGTTGCCCAGGCTGGTCTCGAACTCCTGGACTCAAGCGATCCTCCCTCCTCAGCCCTCCCAAAGTGCTGGGAGTCACTGTGCCTGACCTCTTTATCTTATTTATGATGCTCGCTCCTTTCTTGAAGTGCTGCTTTCCTGGGGGCATCCAGTACATTACGCTGTCCTGACTTTCCTCCCATCTGTGGCTGCTCCTTCTCTGTCTCTGTTACGGGTTGAATTAGATTCCCTCCAAAAGATAAATTCACATCCTAACTCCCGGCACCTGTGAATGTGATCTTCTTCGGAAACAGGATCTTTGCAGATGTAATCAAGTTAAATGGAGGTCCTGTTGCATCAGGGTGGGCCCTCATCTGATAACTGGTGTCTTTATAAGAAGAGGAAAATTTGGACACAGACACACACAGAGGGCAGACGGCCACGTGGTAAAGAGGCTGAGATTGGAGTGATGTGTCCACAAAACGAGGAATACCAACGATGGCAGGGAACCACCAGAAGCTAGACTGAGGCCAGGAAGGATCTTCCCCTGGAGCTATCGGAGAAAGCACGTCCCTGCCAACACCTTGATTTCTGACTTCTGGCCTCCAGAAATGTGAGAGAATAAATTTCTGTTGTTTTCTGCCATGGAGTTTGTGGTACTTTGTTACTACAGCCCTAGCCTCCTTTCAGGCCCAACCTACGTTACATGTGGATTTTCCTAAATGCTTAGCTCCAGACTTCTAGTCATTTCTCTATGTATCTTCCCTCCTAGGCGACCTCCTCCACATCTACCCTTCAGCTGGGGCTTCTCTCACCTGTACATCCTACCCATCTTTTAGAGCACAACTCAGCCCTTCCTCCCACAGGGAAGCCTTCTGTGGCAGATGCTGCTGGTGCCCACCCACATCTCCTTGGCACGCCTCACTCCCAGTTCAGCTTCTTACTGCAAGCTGCTCCTCTCTGCCCGAGTGCTTTCTCTGGCTGCAGGAGTGCGTGGGGGCAGAACAGAACGGCAGAGAACTGACACCTCCAGGATCAGCCTCCAACAACAATGGATGGGAGTTGGAGAATATATAACCCAGCTTCCTCACCCCCCACCGGGGACCTCGCCTGTCTCCTGAAGGCCCCACGGGACTAAGCCTCCCTTGCCCGGTGGGTAACCTGCTGATTAACTCGCCCCATATTGGTTTTCTTCTTTGTCTCACTTCTCTACCCTCATAACTTTCTCCTGAGATTAGCCTGCTCATCCTCAAATCCTTATCTCAGGGTGTGCTTCTGGGGAAATCTAACCAAGACACCTTAACTGAATTACCAGCCTGGGGCAGGTTCTCTGATCATTCTTTCTAACAGCACGAGGAGCCTTGGCTGCTCAGATGCGATTGCAGTTTACCTGCACACATTTCTTTCTGTGATTATTTGAGTAATGTCTGTTTTTAGTGCTAGAGCAGGGATCAGCAAACAAACAAGCCATCAGGCCAAATCCAGCTGCAACAGCTCATTTCCGTATTGGCTATGGCTCCTTTTGAGCTGAGTAGTTTCAACAAAGATCTTATGGCTTGCAAAGCAGAAGTATTTACTACCCGGTCCCTTACAGAAGAAGTTCATTGACCCTTGTGGTAGGCTATACTTTTGTATCAGTTAGCTTGGCTGTGTAAGAAACTACCCAAAACTAAATTTTTGAAACAACGACCATTTATATAGCTCACAATTCTGTGAGCTGACTGGGTAGCTTTTCTGGTCTGAGCCCGATCAGCTGATTTCTGCTGAGCTCTGTCAGGTGTCTATGGTCAGTTGGTGGGTCAAGCGGCAGCAATGGTCCTAGGATGGCCTCACTCACATTTTAGAAGGTGGTAGCTGTTGGCCAGTGCGACACTAGCAATGAGGCCGTGTGTCTCTCACCACCCAGCAGGCTGCCTTGGGCTTCTTCGTACAGCGGTGGCAACGGGGGTTCTGAGTGGCCAGACAGGACCGAGCACAGACACTGTTCAAGCCTCTGCTTGCATATGTTGTCTAACATCCCATTGCTCAAAGCCAGTCACATGGCTGAGTTCAGTGTCAAAGTGGGGTGGCACGGAAAGGGAACCCACTGAACCTATGGCTACTTTTACAATTCACCACGAAGCTCTGTGAGGGCACAGACCCTGCACGTACTTGCTCACCGTTCTATGTCAATGAGCGAAGCACAGTGTCTGGCATAGAGTGGGTGCTGAATACATGTTCATTAAGTAAATGAATACAATTTAACTGTTTGAATAACAACGACCTTTTATTGAGCCTTTGTTTTATAATTGGAGTGGTTTTAGATACTTCACATGCGTTAGCTAATGCTTACCTAAGAGGCAGACACCAGTACCACTTTACAGACAAGAGAGCCGAGGCTCATGGTCAGGAACTTGCCCTGTATAGCAAAGGCAATCTGAGGAATCAGAATTTTAAACTAGTTTGTTTGATTTCAAATCCTGCTCTGTTAACCATCACCCCCTCCTTTTTTTTTTTCACTACAAGCTTTAAATTTTTTATAGTTTCAAATTTCTTCCTTTATTTTACTATTTTATTTTATTTCTTTATTTTACTAATTTCATTTTAAAATTGGGAGCAGGGTGTTTCTCTTGGCTTCCCCAGTCCTTTTTCTTTGGTGGCCCAGAGGTCCTGTTAACACCTCATAACCAACCTCCATTTCAGTGCTGGGTGGTATGTTTGACTTAAAAAGTTAGCTTGTGGGACAATCAACAGCCACACACCTAAAATCACCTCTTGACAGCTCAGCAAAATTGAAGGCCAACATTTCACTCAAGAAGGCAATAAATCCAGCCCCCAAGGCGGCTGCTGAGAGGCTCTGAAACAGCGCTGTTATCTTATCTCTCAGACCATTCAGGCCGTACAGGAGGGAATCCATGGATCAAAAGCAAAAAAGTCTCCAGAGAACATAGTCCTCCAAATGACCATTGTTTATTCAGAGTTCAATAATTAATCAACCCCACAAACCTTTCTTCAGCACTTACGGTATTCCAGGCATTATGCTACTCACAATGGGAGAACAGAAGTGAACAAGAGTCCCTGCCGTCAAGACTCTCGTCTAAACAGACAATGATTTGGCAACGTATCGAGTGTTCTGGTGAAGACGTGCCCGAAGGGTACACAAGGAGGGCAGTGAGCTCAGTTTGGGTGGGAAGCTGAAGGGGAGAATAAGAAAGTCTCTTACACAACCTTGGGACTCTAATTCAGGTTTGAACAAGGTTGGGCTTCCAAAATGGTACATTGGGGTAGTTAAGCTCGTGGACTGAGATGTTCATTTGCAGATTTGTTATTTCTGCCACTTGTTATTTGTGCAACTTTGGAAGAGATGACTTCTCTAAGCCTTAGTTTACTCATTCATGAAATGGGTGAGAATATTATCCGCCTTAGAAGGTTTTTGTGAGGATTAAATTAAATATATCTATATTGTGCTTAGCCTGATTTTGTGCTTAGCCTGGTTTTGGGCACGTAGTCAATGTTTAATGAGTGACAGGTGTGATTAGTGGTTGTTAGTAATAGTATTGCTGGTAGTGGCATTCTCACCTATACTGACCATTCCTTCGTTCATTTAACAAATATTTGCTAAGTGTCTGCCATATCTCAGACTCTATGGGGGACACAAAAATGACAAGATGCACATGAAACCTTTCAAAAGACTTACAGCTTAGTGTAGAGAAGACACATGCAGAAGTAGCTACCCTCCTGTCCAGAGCTAGGCTCGTATCCAGTAAGACTCGGCCTGGAATCCTCCTGCACATCAGCACTGGTTTCCCTGGAATACACACATTTGCTATCTTGGACCCCTTCAAATCTTTTTGATTTCAGATATATCTCATTTTTCATTTGTAGTTTCACTTTTGTCTCTCTGTTTTGGTGCTTGATACAACTCTACTGGTACTGACCTCTGGCTTTCAGTTTTGGCTAGAGCTGATAGTCTCCCTTTGGATGATGTGATCTAGGGCCACTCTAGGCAAACATCTTACCTGAGCTAGCCTGAACAGGAGCCCGATCCAAGCTGAGTCCTTAGGAGCCCACCAGATGGCAAATTGAAGGTAGCGATTGAAAAGCATCTCCAAGAAAAGAATGGAAAAGTGCTATGGAGAGCCCAAGGGAGAGCCAGCCTGGCCTAGACTCTACCACATTGGCTTGGTGGACAGAAAGCAGCCAGCTCCTGTGTTGTAATTCATTTCTGTGCAACACAGAGCTCATCCTTGCAGCCTCCTAGCTGACTTCATGTGACTCTGCATATACACACCTCTTGTTAATTCAGCCAGTGCCGTGAGTTGCTTGACTGTAACTAGACATCTCCAACAATCCATCAGTTTATTTATTGATTATAGCAAACTGGTCTCAGCCACAGAAAATTAGAAATGAAGTTTTCAATAAGCCACATCTCCAGGAATAGTTCACAAAATCAAAAAGAGGAATACCTAGCCAATCTAAGTCATTATCACAACCAAATAGTGCTAAATGGTTCTTTGTGGGATAAGCTTAAATTAAGAAATTGTATTAGCGGCTCCAATCATTATTGATTATTCAATTATCAGACATTTAAAAATCGTCTCCAGTTTTGAGATTATGGATCAGATTGAGATTTATAACATCCTTCTTTAGTTCACTCTACCCTTTAACAAGATGTATTGCAATGTTTTTGAGTTAGCATTGATCTTACCTCAATCTCCGCCATAGTTCCTTCATTCCATGGCAACCTGGAGCAAAGATAATAATAGCTAACATTCATGGAGTTCTTATTATGTACTAGGAAAGTGTTTGAGTTCATAAATGACTCATCAGTGAGAACTCATACATACTCCTAGCACTAGTTGTGATTGATTATATTTATTAACTTATTTAATCTCCATAAAACCCTACAAAGTAATTATTATTACTCCCATTTTATAAATAAGAAAACTGAGGCACAAGGACATTTGATTGAAGTGTTCACAATGAATAAGCAGGAGAGCGAAACTTTGAGCGCAGCTAATCGGGCTCCAGGGCCCTAGAATCCATGCCTAACCACTAGGTCACTTCACCTCTAATGCCTCCTAGCTTAGTGTTCATTGCTTGGCGGGTACTCAATCCAGCCAACCATTGGAGTCGCCACCAGATTGTAGGCTTTTTTGAAGACAGCATGGTGTCTTATTTACCTCTGTATCTATCCTTTACCATTGCTAGCACTGAGCTTTGAATAATAGAAACTCAACTCTCTCTCTCTCTCTGTGTGTGTGTGTGTGTGTGTGTGTGTGTGTGTGTAATTGGAAGGGTAAGATTGAGGGAGGGAGGTAGCAAAAACAGTAAGATAAAGATTTTACTGATTCCAAAAGTAGCCTGAAGTCTAAAGATGTTACAATCTCCACTCAGAATCTTTGGGGGTAAACATCTTTAACACATATTAATATATCAGAGCCAAGCTACACCCTGACTAGAAGACCCTAGGTCTGAGAAATCAGGGCCTAGACATACTCTCTTTGAGAAATGTTAATAGGTAACAAAGAAAGTCGGAACGGTTGATGAGTTAATATCTGAAATGCAATTCAGATGAAGTCATATCCAGACTCTGCCAACTTTCAATTGCTTCCAGCATCTTCAAACACCACATGCCAAAATCTTCCCTCTACCTCACTCACCAACACCTCTGCTTCCCAGTCACTGCAGCGCAAAATCCCGTCTTTGAATCCTCCTTCTCCCTGTTCCTCTCTCCCCTACCTCCATCTACCCAATCTCCAAGACCACAGACTCAACCTCCTCCTTATTATGCCCACGGGTCCCCAACTCCTCTTTCCCTGCCAAGTCTCCTGACTGACCTCTCTGCCTGTTCTCATCTTTCCTCTATCATCTGTGCACCACTGTTGCTATTATTTTTCTAATTACAATTTTAGTCTATCCTTCTCCTCCTGGAAGATAGGTGATAAATCCCCACTCCTGCTGGAGTACATAGTCCTTTACCTTGAATTCATGGGGCTTTTATCATATCACTTGATTGAGTAATGTAGGTTTTATTCCCGCCTCCCATCCCACATTCAAGTTCACAGTCTCCACTCTAACCCAGCTGTACTATTTCTAGACCCGCACGTGTTACCTGCTCTTCCCTCCTGCCAGGTCTTTATGGACCGCCGCTCCTCCAGCTGAAACCTCCTGTTTCCTGCCTGCCTTTCAATTCACATAAGCTTATTGCTTTTTACCAGCCAAACCCAAAGAGACACGTCATTGAGGGTGGTGAGGCTCTTTTAATTTCTCTTCTCAAAAGACACATTGTCTAGCAGATTATATTCATCAGCCGTCAGGACACATGCCTAGCTTCTTTATTACCTGCTGTGCTTTTATGTCGGCCTCCTCAATGGGTTGTCTGTCAAATCTGAACTTTGTCTTTCTCAGGGGCAGGTCTCTCTCAGCCTTACTTGTTTACCTCATAGTCTGTGCTGATTACTTTTGAAGACGGCCACTTTGGAAGAAACCTACCTAGCTATGGAGATGCCTCCAAGGAAGGAGGGCAGAGCCAGCAGCCAGAACCATGAACCTGGAGGTGGCTGGCCCAAGATGGGATGGGAGGAGCAATTGGGTCCAGGTGCCAGGTGCTCATTCCTTTTGACTCCCTTCGACATACCTGTTATTCCTCAAATGCCTTGAATAAAACAACCAAGTCAAATTCTCTTCTTCCTAAAGCGGATCATGATAGACCTCAGCAGGTTTTGGACTCAGCCAATAGAGAATAGGCATTTTTAGTACTTAGAAAATTAGGCTCACCAGCCGGGTATGGTGGCTCACACTTGTAATCTCAGCACTTTGGGAGGCTGAGGCAGGTGGATTGCTTAAGCACAGAAGTTTGAGACCAGCCTGGGCAATATGGTAAAACTCCTCTCTAAAACAAAAAAGAAAAGAAAATATGCTTACCTTTGGCTCACCTATGATAGAATGGACATGAGCATTATCCTAGTGACAACTGACAAAACTCATTTCATCCATTTCTGCATTTTTAAGATGCTGAGTCACTCTTGGCTTGGGATCCCATAATCCCATCTGCTTTAGATAGATGCTAAGTAGGTTATTTATTCTAGAAGTCTTTAACTTCTATCCTAAGTAGTGGATGCCATTTCTCGCCACGCTATTTATTCCAGGTGACCCTTATAAATGGTTCATTCAAGAGGAACTCAGAGTAGGAGCTCTCCCTTACCCAGAATTTTCCTCAAGATACAGACCCCTTAGTTTGCTACGGATCCCGTTAGAACTCCGTGACAACTCTCTCCTTAACACATTTCAAGTCTGGGTCTTTAATATTTTGTCCCAGGACTATCACAAATCTAGGTGCATTAGTCCATGACCATTGCCTGCTCTACTATTTCATTTCAACAAGGAAAAGACTGAGAGTACCCTCCAAGTTTTGCCGAATAGCCTTTCAAATATCCACAGTCTCACAAAGGGAGGGTGATGTGGTATGAAACAAGCCATACAACCTCGGAATCAACAAGCAACTGTTAATATTTCTTCAAAGACAGAATCGTCACTTACTGTAGTTAACTTTTCTGAATACCAGGATATTCATAGCACTTTCCTAGGCACGGAAAGTGGGCCAAGGTGATGATGGGAAGGTGAGAAAAGAAAAGGGCCAAGGTGATGATGGGAAGGTGAGAAAAGAAATAAAACGGGTCATCAACCTTAAAGGAATTACAGGCAATTCCTGTTATTCTTGGTAGTAATGTTCTATAAAGTCTCTGTGAACACTGAATCAAGTGAATACTGAACTCTTCTTCCTAGAGGAAACACAGGGTTATGTTCCTGTGAGCCTCTGGTCACAACATCTTTGTCCGTTGATCAATACATGCCTTGTCTTTGTGCGTGTGTGTCTGTTTACAGACATGACATTTAACACATATTGTTAACTCATTAACATTGAGCTCATGGCCAACAGCATCATAACTCATGGGTGAACAAAGCATATCTACACATGTATTTTCTCCATAAGGCACGTCACAGCCTTCGTGCACTTAGGGATGCTAGACGCACTGCAGCACTACCCTTGGGGGCCATTTTAAATGGCAATAGCATCAACAAAAAGCACAAAGGTGCAAAAAAGATGTCATTAAACATACCACAAAGAGGACACTTGTTTACAGGTTGAAAATTAAAATGAGCAGGCAGAGCATCCCCTGGTTTGACCTCACGTGGGAACATGTGTGTGGGACGATGCGAGTTTTTCTCCAGTCTGCACACGTCTGCGCCTGATTGTGAAAGTGCCACAGTATTGATTTGGGGGTAACATAAATTCAGCAAGTGGGCAAAGTCACAATTCTGGAATTCATGAATAATGAGGACAAATTGTGTATTCTAAAAGGCCTGTCAACAACAAATTATACAATTTCTGAGACAGAACTGGGGCAAAAATGAAATATTGTAACCTGGACCAGCTACCTAATTTGCAGGGCCCAGTGCCAAGTGAAAATGCAAGGTCCCTTGATCCAAAAGACAGCAGAGCAGGAAGCCACATGTGGGTCTTGCCAGTGAGGGCTCTTTACCGCTGCACAGTTCCTGTGCCCATGAAGCTGGCCCGACCCAACAGTTAAATGAGTACATCGCGGGGAGCAGGCTTGGGGACTGGATCAAGAAAGGGTTTCTGGAGGTGGTAGCATTTGAACAAAGCCTTGGATGGCTTGAGAAAGTAGCTGAAATGAATGGCTGAACACCACCAATTCACGTAATGCCCGCCATATTTACAAACAACCGTCTGGAGGCCTGCTCTGAACTCCATGGTACAAAGGTTGGGTAGCTCTTACCGACTTGACCACATGCCAGGTCCTGGGACAAATGGTTAACATGCATTCTCTCATTTAATCATTACAGCAACCCTAAGAAGGGCAATGTCATGGCCACCCCCATTTTACACTGGAGGAAATGGAAGCTTATTGAGGTTAAGTAACTTGCCCAGTGTCACACAGCCAGGGGCAGAGGAATGATTTAAACCCTGACCCTCTGGCCCCCAAACTCTCACTTAGAACCTTCCCCAGAGCATATTTCCCTTTTTAATAGGCAATACAGAGCCATCCTTGGTAGTCTCACTATCAGTGGGGGCCAGGTAAACACACATGTATCTCAGAGGGGATAGGGGAGGCCGAGAGGGTACCTCCATCCCTAACCTACTTCCCAATGCTATTGGTTCATGAACAAGGAAGCGGTCATGCCATTGAGACATGGCCAGGGTCCTTACACTTGTGTAATTCCTTAGAGTTTACAAAGTGCTTCCACCTTCATTATCTCATAGGTTCTTGCGACAGTCCTGTGAATTCCAGACATTGATGGGAAGCTGAATGTGAGGGAGGACAAGTGACTAGGCCAAGGGGCAGGCAGGAAGGAAGGCAGGCTGCCAGGCAGGTGAGGAGTGAAAGCGGGAGCCGGAGCCCAGACCTGCAAGCTCCTGGTCAATGTTCTTCTGGCTCGGCCCCTCAGCCTTCACCAGGACCATTTTGGTGGCAAGTCGTTTAAAATCACCCTACAGAAACGCCTCAGCTCCACATCTTCCCCTGCCGACGCCTCTCACTGACACAGTGCAGGTGCGTGCGTCTGGGTTTGCTTAGCAAATGCATTCTCCTCTGGATTTTGGTTCTTTAAGAGTGGGGCAGGAACACAGAGTATTTGGTAGGATAATTAATACTCTGAATAGTATACGAGACAGGAATCTGCTGGCAGTTGAGGCTCAATTTGTGGACTATTCAGCTGAAGGGGTTTTCTAGCTTCTCTGAACAGGTTAATTAAGCAAAGTTGCTGGAGGGGGCTCCCCTGGGTATGGGGGCAGGAGGAGCAGAGCAACATTTGAAGACTCGCGCACCAACTGGCATCTTTACCCAGCACCGGGAGGCTCTTTGGATCCAAGAGAGGAGCCTTTCCTTGCTTTCCACTTTGGCTCTGGTCACTGGTCTCTGTCTTGCAGCCAGTGTGCTGAGGCCCTCTTGGGCCCCCTGTCCTGCAGCAGACGTGAGGGGACGGAGGGCTCTTCTCCTTCCAGCAGCGGCACAAGGAGGAGAACAAGGTCCTTTCTCTTCCATGTTGAGATGAGCCGTGGCGGGAGGGAGGGAAGAAAGAGAGACGCTGGCTCTGTGTTTCAGAATTAATGGTTAGCGTCTGCTGAGGCTATTTGCACTGTAATGGAAATTAAACAACAAAAAGCAGGGACGAAGCAAAACAACCCAAATGATCAAAAAACATTCTGGTGGTGGGTGTGAAACTTGCTTTCTCTCAGCAGCAGAGGTCCAAGTATCCATACCCACTGGAAAGCTGAAGTGCTGAACAGAATACCTTTGTAGTCACTTTTGCTCAGAGACACACGCACACACATCCATTGAAGGAGGAACGCGCCGTTCGCTGCCCTATGAAGTATCACACGTCCGCATAGTAAGCAGTATATTTCACACATGAATGAGGGGTCTGAATCTCAAATGTAAGCCACTGGAGATCTGTGAAAATTATCAAAAGGGGTGAGTAGAAATTCAGCAATTTTATTCCGTTCAGTAAGGAATAAGTCTGTGGTCGCTAACTATCCTTCTGTCTCATCAAGAAATTTTGTGGTAGACTCATTCTATGGAAAGTTTGTCTACAGTTTTCCATCTGCTGTGATAATCGTTATTAATCAAGCTGCTGTCATACCATCTTGGGCTGCGATTTTGTTAACTCCTCCATGCTAAGTAGGGTTTGTCCTGGGGAAGGAAGATGTACCTGAGGGGCCCGGATGGTGCGTGATTCCTGCATCACGTGACAAGTCTCTGGGCTGTTAAATACCATTTTCTAAAAGAAGCATAAAATGGGGACTGTGAGCATCTATCTGTTCTAAGACTCACCCATCAGATTCCCTGAGATCCTGTTTGAGGTGGGGAGTCGGTTTCCTACCCCACAGTTTTTCCATGCAGTTCATGTAAGTCTCCGATTTCACCAGAAAACGTATTCGCTGTCTGCCCTGCAGCTTCCCGTGTCTTGGCCCCTGTTGAGTAGGCACATGCTAAACTCCATTCCCACGCAGTAGGGAGAGGGGACTCCTGGGTCCATAAGAACCTGACCCTGAGTTAGTGTCTCGAGCTGCCCCTGGATCGGTGGTCCACGAAAATCAGTGCTTTTGAGTTTTTTTGGTTTGTTTACTTCGTTTTTGTATTATTTTTATGAAGTAATTTAAGGCTAAACAATGTTTTAAAAATAATCTAAAAATTTCATCCACCGCCAGAGGTAATTAGCTGCATGTGGAGTTCATTTAGAAACTAGAACCCCGGCATTGGGAGACAGCAAACAGGAGGTAGTGGTGGATTTCCATTTTATGATTAGTGCAATGGAAGACATTTCACAAATATGACTTTGTGCCTAAATACGTAATAATTCATCAGACTGGCGATATCAATAAAAATGAACTGTGGCTCACCTTTCTGGGATCTTCAATTGGTAAAATTCCCCCTCCTCTCCTGGCCTGCCTCCTCCATCTCCCAATACATCTTATTTTAAAGGCAGAGAGAATTGAGCCTGAGAAAACAGAGGTATGATTGAGAGAGATGATATGATAAACATATTCAGACTAATGAACAGATCTTTTGTAGCTCCTAGTGTAGAATGGAGATTGTGATAATAAAACAACGAAGATTTATTGAGTGTTAACGTGTGTCAGACACTGTGCTAATTGATTTATATCCATTATCTCATTCCGTCCTCACAAGATCCTATGAATAAGTTGCTGTTACTGTCCTACAACTGGTAAAGAGCAGAGCTAGCGTTTGCATTCAGGTTCCCTCCAGAGCCCATGCTCTTCAACACTGCACTCAGTTGAGAAAATAGGCGTCCAGCAAAACTAAGAACTGAAGTTCACGATGACTTGACCTCAAGGAGAATTCCTCAGTCTTTAAGGAAGGAGTTAATTACATTCTGTACTTACCAGGACACTCAGGAGTTTCCAGGTTAACCTGGAATTATCCAGAAGTTCAGGTAGCCTGGAGATAACACTGCCAAACAATTTAGGTTAATTAAGATTTAAATTTCTTTTGATGGCTTTTCTTATTGCCCCTAGACTTTCAGGTCTATAACGTGTAGATACGTAGGTTACCCTTCCTCTTAGGGTGTTTCCCTGTTGCACCGCGAACGTTCTGACTTTTGTGCACCTCAGATTTTTGTCTCACTGCCATACTCCCGCTTTTCTTTGCTTGGACGAATTTTTTTTTTCTTCATACTTCTGGGTTTCTATTTTTAAAATGTTTTCGGAATAAGCCCCGGATCTCTACTGAAGAAGGCAGGTACTATTCTCATTGCCTATTGTCTACCCTCTTGCTCTGCACTAGCCCAACTCCAATGTTTTAAACTTTCCTTCCTTTACATCCCTGCTGCCTTTATTTACATCACTCCTTTCCCAGTTTTCTCTCCTCTTCTATCCTAAATGTTTAACACTGCTCTTCCCACTGAGGAAAGTAGCCCCTCCAGGAAAGAGGAGGTTCCGCTTTCCAAGCTGCCAATTCAGCATGGCAGTCGGGAAGGCAACAGAGAAGCATACATTTAAAATTGCCGATAGGCATAGAAAACCCTGTAGGGCAGTGGAAAACGGTGGAATCCAGGACTTTTCCGGGGCCGTTCATTACTCACGGAACTTTGGCAGGTTGAAGCCTGCTCACCTCTCCCCGAGGATGAACGCTCCTGCTAATGGAATTTGTTTTCCTATGGCTCTAGTTTTGTTATCTTTAGGCACCGAGTCAAGCAGCATGTGCCAGTGGGGGTGGCAGCTGCCCCTGCTGTCACTGTCCTGGCATGGCGATGACCCTTCTCTCTGTATCAGCGTCAAGAGGATGCTGTCATCCCATGGCGCCCAGCAAAGCCTCTACCCCGCCTAGCAGGGCACCAGGTTGTCTCCAAATTCCTTCCTTTCACCATTAACCGTGAAATACCCAGCACAGGAAATGAAGGTGAAAAGACCTGTACGTGCATAGGTTTCTGCATCCTGATCATACAATTTCTTTTATGTGGGGTTCTTCTTTTGCTGACTCTGGTTTCAAATTCTAATGCTACTGTAACTAATTCCTGGAAGATGATGGGATTTTTTAAAGCACAATTAAATTAAAGCAGACTTTTCTTTTGGTAAACTTATTTTTAGTAAAATGTATAGGATTAAAAAAAAAAAAACCCCAGCACAACACTAGCAACATGCTCAATCTGGATGTGAAAGCACGCTTTCCAGCTAAAATTCCTTACACATATTTTATTAATATCATTTAAGAAATGCACTGGATTATTAGTCTAATAGAAATTTAACCTTGTATGAGTAAGTATGAATACACAGCAAAGCATCTGAAAAATCTAATTTATAGATACTCAAGTGAAATAATTTACACTATTAAAAATGCTAATATGCCTGTGGACCTACTATTTAATTTGCATACAATACCACATAGGGAGTCCCTGCATAAGAGGACAGAAATGCCAGGATGGAAAATCGGAAACATTCAGGCTCAGAAAACATCTGAGGACTCACAGAGCAGGCGTCTCCGATTTTAAAGTCAACCTTAAGTCCTATAAACAACTGTACACCCATTATCTAACCTCTGTATTGTGGTTAGGAATTCCAGTGCCTAATTACATGCTTAGCAAAGAGGAAAAGACACAAGGTCCTTCATGACAGGTCAGCTTTAAAATGGGAAGTGTTTTAACTCAATCTGATCCCCTCATAATACAAATGATCCTAAAGTTTCCCCCTTTCCTTTCTCTTTTCCACTAAAGAGAATTATGAGTGAGAAAATGCAACCCACTGGGAAGCAAATCCTCACTGCAGACCTGATGGTTGAAATTCCTGACTTGATTGATTGCCCTGACGCACTCCCTTCCCCTGGCAGGAGCATCCTCACCCCTGCCCAGGACCACAGAGCCATCTCCTCCGCGCTGCTCACCAGAGCCGCCATCCATTACCCCCTCCACTCAACAGCTGCTTCCTGCTTGCTCCGTGCAACGTGAGGCTTTTTTAAGCCTTTAAAAAAAAGATGTTTATATAGTTTTCATGATTTCCTTTTGGGCTCTAACTAAATGACTGCTCTTCTTCTCTCCTCCCCCATGTCTATATTTGACACCACCAAACCAAGCGGCTGGCCGTCCCAGGGTTAACATCTCAGTGAATTGGACAGGTAGACCAGAGTCACAGGAGGTCACGGCCCTAGCAGCCTTCACCGAGGTGCCAGTGCCACGGCCGACATCGCCACTGGAGCCTCGCTGGAGGGTGAGAGTCACAAAGCCTGCATCTTCCCTGAGCTCTCTCTCAGTACCCAGGAACCACACAGATCGCATCAGGCTCCAACTGGAAAACAGGCTGCTGCCTTCCTTTCCTTCCAGGCAATAACGTAATGGGAACCGGAGGATTCTTAAAAGGAAAATGAACAGCAGAAAGATTGGTGCCTCTGCTATTTCCAGCAGACTGGACAGCCTACACAGAGAATCGTCAGAATGGGCAAACGTACATAGCCCAAATGTAATGTTCACATCCGCAGTACATTTTCCCTTATGCAGAAAAGCAATTCTCAGTATCCTGTAGCTAGAGCTTCCTATTGCATAAAGAGTCCTTTCCATTTAAAAAAAAAAAAAAACAAAACATATTTTTTCCACAGTTTACCCAAAGGGCAAATAATGGACTCTTGCAATTGCCATTTTGTGCCCAGCAAATATAGGAGACAGAGGAGGAAAATAACTTGCTATTAGTCAGGAGTCACTCAGTGGTAGAATCTAAATTAAAATGAAGTGTCTTTTGAGTCCTCAACTTTCATTTCATCCACTGAGTCACGCAAACAATAATATTCAACAGACTAGAACACACGCACGGTCACAGTGTAAATGCTACAATCTTGTAAATCTTTCAGAAAATTCTTGAGACATCAAAAGCCATTCAGAAACATTTTGAGTGGTTTGCCACCAGATCTTCCAGATGAGATATTGCCTTCGTTTCCTTGTGGCCTATTTGTCCTATTTTAGTACTTTCAGAAATAATTTTTAATTTGTATTTGCCAAAAAAAAAAACCCAACCTACCGTGACAACATATGCAATAGGTGCAGCTTTGGGGGTGTGTGCTTTTTTTGTCTTTGGATGGGAACTGTCAAAAACCAAATCCTAACCCTGCTTAGTTGACAAACACATTTTATAGCTGTTTGAAGATTTAAAGCGATACAGATTGTCTGAGCCAATAAGTTGATTTGGTGAGAGCGGGATGCTAATGAGTCTTTGATCCGTGCAGAGGCCAGTGAGCCCGTAGCACAGCCTCCGCCTGCACCCCTCACCCCGCCAGCTGTCTCGCAAATGCCTGCCATTGGTCACAGGGGGGACCAGGCAAGCTGGGAGTGTGGATGGATCAGCGCAAATCCATCATCTCTCCAAACGCATCACTCAAGTGCTGGTCCTCCACATGACAAACCAGCAGCATTCTCCTTCTGCACAGAGATGGCACGTTGCAATAAAGAAAGGTTCTTTACAAATATTGGTGTTGGGTTTTAAAGGAGATCTTTTTTTTTTTTTTTTTTTTTTGCCTTGTTTGCCTTGTGCTGAAAATTAATGTCGACTGGTATCTATTTCATGACTTGGGCTTTTTAAACGTAGTGTGTGTGTGGTGAGGTCGGGGTTGGGGCGGAGGAAGCTTCAAGTCCTCGGAAAAGCCGGCTGGGTCCTGGGGACTGGCCATGAGGGTGAGTGATGGCAGGCACGCGATGGCAGCGTGAGGCAGCTGGCCTGCAGCGGGGAGGCCGAAACAACCCACAGCAGCTGCACAAACGCAAGAGGTCAGGCCATGTTTGTGGACGCTGACTTCTCGCTAGGCACCCCTGGATGGTGGGATACATCAAAGCCCCACACCCAGGAATAACACCCAGTGGATGGTCTGTGTATAAACCCCATCCCAAGATGCTGACCCAGGAGTTAGCTGCAAGCCCTCCGAGGGTGGAGTCACCTTCTTCTTGCACATGCTATTTCTGGAAGTAGGTTGTGTGATGGAGGAGGAAATAACCCACATTCCAATAGTATTGAGAAGGTAAAATTCAAAACAGTTTTCCCATGCTGTGTGGCCACTTTCTTTTTCTGATGGAAGTGCCTTTTAACAGTCAACAGATTTTGATTTAGCTCCTGCAATACACCAGCCACTGAGGCTAAGGGGTGATGACACAGATCCTCAGGTTGAGGTGAGTCAGGAAGGGTTTTCCCGTGGGTTCCATATTACACCTCTTTTCTTACAACTGTCATACTTGAGGCTGTGGAATATCTTTTTAGCCAAAGGCCTATTATGAGAAAACCTAATTAAAAAAAAAAAAAGACAGGAAAATATAGTCTCTAAGATCTAGGAGCTAAGATGACGATTATTTTTAATTGTTGCTTGTTGAAAGTGTTGGAGATGTCTAAGAAAGATAATTTTATATGGCAAGAGGAGGAGACCATGATACACTGAGGAAAACCATGACAAAATTTATAAGGGCCGTTTGGAACAAGAGAAGGTTCCAATTGTGTGTGTAAAGTGCTTGACAGTGCTTGACCCCCAAGACGGGTCAGTGTGATTTCTGAACTATTTCATATCGAAAGGAAGGCTCCCATTTTTAAACCAGTTGGGCTCCAAAAGCTGACCTGGGAGTCTGTCTCGTGGAATGTAGACTGCTCTGCTTTATAAGAACATAAGGCATTTAGGGCCGGGCACGGTGGCTCATGCCTGACATCCCAGCACTTTGGGAGGCTGAGGTGGGCGGATCATTTGAAGTCAGGAGTTCGAGACCAGCCTGGCCAACATAGCGAAACCCTTTCTCTACTAAAAATACAAAAATTAGCCAGGTGTGGTGGTGTATGCCTGTAATTCCAGCTATGTGGGAGACTGAGGGAGGAGAATCGCTTGAACCAGGCAGGCAGAGTTTGCAGTGAGCCGAGATCACACCACTGAACTCCAGCCTGGGCAACAGAGTGAGACTCTATCTCAAAAAAAAAAAGGATAAAGAATATAAGACATTTAGGGACCCCCACCACTCAGGAAGGCTGAGGCAGAAGCATCACCTGAGGCCAGGAGCTCTGGGCTGTAAGTGCGGTTGGCCTATGGGGAGACTGTGCTAAGTTCAGCATCATTATAGTGACCACATGCTGCCTGAGGAGGGGTGAACCAGCCCGAATGGGAAATGCAGCAGGTCAAAACTCTTGTGCCGATCTCTAGTGTGGCTGTGACTGTGAATAGGCACTGTGCTCCAGCCTGGGCAACAGAGTGAGACCCTGTCTCTTAAAAACCAAATATATATATATAGTATTTTTACAATAACGAGAGTCCCCTGATGACCTTTGGAAATGCTTTTTGTCTCTACAATGGCCTCAAGGCCCCACACCCCACTTGTCACCTTGCACAGACTGCCTTGTGACTGCTGCCCCGCGACTGTGCCCCAGCTTTGGCTGTCCCAGCCACACTGACTCACTGTGCCTGGATCTTGCAAAGTTGCTCCTGGCTCAGGACTTTGCACTGGTTCCCTCCGGCTGGAATGCCAGTCCCTGATCAATCTCCGGGTGGCTCACTGCTTCTCTCCCTCCGGGGAGGTCTTCTCTGACCACAGTCATCCCAACCCGCCACGTGCTGACTCACCCACGGCTGCTTCATTTTCCTCCCTAGCCCTTTCACCTTCTTAACTGCTATGCAAGACACTCCCTTTATTTACTGTTGGTGTCTCCCACCAGCAGGCAGAACCCCCATGGGCAGGAATTTTGTCTATGTTATTCCCTGCTCATTCTCGGTACCTAGAACAGTGTCCGACACAAAGTCAATGCCCAGGAAATATTTATCAGATGAATGCGATTATTAAAAAGATACTTTAGTGACCACTTTGCAGTGGTGGACTCAGGCTTTAGAAGTCCAGCTGTGCGACCGTGAGCAAACGGCTCACCCCGAGTCTATTTACTCACCTGGGAAGCAGGCTTTCTCCGTTCACCTCACAGCACTGCTGCGATGAACAAACGCAGCCCTGCTTGTACAGTGATTTGACACATTCCCTCTCTAAGCCATGGTTTTCATCTGTAAATTCAGAGTGCCATATTAGCTATACTTTAAGATCATTTAGCCCTCTTACAGTCCACGGTAATGATGGAGACAAAAATCTGAGCCTCTTTCATGTTGCCTGGTACTTACGCCTGACGACAGATGCGCTGCCCGGCACTTCCATCCTGTTCCATCCTGAAGCCCCCATCTCTTGTGCCTGATGGCAACAGAATTCTGACCCATGTTGCCCATGTCCCTTTGGGGGATCCCTGCTGCCCACCCAGAGCTTCCTGGGTATGCAACTGGGGATAACTATGGTGTCTGCTATGCTCAGGTCTTCCTTCTGACCCATTACAATGTGACTGAGGGACTTCTCAGATCCTCCCAAAGAAGGACAGAGGCATCCACCCATCTACAGCTACTGGAAGGCTCTGCCACAGGTCGAGGCGGGGGTGGATTTTGTGATGATGGATTCCCCAAGGGCTGTGGAACAGAACACATTGGAGTACCGCGGAGCCATCCAAATCCTCTGCCATAGCCTCAAAGCAGAATTGTCCCTGTACGCCTGAGCACGAGTATTTCCCTTTGAATCCCTCCTGCTTCATGGCTGAGTCGTCCTCAGAAAGAAAGGGCTTCTTCCCCCAAGTTACCTGGAATGACCTTTAGATGCCAGCCAGTTCGCACTCTGACTTTTGGGTGACTCTCAGTTTCCACGTCTGCAATGTAGCCTTGGCATATACCGAAATTTAAATTTCTAAGATCTATTTTAAATTTCCCTTTTGTTTGTTAGGCAGACTTTCCTTTATCCATCCTGAAATCACCTTTGAAATGTTAGACAAGGGCAGATGTCACTTAATGTGACCGGCAAATATTCCACTTGCCGTTTGTCGTGTGTGGTGGCTGTTTTTCCCTTTTGCTTCCTTTCTCTTTCTGTCTTTTTTTTAAATCACCATCATACTATAAAACCAATTAAAACAAACTTTCCAAAGACTCTTATTTTCTGGCGGAGCTATTCCAACCTCTGACTTCTTCTGAAGCGCGAGATAAGACTTTCTGATTAACTGGGAGTGGGATGTTTATTCAATCTGTTCATTTTATACATTATGGAGACTGCTTTTTAATTTTTATGCCATGTCAGTGGCATATACTTTCTGAAATTAATAAATACAATTACATCCCATCAATGTGTGAAATTTTTAAAACCCCGTATTTCCATAGTTTGACATACAAAAATGTACTCACACACTTTTGAAATCTACTGTCAAATCATTTCACATCTGTACCTAAAGCAAACAGACATAATGCTAACAGCTTGTTAGAATTCAGAAATGCCACCCGCTAATCAGCCCACCTGTGGCATTCTCAGTCCATCTTGCAAGCTGCATAGCCTGCTGCCAAGAAGCTTGACAAGAAAATGTATATTAAATTATTGAATAAGATGGGAAATATTGTACAGTGTGGGATAAAGAGAATGCGCAACGTGTGGCCAATGAACATACTGTACCTTTTCATTATAATGCCTGCCTGGAGGTGACCTAGCTTCCTCCCCATGTGCCATAAATGATGAAGCTACTGCTAAGGCTCTGGATGCAAAGTCGGCAGCGAGGTTTTCATTGTTTCCATCAGCTTTTTGTTATGTGTAGTTGGCATTGGCTAAAACAAAAACTAAGACAAAAAAAAAAAAAAGGAGAAAGCAAATTTTGAACTGAGTTAAACAGGAACCACCCCATTTTTCTACAATTCTGTCCTGCGGTTCAGAGCAAAACAAAGAAGATCTCCTGACATTCCTGACATTCCTTAGAAACCATAGTAGCGATCATGTCAATCAACTCCCATCATTAGGTATGATTTAAAATCCTAGAAACATGATATTTCGATCTTTTAGGGCAAAAAAGCCTCATAAAATGCAAAGGTGAAATAAAGTGATTTAAGATCCTGGAGCAGAATGGAGCAGCGGATCGTGGAACAAACCATGTGAGTGCCCTCTGCCCATGCCTAGAAGCTGTGAAGTCGGCCTAAGCGTGACATTGCACAATATGATTACATTTCTACAAATTATGAGTTTCTATAGAATATACACTTACGTGCTTACAGAAGTATCTTCTCTGGGGGTCTGTGGGTAAGAAATGTTATTTTAGCATCTGTTCTTTTAAGGCTATTTGCTCTGGGAAGGCAGTGTGTTTTGCCATAAATTTAGGTCATTAATTTGTATCTGTTCTTTGTTTATTTAAGAAACAGGACAAAAGGGCAGCTGCTGAAACATTTGGCTGTGCCGAGGGGTAGTGGGCTCAACATGCTGGAGTTCTGCACATGACCAGCTTGAGTTTGTATCCACAGCTACAGGACAGAACTTTATGGAAACACTTTGCCAAGCCATGTGGTGCTCGGCTTCCCTTTGCATCAATACCCTTTTAATTACCTGATCCTGAGGGGGAAAAAGTTAGGGAAAAGTGTCAGTGCAAAAGCCTAGGAACCTGCCGAGAATCAGACTTTTTTAAAAAAACAGCATGATAAAATGTCTGGCAATTTTTCTACAGGACATCGATATAAATCCTGCAACTGGCCTGCAAAGGTAATACTATGACCTATATAATTTGATATTTATAAACTGAAGCACAATAATATCCAGTAAATTGATTGTTAACAACATTTAATGCTCTGAAATTGGCCATTAAGTGCAGAATCATTTGAAAGGCATTATTGTTATTATGAAGCATTGCAGAGGATTTATTTATTATCATAAACCTAATGGACTCAGTAAATTAGGTGTATTTAAAAAGGTCATTTGCTGCTGTTGATGCTGAATTCTAAGCACTATAATTCAAATGGATAACAAAACATAGCAGTCTTTTCAAGGATGGTACACATTTAAGCTACTCCAAATAAACAACACAGAAGTACATTTCCTGAAATTTGAATAATAATAATAATAATGCGACAGTACCTGTTAGGATTGTTTTAAAAGCCATATTTGAAAATGATAAAATTTTCTATTCAAAACTACGTACTAGAAATAAAAGAAACAAAGTAAAATTTATCATAGCTGAATTTTAAATAAAAAATTTTTGCCTAGAATTGTATTTCATCTGGATGAAATATGATGCCCCCTTTACGTTTTTTTTTCCTAGAAAAGTCCTCACTGTGAGAAGATGTGGTAACTTTTTTTATTTTTATATTTTTTGAGACGGAGTCTCGCTCTGTTGCCCAGGCTGGAGTGCAGTGGTGCAATCTCGGCTCATGGTAAGCTCTGCCTCCCAGATTCATGCCACTCTCCTGCCTCAGCCTCCCGAGTAGCTGGGACTACACGTGTCTGCCACCACACCCGGCTAAGTTTTTTGTATTTTTAGTAGAGACAGGGTTTCACTGTGTTAGCCAGGATGGTCTGGATCGCCTGATCTCGTGATCGGCCCATCTCGGCCTCCCAAAGTGCTGGGATTACAGGCGTGCGCCACTGCGCCCAGCCGCAATGTGGTAACTTTTAAAATCTCAGCGGTAGACTTATCTCAGCCTAGGGGTCTATCCTTGCAAGCCACCTGCAATGTTAATGGGTTTGTCGGAATGTAGGATGGAAATTAAGTATGTCTCTGGACAGAGATTTTCTCTTTTCTCTGTTGAATGTGTTTTCATGTGAGTAGAAATGATCTTGTGTTTTTCAGACGCTCTCTTTTGAAGAAGTCATAACTGAAAATGTGGTTGGAACTCAGGACTGCTCTTGCAGTTCAACATCAGCTGCAGGCCCTTCCCTGGAACACTCTGGAAGTCTGAGGAACCTGCAGGCACCTGTGGTTGCTGGAGCTCTCTTCTCCAGAGGCAGCAGGCAGTTCTCTGTGGAGGGACCCAGATGGTCTGCATTCAAGAATGTAAGAAAGGCCCTTAAGCAAGACCTGCCTTTTATTTTCTCTTGCCCAGTCTTTGGATTCATCGTTAGGGTCATAGGCAAACCCCTGAAATCTTGCTCTCAGAATCAATGTGAATTTCATTCAAAGAAAGAACGAGTTCTTTCCCATCATTGCATTGTTTTGTGGTCAGGTAGTGCAGAGGAAAATTTAAGAAGTATCAAGCCACGTGATTCCTGGGAATAGCTGAAAAGATCCTTTTCAACATTGGTGGGAAAAGAAAGAAAAACAAATCAATTAGATGTGAGATCTCATCAGATTTCTTATATTCTGAGACTGTGTTTAGAGAAGAAAACACGGGAAAAAATGCTTCTTGAATATGCGCATAGCAGTAACTTGGTATTGCACGTGTACTATCTTAAGTTCATTAACAAACAATTGGGTGGCTCCTAAAGCATCTTATCTACACAGCACCTACTACAGGTATAGAAATATGCTAGATATTGTAATAATGAATACTATCTGGGAAATACAGCGATTTTTAAAAGTCTTATGGGGGAACTTTGATGTACCAAGTTTGACATACCTAGACTCATTCTGTAGGCTTAGATTAATTTAAAACTACCTTTTTTTTTTTTTTTTTTTTTTTTTTGTAAACCAAAGGAAACCTAATTGAAATTATTCTAAAACGAAGGGAGAAATCCTCAGAATTTATCAGTCTTAAGGAAACTGATCAACATTTCACCACTGAGCTCGGCACAAAGCACTTTGCACTGGTCCCACCCCATCATGATGTTTCAGTTCTATTCATCTCTTGATGCTTTTCTTTTCATCTGACCCCTATCCTGACTCCTATATTCTCACAGACTGTCTCCTATTCCCCAAGGGTTTAGTGAATTTAAAAAGCACACACACATAAAAAGATAATGGATTCCCAATACCCTAGCATAGCCAAAAGGCATCTATCTAGTTCTTTATTGGGCTCTCATTGGCTGTAACAAAGCATTTCATACGTAGATACTGGATTCCCAATACCCTAGCATAGCCAAAAGGCATCCATCTAGTTCTTTATTGGGCTCTCATTGGCTGTAACAAAGCATTTCATATGTATAAAGAAAATACTGTATTTCTAATAGATAGAGAAGATCTGAGCCTCTCTTCTACTACCTATACCTCTTCCATTCTCTAGTCTTGCTCACTTTTTAATTCTACCCCAGTATCCCTTGACTGCTAAGTTCCTCCACTTTTCTCTGTGTCTTTTTCTCCCTTACCCAGTTCAGATGCTCCACATCTGATCATCTTTCCCAGGGTGGTTGTGGCCTTTGGGATGCAGTCTAGGTGTTAAAGGAATGATTATTCATTGTGATCTCCTCCTCCCCTTATAGAGGCTCTACTCCCTAGAGAAGAGTTTGGCAGCATTTTTCTCAAAGTGGATTAAAAAATGCATGACACTTTTAAAAAAAAACCCACATGGCATCTCTCAGGAGACTTCTTCTGATGCAGGTTCCATTTCTGTCAAGAGAAGATGCAATGTTGTAGTGGAAAAAGCATTCAACTCGGACTCAGGAGAATACCCTTCCAATCCTGGCTCTGCTAATTATAATACAAACTGGGGGTCTTGTACAAGTCACTTATCCCTCTTGGGGGTCCTAGGTCCCCAGTGTAAAACTAGAGGTTGAGACTAGTGACCACCCAAGGTCCTTCCAGCTCTGGCACGCTCTAAGTCTGGGAAATGAGACGCTGAGACTTTGAAAGGAACCTTTCATCAAAACTAGGATGTGATGCTGGTGAGTAGGCAATTCGGGCTTCTACCCTCTTGGTATTTTACCTGCAAATCATAAATTTTATCCTGTTTGACAAGGTTTTGCCAGAAAGAAGATCTAATAATCATTTAGAGTACCACTTCCCTTCAGAAATAGGTTTTTTTTGAAAGTTGGAACCAACATTCTTCGTTTTCTGGCAACGCCTATATAGTGAGAGGCAGTAGATTGAAAAAAAGGGTCAACCTCGTAATTTTGTCTGCGTTTTTGGTGAACACTGCAAAGTATAAGGCTTATTCTGAGAAATCACCCTAAAAAAGAAATATTTTCTTTCTGATTCTACAGCTACAGTTAGATCAACCCATCATTCTCTCTACTTATCTATTACAGCCTTGTGTACATAGATTTTATACTATTTTTAAAATAAAATTAAGAAACATCTTTTTCATCTTATCTCAATAAATATCCCATGTTAAGTGTTTTGTGCTGTTAAGATTTTCATCATTGGGATGCATTTCAGATATACTTGAAAATCTGTAGAGGATCCAGAACTAAAGAATGAGCAAAACTGCTTGATATTTGCATGAGGAAAGGAGAGAAAAGAGGAGGGAGTGAGGGGGGAAGTAAAGAAAGGCAGTCGGGCCTGGTTGATTGCTCTTAGCCACATTTGTGCGTGTATGAGCAAGATCCATGGTCCCTGTGTCGAAACAGGCTTCATTAGTACCTCTGAACTTAGAGACTGAAGAAACTTCAGCAGCACAGGGAACTAAGGTGCTTTCCTAGCACACTCAATGTATTGTGCTTCATCTACGTGAAGTACCCTAGAGAGTCTTATAAAATTTTCACTTGATGGCTAATGCTTTGGAAAGTACAAGTGTAATTTAGGCCAATGTTTTCCCCATTCCCAGTTCAGCACACAATAGCATACCTTCTTCGAGCAAAGCCCTCTCTGAGATGTGGGTGTAAACCAAGCTGTCCCCAACACATAGGATGCCTGTGACTGTTTCCTGAAACTCTCCCTTCTTGCATCTCTTAATCAGCTCCTTTTTCTGAGCTCCCCGCCCAAATTAGGACCCAGCTCAAAGTGAGGCTGCTCACAGCAATGAATCTCAGCTGCTTCCTGAACACCGTCTCACTGTCACCACGATCCCGCCGTATCGACCCTTTCTTTGAATCTCGTGTTCTGGACTACATCCTAATAGTCTCTTCTGGATTTGATCAGGGACACTGTCAACTCTCACCCTCCTCCAGATAGGTTAAAGAAAATGTTAACATTTCGCAATAAATGAGACAAGCATTTGCAAAGACTTACCCTAGAAAGCCCAAATCTGTAGTAAAATTAATCATGAAGGAGACATTTCTTGGATCTTTTTAACCTCTGTCCACTTAAACCTTTCCAAGGTGCTAGGGTTCTGTTGATGCTCATCATGTTATTAGGAAGCGATTCAGGTATCAAAAAGAGTCAGGCTTGGTGTCAACCAATATTAAATCTTAACTTAGATGTCACGTGAGTTTTTTTTTTTTTTTTTGCCAGTCTAACCTCACTTTATTATGTCCAAATAATTCTTTTTTTTTGTTTGTTTGTTTTTTTTTTTATTATTATACTTTAAGTTCTAGGGTACATGTGCATAGCGTGCAGGTTACATATGTATACATGTGCCATGTTGGTGTGCTGCACCCATCAACTCGTCAGCACCCATCAATTCATCATTTATATCAGGTATAACTCCCCAATGCAGTCCCTCCCCCCTCCCCCCTCCCCATGATAGGCCCCAGTGTGTGATGTTCCCCTTCCCGAGTCCAAGTGAGCTCATTAAAGACACATACAAGAGGCCAACTCTCCAGTTTATGGTAATTCCCCAAGTTTATAACAGCCCAACATCTAAGTCTATGGATTTGATAATCAAGCAGATAAGTTACTGATATAAAATTAAACTAACATTTATTAAAGACTTACTGTGTACTAGCCAATGAACTAAGCATTTTCTGTGCATTATTTCCCTGAGTTTTGTCAACTAACTTCTGTGGAATGCATTGTTAGTTCTACTTTAGTAAGCAACTTGCTCGTGATGGTACAGCTACTGAAGCCAGTGAGAAAAGGGGCCCAGGCCCAACACCTAAAAGAGGAGTGCTGTGCTAAACATTAAAATACTTAGTTCAGATTTCTTAAAGCGGTTAATCATGGAATATAGACTTTGAAGCAAATCATCTGTAATGGGAGTGTATGCTCAGGACAGTGGGGGAAGATTAAATGACATGAAGGAGAGAGAGAGGCAGGGCAAGGTGATTCCCAACTTCCAAGGCCCAAGACTGTTATGCAGAGGACAGTAACAGACTATTTTTCAACCTTCCCAAGGAGGGAAATAAATGGATGTCTTCTGGAATATGAAGGATTTAGTTTAAACATATAAAATATTTTCCCATATAGGTAGTTGTGAGACGCAGGAATGTGTCTTCAAGGAAAATGACAGAATCTGTTTCACTGGAGCCCTTTAAAACATAGGATAGACTTTCCTTTGAACGGAAGTGAAGATCCACAGGGAGGATGCAGAATTCCTTCCCTCTAGGATTCTGTAACCATTTCAATTCTACATAGTGTTCTGGCATTACATTCTTCCAGCAATAAGTCATTTGAGACCATGATAGCCAAATATTTGCAGACTCAGAAAGAAGACTGGGAGTCAAAACTGGGTGAAATTCCATTATTTTTAACCTCAAGGTTCCAGTTTAGATGAGAAATGAGTGCTGGAAGGAAGGCCATGAATCAAGTAAGAGGATTGTATCCTAATTTAATATTTTGTTAATTAAATACAATTAGAACAGTCTTTTTCCTATTCTGGAGGTACAAGACTCTGTCCTGTAAAGCCATTGAAAAGAGAAAAAAAAAATCACCTTTTTTTTTTTTTTTGTGGTTCCTATAGTGAAAGCAATTTTTTTTTTTTTTTTAAGATGAAGTCTAGCTTTGTTGCCCAGGCTGGAGTGCAATGGCGCAATCTCGGTTCACTGCAGCCTTTGCTTCCCAGGTTCAAGAGGGTCTCCTGCCTCAGTCTCCTGAGTAGCTGGGATTACAGGCGCATGCCTCCACACCCAGCTAATTTTTGTATTTTTAGTAGAGACAGGGTTTCACCATGTTGGTCAGGCTGGTCTCGAACTCCTGACCTCAGTTGATCTGACTGCCTTGGCCTCCCAAAGTGCTGGGATTACAGTAGGCAAGAGCCAAAAAAAAAAAAAAAAAAAAAATTTTGCCGAAAGCAAATTTTTAATCATTCACAAGCCCTTAAAGTTGTAGTTCACTTCTATTTTAAGCAATAAAAAAATGAAATAATAACTTTTGGAAACAATTAAGGTTTTAAATCTTTACTTCTTAAAGTAATCATTAATCAAAGGAGAAATCTCTGTGCATGCAGCAGTTGAAAGAGGAATTCAAGGTCTATTTTAATTAGTGATTCATCATAGGTCTGCGTTCTTTGGGAGAGATAGGGGCTTGGGGAGATCAGATCAGTGAGAAATCAGTCTGTGGGAAGTAAGAATTTGGATAAAATTTGGAACTCTGATCCAAGGAGCTGTTTTTGGTGATTTCTTAAAGCTCTGATGGCATGCTGTCACCAGATGCATCATTATTTTGAAACTAAAAAAAAATGTGAGAAGGCCTGGGAAAATCTTGTGGGCTGGAAATTGCTTGCGGACGAGTAGGGCTAGCTTGTAAAACTCATTTGCTGGAAAAGATTATTCTTGTCTTTCTTCTTTACTTTCAATCATTGAAAATATTATTCTCTACGTGCCATTAAGTGCCAGACTGTTTTTTTCAAAAGAAACAATAACAACAATTTCCAAACACTCAAAACATACTTCAACATGTTGTTTTAAGAGAAATATACATGAGCAATGGTTTTGAGCAAATCCATTTTTAATCCAGATTATACATTCAGTAGCAATTTAAGAATGTTTGCTTTGATTGCCTTACTCAATCTCCATCACGCCCCTTAGACTCTCTTCAGCAGTTCTGATGTGAGTGTATGCTTTCCATTGTTTTCTTTATTGATTTAATCTTATAATTTGAGGTTTGAGACTGATTATCCAGCTTTTTATACAGCAGTACTATTTTTCTTTCTCTGTTTAACACATCGCAGAGAACTGAGTGTCAGGTTTCTATCTCATATGTTCCACAATTCTGTGTTCTGGTGTGATGCTGGCAAAACTGGTATAATTCGAGACAAATAGTGATCTTTCCAAGTTTCATAAAATAAATCCTTATAATTTATAGGAATTAGAAATGCAAATATTGAAACACTTTAGAATAGCACATGGTTACATTCTAACCATTTCAAAGACAGGCAGAATTAGAGAAACTGACCTGACCTCCTTCCAAATTACAGCTACCATTCTAGACTGTACAGGAATAAGCAGAATGGCTTCTCTCAGGAGAACAGAGAGAGCAAACACTCGTCACCTTGTCACGGAGTCGGTTTCTAGCTTAGAAAGGTGAACAAGGTGCTCCCAGGACCACACACACGTGTCCACATGTCCTTTCGGTGTTGGGAAATAAAGCAGCATTTAGGTGGGTAAAAGCATCGTTCTGTCAGTTGCTGAAGTCTCCACTGTTGATGCCAATTGTGTTTTCCCAAATGTCTTAAAAATCTGTTTAAATAAAAATGTCAAACCCTCATGTGATTTCTAAAGTTGTAGGGGGCATTTGAGGCGAGACACGTAGTTGGGAACAACATCTTAATGATCTCTCCATCTCCCACAATGCCCAGCACAGGGTTTTGCTCAATAATTCTGTGTTTAACATTAGAATAAATGAATGGGCCAGTGTAACTGATACCCTGATGCAGGCAGCCCTTCTCTGCATTCCTGAATATCTCACTAGTCACCCTGAGTCTATTACTGCTTACCACGAATAGTTCCAAAGCTCCCCCTGAAGTTGAGCCAAAGTTGGTCTGGCTGTAATTTCTACCGATGAATCCTGGTCTGTACATTGGAGGGAGTAGTCTATTCCCTTTACTACAGGATAATCCTGCTAACACACGAAGACAGTTATCACATCTTCCCTTAGGTGTCCCCAGAATAATATTTTCCCAATCCCTCCACCACTGCTTGTAAGAAAGAGGAAATGACTAGGTGAGTGCTCAGTAAACTTGCGTTTGGGGTCCTATTGCTGCAAATGATCGATGTGACCTTTGTTGGGTCACTTAATTGCTCTGGTCATTTATAGATTCATGTATAAGATGGCATTTTTACACTTGTCTGTTTACCTAGTAGTATTGTTTTGCGGAATCAAACCCTCTGAAAATTGTCAGATGTTATGAAGACATAATATATTATTATCACAATGAGACATAGTTTCTAGCTGCTTCACAGATCTAGCACCCTTCCCTTGGCTGTGCCCATAGTTTGCCATTGCATTCCTTAAAATGTGGGGACCAGAATTAAATTAACTCACTATTCATCCATTATTGGCCTTTTACAGTAGAAACGAAAGGAGGAGAAAGGAAGAAGTGAACTCATATTATTTAAAACTTACCCGGTGCCAGACCCTTAATTCTTTATTTATTTTACTCCTCATACTAACCGTTGAAGGCATGCGTAGTATAGGTAAGTAAAGAAAACCTTAGAAATTGTAAGTAATTTGCTCATGTTACCAAGGTCAACTTGACTCATGTTCTCTCAACTCTAACATGTTTTCCACAATTTTTATTATTCCCATAACTGGGACACTCTACTTCTATGATTGGAACAGTCAGCAATGACAACATTTTCCTTTGGCTAGAGCATAATGCTGACTTGTACTAATCGTGAAGTAGGCGCAAAGCTTTATGTTTTCATTTTTATTTTGTTTCACATATATTTCTATTAATATTTACACTGTACTTGTACAACAGGTTTGGGGGCCTAAATTCCAGCCTTTTTAGAGATCTTTTCTAAACTTGATGTGATCTCACATTATTCACAATCTCTGTTCAATAAATCTTTTTTTTTTTTTTTTTTTTTTTTTGAGACAGAGTCTTGCTCTGTCACCCAGGCTGGAGTGCAGTGGCATGAACTCGGCTCACTGCAACCTCCGCCTCCTGGGTTCAACCAATCCTCCCACCTCAGCCTCTCTGGTAGCTGGGATTACAGGTACCTGCCACCATGTCTGGCTAATTTTTGTATTTTCATTAGAAACAGGGTCTCACTGTGTTGGCCAGCCTGGTCTGGAACTCCTGGCCCCAAGTGATCCACCCACCTCAGCCTCCCAAAGTGCTGGGATTACAGGGTGAGCCACCGCGCCCAACCTCAACTTGATCTTTAACTGTCTGTCAAGGGTATGAGTTCAACCATCTCAAATGTGAAGACTGTTCCCTCTCTAGGAAAAACTAGAAGCAAAGTGGAAGTTAAGTAGCTCCATTTGTTTCATCCCTTCCTTTGTTCATCGCCTCCCTCTGTGAACATGGCCCAGTAAGTCATCCTGTGTCTGAGCCTCCTATGTTTAGTATGCAGAATAATCACCCACAAAATTCTCAGGTCCTAGTCCCTGGAACCTGTAAATGTTGTTTCACATGGAAAAAGGGACTCTGCACGTGTGGTTAAGAATCTTGAGATGGGGAGATTGTCCTGGTGGGGCCTAAATGTAATCACAAGTGTTCTTCTAAGAGGGAGGTAGAGGGAGATTTGATACAGATGGAAGAGGAGGAGGTGAGGTGACCACGGAGGCAGATTGGGACCATGCAGCTGTAAGACAAGCGGTAGCCACTCAAAACCAGAAGAGGCAAAGGACAGGTCCACCCCTGCAGCCTGAGGAGGGAGTGTGGCAGCTGTCGACACCTTGATTTCAACCCAGTCATACTTAGTTTTGGACCTCTGGCCTCCAGAACCCTGAGCAAATAAGTTTCAGTTGTTTTAAGCCACCAAACGGTAGGGGGGTAGTTTGTTATAGCAGCCACAGGAAACTAATACACTCCCTTGTGTTATTCTTTGATGTTCCTGAAACTCTTGTAATCTCCTTGGGTTGTATGCTCCTCCTTCCTTTTAATCTATATACATATTATTTATGTTTCCATAAAAGTTTCCTTATAATATCTGAGCTTGCCAGACTGACATCCATACTTGACACTGGTCTTTTGAAATGTTGTCACTTAGAGGTCAGAAAACATAAAATACCGTTTGGACAGATATATAATGATTTTCAAATGTCTTCCTTTTTGGGTTTTCAAATATTGATGATACAAGAATGCTTACCAGCTACCAGTTATTATTTGTTCAGTAAATTAAAATTTTTTGTGCTAGAAGTTCTGCAGATGGCAGTAGACCCAGTGAGCTAATAGCTCAGGGGAGACGCCTTTCTGGGAGGGGAGAGACCGAGGGAGAGCCTCCCTTGCAGCTTAGCCCTTCCCCCCAACATCCCGTGTAGCTCTGAGGAATCTCACCTAAATCTGCTGTCTTTTATAAAAACTGGACAATCTAATGCCTCTTTTGAATAACCCAATTGGAATTGGGTAGTTACCCTGAGTGTGTCCCAGAGTAACAGCAACGGAATTCATGTTTACTAATGTGTCTTTTCCTGTTCCTGTATTTCTTTTGCCACCTGTCTAATGTTCAAAAGAATCAAATCTTAAGAAAAGTGACTGCATTTTAGAAGAGTCTGAAACAGGTCCTGTATAATTTCTGTGTCTGCTCTGCATAAAAAATATCCTACATTGAAACTATTGAGAAAGGTCAGCCATACCAAAGAATCATTTATTGCTCTCAGGCTTACTGAATTTTTGCTCTGGTACCATTAGGGCTGTTATCCGTATCTGGGTGTGAGGAAGGGGATTTGGGTGGGAAAGGAGAGGGGAGTCGCTGAACAGAAAGTGAGTGAGGAGGAAAGAGATAAAGGACGCCGAGAAGAAAGGCAGCAGGTTTGACCGAGATTCCCAGCTGCCCAGTCTCTGAATATCAGAACTCATTTACATGCTGTTGGGGGAGGGGCAGAGAACAGAACTTTCCAAAGCGTGAAGTTCAAGAGTCCAAATATCTTATTCTACTCATTTTCAAAACTGTGTCACCAAATCCTGTTCAGTTCCTAAAGCCCCACCCTCAGATTCCCATGTGCCTGTCTTCAAACGTGGTATGTCTTCTTTTCTCCAGTGAGATGAAACTAATGTATTCTGCCACATGCTTCAGAAATACTTAACCTTGTTATTTGATAGCCATGTGTTTTCGTGCGGAGGTAGGAGGAGCTGTTTCGACTCTTTTTCACTGTGAAAGAGATGGACTGTTTGAACCGGGAGGGTCCCCCCGGCAGTTGGGAATGGCAGTTGTAACGTAACAAATGCGCTGTGGCCCAGCAGGACCTGGGGGGTGCTCAGACACCTCCCGGAGACCGTAACCCACTAACAGTGCCAATGCCAGTTTCACTTTTCTGTTTCTGTCCTTCCAGGATTCTTGACAAGTGACATCTAACCTACTCACAGACAATTTTTAAAGCAAAATAATAGTAAAATCATGTGAGTGTTTTTTTTTTTTTTTTTTTTAATTTTTTTTGGCCCGTCTGTTTCTCTTGTGTTCTTTAAGGTCGACATTCTCATTATTGTATCTTGATATCTTATCTGAGGTTGCAATCTCTGTCCAGCTCTTGTATTCTGTGATGTATATGGATTTCTTTATTAAGCATCCACTGAGTGGAGGGAGATGTTTAGCCCTGTGGCAAGCACAGCATGGGAACCTTGATCGTAGAGAGAGGGACAAAATGCCCTACCCCTGTGGATGACAAGAACTCTCCCATGGCAACGTATACCCACAGTATATTTGACAGCAGACAAGGATTAGATCAGTGCTGAAACTGCAGATCAAGGGGCCTGTCAACACTGAAGGTCTTCATCAGAGACGCCGTTTAGGAGCAGAATGGGAGGCGAGGGAGCTGCACTTCTGTGCAGGGCTAGGAAAAGGGAGAGGCAAAGGAGGCATTTGTATCTGGTGCGGAATTTAAAACGCTGCCAAAAAACTCAGGAGTCAAATTAAGCATATTTGAACACAAGAGTTTTGAAAATCACAACTAATACAAAAAAATCAATAATGAAAAACATGTCAAAATGTTGAAGAACGACAGGGTTGATATTACTGGCTTTTCCCCTTTTTTCTCAGGCTCTGTCATGGCTCCACATGGAGCCTGTAAGTGAGGAGGGAGAGGAGATGGAGGAGAGGAGGCTTGTGCATTAGAGATAGTTACGAAGGTACAGATAGAAGAATGAAAAACTCACATAATTCTGTCAGGCAGAGAAGCTTGGCTAGGACAGAGATCCAGGTAAGGGGATGTTAAAAGATAAAACGTGGGCCGGGCACTGTGTCTCACACCTGCAATCCCAGCACTTTGGGAGGCTGAGGTGGGTGGATCTTGAGGTCAGGAGTTTGAGACCATCGTGGCTAACATGGTGAAACCCTGTCTCTCCTAAAAATACAAAAACTAGCTTGGCATGGTGGCAGGCACCTGTAATACCAGCTACTCAGGTGGCTGATGCAGGAGAATGGTGTGAATCCAGGAGGCAGAGATTGCATCGCACCACTGCACTCCAGCCTGGGAGACAGAGCAAGACTCCATCTCGAAAGAAAGAGAAAGAAAGAAAGAAAGAAAGAAAGAAAGAAAGAAAGAAAGAAA
>NC_045434.1:4463101-4485269 GCF_002776525.5 Piliocolobus tephrosceles | reverse complement strand
GGAAGGAAGGAAGGAAGGAAAAAAGGTGAAATGGAGAAAGAGATGTGGAAGTCATTAAGAGTGAGATGAGCAGTCAAAATCTGAGTCTCAACCTATGAGAACTGATAGGCAAGATTTGTCATAGTGAATTACCAAAAACAGTGGGGAGTGTCCCATAAGGACGACTGTAGCAACAGTGTGTAGGAAGGGTTGAAGGGAAGGGAATGGAAAATAAACATTTCCAAAAGAAGTTATAGACAAAAAGAATGTGCAGAACCCAATCATTTCGATATGGCGATAAAGGACAAAGAAGGAAGCAAAACATATTAGACATCTGCCCACCATCTGGGTGGAGATGAGTCTCCACTACCCACGAGATCTTTGGCAGTAACCGAAGTGAATGAAAGGCATGGAGTAGCACTGAAGGAAGAGGTGGGAGAGCCACATTTGGGGGTCTTGTGTGTACAGGGGAGATTTGACCCCTGTTGAGGCAAAGAGCTCAAGAGTAGGGGCTCGGAAATAACGGACGAGAGGTCAAGAATTGGTTTGCCCACTCAGTAGAGGGTAGCGCTGTTTATGTTTTGGCATAACACATGTTTGTCATATGGAACTGTTCCATATATCCCACAGGACAATTGAAGTTCTTGCTCCTATCCCCTTTCTCCACCTCCTCCACCCATTAAATGTCAGCAGCTCCCTCCACTCACTGGGACAACTGGAAAAGGCCCCACATATATCTAAGCAAGATATGGTTTCTGACCCTCCAACCCTGGCCCTTTGAAAACTCCTCTGGGGAGGGAAAGAATCTGCATTCAAGGAAGAATTGTCCAAGAGGTACCAAGATATAATAGTGTTGCAGAAAATCCAAAGGCAGAAAGCTTCCCAGAGGGAGGGTAGTCAGTGGTGTCAAATGGAACAAAAAGATCCATAAGAACACCCTGAAGAAACAGAAGACAATTGGGGAGGTGTTTCTCATAACACCTTTGGTTATTCCAAAACGCCTACGTGTTGTCCTATGTGGTCAGTGATAGGACATCTGTATTTTTTCAGGGAAGGCTCAATTTTTATGTTTCTTTTATTATACTCATGTTCACACAGTTATACCACCTGAGGATCTACTCTAGTAAAAATGCCATTATATTTAATCTATGTATTATTTGTGTATATGTTTGTGTATGTGCATGTCATATGGGCTAATTCATGGAAGAATGTGGTTTGATAAGCGAAAATGTTATCTCATTGTTGTTATGGATCCATTAATGCCATCTGTGAAGCTATCTGTAGGATGATGATATGTAATCCTTTCACTTTTTTCTAAATGTAAAGAATATTTTTGTGGGTGTGTGGAAATAAAAGGGCAGCACACTCATTTAGAAATGAATCTGCCTAAATATAAATGGTAATTTTGTAATTAAAATTACAAAATTAAAAATTAATTTTAAAAATTAAAAGAGCCTGATCCTGGCTTCTTCCTTACCCGTCAAGCTCCTCCAAAGATGTTTGAGTGCCTGACCTGCATTTCTTTGTGTCTATAGTTAATCCTTGAACTTGCAGAAAGGTTTTGTTATATTTTCCTCTTGTAGAGTATTTTCTCTTGGAAGTGAAATGAAGAAGGTAATTTTTATGTATTATTTTTCATTCTGTTTAGTCTAGTCTTGCAGTTGTATACTTAATTTGGCATATGGTCTTTGGAAGGATCGTGGCTGTCCATTTCCACTGAGTTCTGTTGGTTGTACTGAATCAAATTGGATAAAAATTTTGTGAGTTTCCACTTAACGTTCTATGAAAGTTTTTTCTAAATTGTTGGTTTTGGAGGATTGCATTACTCTAGTTCTAGCTACCATGTTCTCTCCAGATTGCAAAACAGACTACGGAATAACATTTTTAAACATAAAATACAACCCTTAAAGTTTCTTAATTCCTCTTTCTGAATCTCATATTGTCAACAGAGGTCTTTTTTCCCTCTTATAATGTTCAAAATGATCTGCCCTTTTATGAATGCCTTGAGACTATCACACAAAGCTAACGGTGAGGGAGCAGATGCCTCATTCAATTCCAAATAGAAGGAAATCTGTTGTCTCAAATAATCCCTAAATTCAGACACTTTCAGACAGCTATTATCAAGAGACCACATTCTAAGAGCAGATGTGTTATTAAGGCTGGGAAATGTTATGAGGACTTCGTGATCTGACAAATGATTTCAATCTATCCAACATTCCAACATTTCATCTTTCAATAAATTCGAGATTAAAATATCCATTTTGGGGAGGCAATTTGTATAAGGTAGTTGGAAACTGGAGTTGTAACTGATACTTCATTTCCATGCAAAACTGCCTAAATTATACTTACAGGTCCTTTTTATATATAAAGTCTGCTCATTTGACTGAAGCAATTATGATGTATTTTAATCTCTGTACTCAGTCCTATAGCTCCTGCTCACAGACACGAAACACAATTCCTGTTTTCCAGTGAGGAATAAGAAACAAACACAGACAGGCATTAGTTGCCCCACCTAAATGTGCTCAGTCATTCCTTTATATCCTTCAATTTACCTTTTCGTGATTATTTAGAGCCTTTTCGGTGAAGCAATTACTGAAAAATTCTGCTGAGGGCTAACACTCTCCTTTTCTTGTTGGAGTGTGGTTATCTGCTACTAAACCTCTTTTTTTTTTTTTTTTTGTGAAAGGTGTAATAGAGCTCTTACATTCTTTGGATAATAGAACCTTCTTCTGGGTTCACGTGAATGTTTTCACCGGCCCTGTTCAGAATCACAAATTGTCCCATCCAATAACAAAGTGTACATTCCTCAGCACTTGCAAACTGCTTATTACCCACGGGCTGTGCTTTGATCTCCCGAGAATACCTGTGGTGCTATAGGATTTTTACATAATCCTATCGTTGTCAAAGAGAATAAAACTTAGATCCAGGTGAACATCAATTACTATCAGTAACTCAAAAAGCAACAAAGCCACCCAAATTCTCTTCGGCAGCGTTGTCCCCAGCTGTGCATATATTGGAATTTATATTCTACCTGACCTTATGGAAAGCAGCTAATAAAAATGTCCTTGAGCAGTTTTCTTTAATCATCTGGAGTTGATCTTCTGGCTTAACATTGGTAGATGCTTCCTGGGTGTGAAATTTGGGAGCAGAAATAAATCATCTAATAATTTTCCTTATGACGGATTTTTTTTTTCATCTTTAACCTTAAGAATCAGAATATGACAGCTAGATTTCAGGGGAAATGGCATTTATGTTATAATTTTTAAAAATATGTTAAATTGTCAAAATCCTAAATATGCAAATGTAGCAAAACAAAAAGGAATGGAACCCTGTGGTTGGGCTGAGGGGCAGCAGTCCCGGAGTGCACAGCAAACAGCCCACTTGGCTCCCATGAGCATGCTGCTGGCGGAGAGTGGTGTTGTCCTCCCTGATGTGCCCACTCTCCAAACACTTCTGATTGGTTTTAACCTATAACAAATTTAAGCTTTATGAATACCACCATCCCAAACTTGTTCACTTACCGATTCATTCAACAATAATTTAGCTCCTACTGTGTGCAACACGAAATAAACTGAAAAGTCTTCAGAAGGCAGATATTCAAAGAAACTTGCTAACACAGAGCACAAACATTGGGTAATTGTGATCTGATTGAAGCAACATTTTGTGTGTAAGGAGTTGAAAGAACACTAAAATTGGTGGCAACCTTGCCACTTGCAAGCTTCGTGATTTAAGGCATGTTGCTAAGGCTTTTGTGCATCAGATTTCTCACCCCTCTAAAGTGGCCATTGCTAAGTAAGTACCTACTATCTATAATCATGTGTTGGGCACTCTGGGGACCTTATTTAACTTCCAGTAGTTATGAGATCAGATGTACGGGTAATTACGATACAAAGAAGAAAAAAGAGATGAGGTCAGTAAGAGAGGCATAGGTTGCTACCGAAGTCCAGGGAACCAGGTGGCTATTTGCATTTGGGGATGGATGTTGGGAGGGAAAATAAATTTGATTTGGGTCTTAAAGAGTGGGCAGACACTAGGTGTGGTGGCTCATGCCTGTAATCCCAGCACTGTGGGAGGCTGAAGTGGGAGGATCGCTTGAGCACAGGAGGTCAAGGCTGCAGTGAGCTGTGATTGCACCACTACACTGCAGCCTGGGCAACAGAGCAAGACCCTGTCAAAAAAAAAAAAAAAGAGTGGGCAACATTTCGATGTACAGAAATAGGTAAAATTTTACGACAGGCAGAGGGAGCAAGATGGAAAGCACACAGAGGTGAGATGAAGCACACATTTTTAGGTGAAACTCCAAGCATTTTGGCAGCATTAAGTTCTAGTTTTTGTTGATTTTTTTTCCGTTTTGTTATTGTTTGCTTGCTAGTTTATTTTTGTGAGGAATTCTCTTGGTCTCATTTCTAGGCTCAAGGGAATTCATGCAAGAAAAAATTTCAAAGGTGTGTTAGGCGAGAGGTAGTAAAATAATGGCATAGTGTTCAGGATAAGATGAGGGACACAGGGGCCAAGGGGAGGCAGGGACCTCGTTAAGAAAGAAGTTGAGGCCAAGTCAATACAAGTAGATGCAGAGGAGCAGGCAGAGCTCAGGACAGCGGAGGCAGTCCATACCTAATGCACCTGTGTTCTCTATGACAGGTTGGCATCTGTTGAGTCAAAAGAGCCAGGAAGTGGAGACTGAGAAGATTTAGAAGCTCTGATGAAGTGGATGGAGAATGGAACCAACTGAGGTTATGTAGAAGTGGCCCCTGAGGGCCAGATAACATCAGGAATCACGTGCTGGTGATGGAGGAGCCAGATAGGATGGTAATTTCCTATGAAATCTGAGTGGGAGGAGATCAGGAGAAGGAAACACTAAAGATAGAGACAGAAGGCAGAAACTTGATGGAGCCAGGTCATGGAGTAGGCAGGAGATGGGAGCAAAGGTAAAATACAGTAAGTAGAAAGATGGGGCCCAGTGTAGGGGTGCAGAGAGTTCTCGGAGAACTGGGTGCATATTATTTTCACTGAATAGGAGAGAGGAAGAATTTTCAGGAAATCTTTTCTCTCTGGGGGTTAATGTATGGGAATTTAATTGTGCCTGGCCCAATTTAAAATGCTGAATAAGTACATTTTCAAGGATATTCTATATTGAACATTAAAACTCAATAGAAAAGAGGTATACAAATAAACCTTTGGGTTGCATTATGTAAATACATCTTTAATGTAGCCAGCACTTGAAAAATAGTCTAACTCAAGGAAGATAAATAGATGTAAACTAATAAACCAACTCCTGCTTGGTGGTGGCTGCTTGGAGTACTGTACTGAAAATTTGGAGGATCAACAGGAAACAGTGTTGTGGTCAACTTGTGACGACTGGTAAGGTTGCAGAAGAGGAGAGTGGGGTATGTTTACCACATATTTACCATTCATGAAGGTAGACAGAATATACGAGGTAGTTTACCTATCAATTAAATACAATAGTTAACTGTATCCTTACAAATTGCAAGTATTTTTTACTTGCAAAGTCCTTTGATCTCTTGCTTAGATGACACATCCATTACAAATTATAAAAATGTGAGCAATATATTTCATCAAATGAGTGTTTATCTTTTACCTGAGCTAAATTACTATCAGGAGAAATGTTTGGTTAAAGTGAACTATGTCCATGGAAACATGATTCTAAAATCTTCCAACTGCTGAAAGTTTCAAAGATCCTTGTACTTTACAGGCTGACAAAAATAAAAAGATATGCCATGGTCATTTTATAATTTCAGGGAAAAGAAGAGAATTCATTGTTTACTGAGACCTGTTTTAGGTCCTTCACATGTGTTCTCATGCAGTCCTCAGGGTGACTCTGTGAGATGGAAACTGAACGAAGCTGGAGGAGGTGGAAATTCACTCCAGGGAAATAGCTCTCACATGACAAAGGCGGAAGGCAAACCTAGGTCTCACTGACTTCAAGTCTGTGTTCTTTCCATCACTAGTGAAGAAGAGGCACGTGAATGACTGAAACAAAAAATAAACATTAAAACGCTATCAATTTTGCACATAATGGAGGGGAGAAATTATGATCACTACAATGCTGGGAATGTACATCTTAACAAATTGCTCCTAATTTCTTATCAGCAGATTTTAAAAATGCATCTATCTACGTTTGCTTTAAAAATAGATCAGTTAGAAGGCAAAACTGTACGAGTGGATATTATTAATGATACTGAACTTCCATGTATGTGAACCAGCATTGAGTGGCACTTTGATAACACTCATCCAATCCTACTTAGCGCCCTTCTCTCTTTTGCTATCAAAGCTTAGGTACGGGTTCATGCTTTGTCTCATAACCTCTTGGTTAAAATGTAACATCTGGGCCTGGTGTGGTGGCTCACGCCTGTAATCCCAGCACTTTGGGAGGCTGAGGTGGGCGGATCACGAGGTCAGGAGATCGAGACCATACTGGCCAACATGGTGAAACCCCGTCTCTACTAAAAATCTAAAAATTAGCCGGGGGTGGTGGCAGGCGCCTGCAGTCCCAGCTACTCAGGAGGTTGAGGCAGGAGAATTGCTTGAACCCGGGAGGCGGAGGTTGCAGTGAGCTGAGATCACAGCACTACACTTTAGCCTGGCAACAGAGTGAGATTCCGTCCAAAAAAAAAAAGTGACATTGGTACAGGAAAGGTGGGGCCACATAGCCAGTTCAACACTAATGCAGGTATGGATGAAGTAAGGAAAAAGAAAGAAGTAAAGTTGGTCGTCTGAAAGTCCAAAGGCAATGCCAGCTTGTATTCTGGAGAGGGTGCTTCTGGGGTTCAAATATAAATAGTTTTTCTAACTCAAAAACAAATCTAACATATTAAGTGATTCATTGAAGTCCCCAATTATGTCTAGAGTTTTGCTGAGTTTATTTTAAAATGTATCTTGAAAAGCTGGTGGTCCAAATTTTTCCCTAGACTTACACATGATGAGAATCTGTCTCTTTATATTTAGCTGCAGGGCACCTAACAAGTTCTTAGGCGAAACACATTATTTTGCTAGTACAAGAAGAATAAATACTGTATTTGGAAAGTTCCAGTGTTCTTTAAAATATCGCTGTTTCCATAGCAATAACATAATGTACTAAAGAGTAGAATGGTGTTTCTTTAGAAACCACGTGTATGGATGCATGTTCCCACGAAGGGCTTTGAAACATCTCACCTGCTCGTGGTCCCAAAATGGAGCAACAATAGTAATCGAATCAATCATCATCTTATGAAATGAAACTTGGCCAGTTTTCTACTGCCTAACACGGTCAGCCTTCTGGTTTTGGTCATCTGTGTAGTGTCTTTTTAGGCTCTGTGCTCTTAGATGGGGGAGAATAGATCTATGTTCATTCTTTAGTTCATTTGGTCAACAGATATGTATGGAGCACTTATTATGTGCCAGGCACAGTTCTAGGCACTGAGGACTCAGTGACATTATGGAGTTTACATTCTAACGGGGAAAACAAGAAAATTCTTTTTTAACAACAAGGAATGTCACATCGTGTGCATATAGAAGTGTTCCTTGGTGATGTCAGTGACATTTTCAATACTTCACAAGAACGCATGTTGCAATAACATATGAAAGATGCTGGGAATAATGGAAAAGGAGAGTGCTAGGAATGATGATAACTGAAAAGTTGATTCCCAGGGTACTCTGCCAGAGATTCTGATCTAGGATGAACCTCACTGCATTAAGGATAGCAAAGGGTGTCTTAGGGGGTTTGGGCTATTAAGGTATTACAAATAAATACAAAGGAATGAGCTCTGTGTAGGTGAACGCTCTTCTGGAAAATGGGGTACATCTCTTAGGATGTAACTTTGATCCTGGAAACGCATATTAAATTGGAAAGATTCTTTGAATGTTTACCTCCTCTGTTGACTTGGAGTTGAGTGCCTTAGCCTTCCCTGTAATCCTCCAAATTTGTTTTGTGTGCTGACTTTGCCCTGACGAGCCCCACCTTCCTCTGTATCCCCAGCTCCGACTCCCAAAAGCCTTTCTGTGGGGGGTGAATAGGTGGCAAGGATGTCACTGAAAAGGTCGCTTCTCTGGTTAACTACCAGCCGTCTAGCATCTGGCAAGGGGGTTGCAGGTCACAAATGTCTGCATGCTGGCACCATCACTATTCCGAGAGAGAACAGTAGAAGGATCAGTGTCCCCACCCCCTCCCAGAGGCCACACATCTTTGTCTCCTACACAAGACTTCATTTGTGCTTTCAGTTGCAAAACCTTGAAATATTTAGTCTTAAGAAACTCACATCTACTTGCTATGTGCAGGCTCCTTTTGTGTGGCAGCTTCGCTAGTGCCCTGATCATAAGTGAGCAGCCACCTCTTGACTCTCCCAGACTCTGAAAGATTTGACTCACTGTCCACATCGCTCCAAAAAACTCCTGGTTTGCAGACACTTCTCAAACCACGCTGGGAACCGAAAGAGGTTCATGGGCCAGATGCAGGGTCACCGAGTTAGAGAGGTTCTCAGGGCAGCCATCCTTTCCTCAGAATCAGACAAGTCAACCAGCTACCCCAGCAGCCTTCCTAGACTCTCAGTGAGCAGCAAGGTCACAAAAAAAGAAAAAATGCCAAAAGGTAAGTGTGGATTTTCAAGGCAAGAACTTCAAAGTCTTGCTTTTGCCCCCAGCAGAGCCAGAGGTCTCCGAGTGAAGGGAAAGTCTCACTCTGTCAAGGTGAATTTTGGGTTGCCAGCCACCCAGTTCTTTTAACCACTGTGATTCTACCCAGATGTTCTTTCTTAAATGCAAAGGCATCATTTTCTTGCCAAGAAACGGAATGATTGATCAAGCCTCCTTTAAATCATTTCATCTTATCCGTTCCCATCTGAAGGAGCAGATATTGCATTAATATTAATATTCTTATTATGTCCCTTGAGAGAGAAATGCCCCCTTAACCCCCCGCCCAATTACTGCCATCACTACAGGGATATGAAGTTAGAGGAGGAAGCTACCAATGTAGGCGCTGCAGTTGTTTTATTAGCAACAGCTGGTGGCAGTCCCCTGCCTGCACCCCCCCCCCCTTCTTTTTAAAAATGCTATGCTTGTCAGATCCAGCTTCTTGAGACTGGATGGCAAAGGGTAGGACAGGAACATGGCATATTTCAGCTTTTGCATGCAGAAGAAGGGATTATGCTAAAGAGGGTGCAGGCAACATTAAACGCTGATTAAAAAACTTTACAAAAGATTATTTGTTCTCAATATTATGTAGGTAACATCTGAGCAATCACACAAACATATAGAGTAACCGAAACCACCTGTAGGATTTGAAAAAATATTCTGTCTTTCCTTCTCATTTGTCCAAGATGTTTTAATAGGAAGCAAAACGTGGGCAGCACATGTCTTAGATTTATCCTTATTGTAACTTTACGTATGTTTACGATCAAGGGTGGAGTTTGCAACACCAGGGCTCCTTCTGTGTTGGAAAGGGTTGACCATCAAAAGGAAATCTGTGCCATTTGCCCAGTGGAGAAATAAATCTTCCTTTACTCACTTTTGCCCTGGCTCCTATGTAAGAAATCCAAATGAACCCTGTTTCATCTTATTTCATCTTTGGAATTCCAGGTAACATTTTTAGGTGTACTAAATTCACATGTGGAATGTAGATTTGAGAGAAACTTTTGGCCAGTTAAATAGCTTTATAATTGCAGCTATTTCATTTTTATTTATTGTTTCTAATCTGATCAAAATTGGGTGAATTTCATGTATGTATGAAATCACTGAGCCCATACCATATGGTCAGAGTGATGCAACCGTCCTGGTTTCATAAAATACCACTTATATATCACATAAATAAGAAAACATGAATTTCAGTAGGAAAACATAAGTATTAGTAGGAAAAAGGCATAGTTAAGAAATGTATTGCTTGCTTAGGTCTATAAACAATGACTGCTGGGAAGAACATGGTTAATGTAATCCAGTGGTTACCATAATCCAAAATGTGGATCCATTATATGCCTGCCTCTTGGGGAGAGAGACAAGAATAATGTCAAATGGAAAGAAATCTTGGCTGGCCTCCTTATTTCTTTCGTGTGTAACAAATTTAAGATGTTCATTTCTTCCCTATGGCTCAAATACTATTAATTTTTATGGTTAAAAATTAATTCTAATAATTCTTAAGTTTTGAATTCTAATAATTCCTAAATATAACAGCAACACTTACGGAACTAATGCTTGATAACTCCATGGAACCTTAAAAACAGTAGCAACAGTAGCACTGGGAGATGCAAGCTCCTTCTCCAGATAGGGCTGCTTCATGGACTGTGTGTTCCCTGATCTTTGTATGCTCAGATCGTCAGGAAGTTTGTTGCGAAGAAAGCACAGACCCCTGCTGTTGGCTGCCATGGTCTGTCTGTGTGATACTTTAGTGGATGCAGACCTGGGGGGGTTCATTTGCTTCTTTTTTATCCTTCCACTTTTTAAAAAATGTATTTATTTTACTTAAATAGACATAAACTTGTATGTATTTATTACATACAAGTTTTTATTATTTACTTAAACAGACATAAACTTGTATGTGTTTATTACATACAACATGACCTTTTGAAGTATGTATACGTGGTGGGATAGCTAAATCCAGCTAACTAACAAATGCATTACCTCACGTAGGTGTTTTTGTTTGACAATACTATTCACTCTCTTAGTTTTCAAGAAAGCAATATATCATCATTAACTACAGTCACCATGCTGTACAATAGATCTCTTGTACTTGTTCCTCCTGTCTAACTGTAAATATGCATGCCTTAATCCACATCTCTACCTGCCTTCTTCCCCTCAACTACCCAAGTCTCTAGTAACCACCATTCTACTCTCTATTGAGATCAACTTTTTTAGATTCCATATATGAGTGAGGTCATACAGTATTTGTCTTATTCATCTTTCTGTGCCTAGCTTATTTTACTTAACATATGTTCTAGATTCATCCATGTTGTCACAAATGACAGGATTTCATTCTTTTTTTTATGACTGAAGAGTATTCCATTATGTATAGATACCACATTGTCTTTATCCATTCATCCATTGATGGACACTTAGGTTGATTCCATATATTGGCTATTGTGAATAGTGCTGCATGGAAGTGCAGATATCTCTTCAACAAACATGATTTCATTTCCTTTAGATAGATAACCTGTAGTGGGATTGCTGGATCATATGGTAATTCTATTTTTAATGTTTTCAGGCACCTCTATACTGTTTTTCATAATGGCTGTACTGATTTATATTCCCACTAACAGTGTGTGAGTGTTCTGTTTTCTCCGCATCTTCATCAACACTTGTTATTGTTTGTCTTTGTTATAATAGACATCCTAACAAGACTGAACTGATATCACGTTGTTGTTTTGATTTGCATTCCCTGATGATTAGTAACATTGAGTATTTTTTTTCACATACTTGTTAGCTATTTGTATGTCTTCTTTTAAGAAATGTGTATTCAGGTCTTTTGTCCATTTTTTAAATTGGGTTATTTGTTTTCTTGCTATTGCATTGTTTGAGTTTCTTATATATTTTGGTTATTAATCCCTTATCAGATGTATAGTTTGAAAATATTTTCTCTCATTCTGTAGGTTATCTCTTCACTCTGTTGTTTTCTTTGTTGTGCAGAAGCTTTTTAGTTTGATGTCATCCCCTTTGTCTATGTTTGTTTTTGCTGCCTGTGATTTTGAGGTCATATCCAAAAAGTCATTGCCCAGACCAATGTCTTGGAGCTTTTTCTCTATGTTTTCTTCCAGCAGTTTCATCATTTCCAGTCTTACACTTAAGACTTTAATCCATTTCGAGTTTATTTATGTATATAGTGAGAAATGTGTATCGTTTCATTCTTCTGCATATGGATATCCAGTTTTTCCGACGCTGTTTATTGAAAAGTCTGTTCTTTCCTCCATTGTATGTTCTTGGCACCTTTGTCAAAATAAATTGGCTATAAATGCATGGATTTATTTCTGGGCCCTCTATTCTATTCCATAGGTTGATGTACCTGTTTTCATGCTAGTACCATATTGTTTTGTTTTGGTTTTCTTTTTCTTGTTCCTCCATAAAAACAAATGACAGTACCATATTGTTTTAGTTTTTATACTTTTGTAGTATATTTTTAAGTCAGGTAGTGCAATACCTCTAGCTTTGTTCTTTTTGCTTAAAATCGCTTTGTCCATTAGGGGTCTTTTGTGAATGCATAGGAATTTTAGGATTGTTTTATATACTTCCGTGAAGAATTTCATTGGTATTTGTATTAATCTGTGTTGCATTGCTATAAAGGAATACTTCAGGCTGGGTGCTTTATAAAGAAAAGAGATTTAATTAGCTTATGCTGCTGCAGGCTGTGCAGGAAGCATGACACTGGTATCTGCTTGGTTTCTGGTGGAGGCTTCAGAAAGCTTTTGCTCATGATGGAAGGCAAAACGGGAATACGCATGTCATACGGCGAGAGAAAGAACAGGAGAGATGTCAGGCTCTTTTAAACAACCAGCTGTCATGTGAACTAGTAGAGAGAACTCACTCATTACCATGGGAAGGGTAGCTAGCCATTTATGAGGGATTTGGCCCCACGACCCAAACACTCCCCGACTGGACCCCACCTCCAACATTGGGGATCACATTGCAACATGAGATTTGGAGGGAACAAACAAGCAAACTATATCAGTATTTTAATAGAAATTGCATTGAATTTGTAGATTACTTTGGGTAGTATGGACATTTTAACAACATTTACTCTTCCAATCCATGGACATGAGGTATCTTTTCATTTATCTGAGTCCTGTGCAATTTCTTTCATCAATGTTTTGTAGTTTTTAGTATAGGTGCCTTTCGCCTCTTTGGTTAAATTTATTCCTAAGTAATTTTTTTGTAGTTACTGTAAATAGGATTAATTTCTTGATTTTTCATGGGCTTCTTATAACTTAGAAACACAATTTTTCAGGAGGGAGAATGCACCATATCCTAAAAATGTTATTTTTAGACACCCTAAAAATTACTGTGGTAGGCAGAATAATGCTTCACCCCCAAACAAAGTCTCCAAACTGGTGAATATATTACTTTACACAACAAAAGGAACTTTGCAGGTGTGATTGAATTAAGGGCCTGGAGATGGGGAATGATCCTGGATTATGCAGGTGACCCAATGTAATCACAAAAGTTCTTGAAAGTGGCAGAGGGAGGCAGAAGAAGAGCCTGGAGGAGGTGTGATTACAGAGCAAGGGTCAGAGTGATGTGATATGAGAAGAACTCAACTTACAGTTGTTGGCTTTGAAAGGAATCATGAGTCAAGGAATGCAGGCATCCTCTAGAAAGTGGAGAAGGCTGGGAAATGGACTGTCCACTAAAGCCTCCAGAAAGAATCAGAGCCTTTTGGGAACCATGGTTTTATTTATTTTTAATTTAAAATTTTTTTATATTTTTGAGATAGGCTCTCATTCTGTCACCTAGGCTGGAGTGCAGTGACGCAATCATGGCTCACTGTAGCCTTGACCTCCTGGGCTCAAGTGATCCTCCCGCCTCAGCTTCCTGAGTAGCTGGGACCACAGGTATGCACCACTATGCCCGGCTAGTTTATTTTTTAATTTTTTATGTTGAGATGGGCTCTCACTATGTTGCCCATGCTGGTCTCAAACTCCTGGGTTCCATGATTTTAGCCCAGTGAGACCTGTGCCAGACTTTGGTACTGCAGAACAGTAAGACAATACATATGTGTTGTTTTAAGCCACTGAGCTTATGGTAATTTGTTACAGCGGCAACAGGAGACTAATCTACTTGGTATACATGTTACTTTTTGTTTCTGAGGATTCTGTTTGGAATTATGACTCTGACTGCCTCTGGAACGTGTTGCATCAGGAAAACTCACCAAGACTCAAACCAAGACAGAGAAGAAAATGAATGTGGAAAGATGAGGATGTGGCCTAAATGAGTAAGTGCAACAAAACTATTTACCATTTCAGTTATATTTTCTGACAGTCCCTTAGAGGAAGCTGTGATTTTAGTTTCAAGAAATGGTACACCTTCGGCTGACATTACTGACATTTGGTTTTATTTAGAATTTAAAGAGTATGACAATATGCTTTCATGTTAATGATTAGCAGACAGTAATACAAAAATCTGAATTTTAATGCCTTCATTTTTGGTTAATATGTTTATCTCATAGCAAACTAAATAGACAACAGCAAAATCAATATCTTTAATGTTATTCGAGGGCCATCTTTTGAATCTGTGGGAGAAGTCTTGATCAAACAGTTCCTTCTTGTTTCATTCTCTTTCATCAGTGAAGTGAGAGGTGGAAAAGATCTACTAGATCATAAATTAAAGATCCTGTGTTAATGCAGATGTCCCCGCTAATTAATGAAAGCAAAATGCAAAGCTTGAATATATTGAAATATCTTGCAGTCTAGGAAAAAGATTAAAAATTATTTACCTCATACCTAGCCAAAATTTGTTCGCGTTTTACACAAAAAGTAGACATAAAGCCCTGACTCAAAATCTTAATCTCAGTGATTCTTTTTAAACAGATTTCTTCTCTAACTGGGGGTCAGGCAGAATTGGGCAACCTCAGAGCAGACAGAGGGAACTCCCGTGATACTGTGTCACTAGGCAGAGTCGTTGCAGCTCAGCTACTTCGTGGTTTTCCCCAATCCCTTTGCTGGGTACACTGATTTCCTGCGAGTGGGTGCCAGATATGCCACTGGGAGCTATAGGGCTCAGAAAAGATGCATTGACTGAATGAGGGGGGAGGCGTAACTTTACAAAATAGTATACTTAGAAATGGACACTAATAACAATCAACATAAATGAATATAGAACCCAAATGTCTTTGAAGACCTATCCAGAAATGACACATCATCATTTCTATAGTATCCTATTGGTTCCACTGATCGCCACTACTTATTGTAGGCATGGACTACACAGGGATCTGAATACAAAGAGGTGAGAATGACAGAGAACGATTTTAGAGGCTGACTACCACAGATGGGTTATTTTCCTTCAAAGACATTGATAAGGTTTAGCTACAGAACCCTTGAGTCTTCAAGCTACAGAACACTTCCTTTAGAACTAGAACATTTACATAACTATCTGCTCACGTAGTCTTCTTCCAGAGTGATGACACTCATGATCATGACGTAGGGTCTTGAATGGAAAGATCAATATCAATGTTATGGAAAGAATTATCCACTAAGTAACTCAAGCCCATGAATAATCTCTTCTGTGTTCTAGGAAAGAACCTTTGTTTTTTCTTAAGGCAAACAAGCAAACAACAACAAAACAGCTTGTGCTTGAGGTTAAACCAAATACTTCAAGACTTGCCATTTGGAAAGTCGCTGAACTTATGTGGATTAAGGAAGAATGTCATAGTCTCTTTTACATCCTTGACAAAAGTCTTTTAAATAGCTAATGGGTAAGTCAAGGCTGTGAGACTGCTGAAATTATCAGATGTGAAGCAGTGGTGGACACAATTTGAAAATCATCAGTCAAGTCTTAGAGGTGAGCACATGCCAATGTTAAAAGCAATGAGACACGATGGGATGTGGTGTTTCTTTATGTACCGCAGAAGTAAAACCAGGTGCATTGATGCTAAGCATAGCATGTGCTTCATAAACTCAACAAGTAATCAAGATTTTGTGTCCAAGTCAGGCTTGTGTTTGGCAACAAAACTCTTTTATAGTTTTGGAGATGTCAATGGCCTTTGAGCTTTCCAGAAAAGGCTGACAGCGTAGGAATTCTCTGATAGCATCAGTGTGCACCTAATGGACAGAAACCAAAAGGTAGATGTGTTGAAAGACTTCAGCAACTATCTTCAAGGGAAATGGCTTATTAGCCAATTCTTCTATGACCTTCATCAAATAACAGAAAGAAATGCTGGGGATTCTGAAGTAGATGACTTTATTTGACAGGAATACTGTTTTAATATTCCTTCTCTGATCCAAACTACATCTCTTTTGACTACTTTCCAGGACAAAGTTTCCACAGTTGTGTGCGAATTCTTTTCCTTAGGAATATTATAAGTATCTTTGAGAAATGTATGAAAACAAAGTTTTGTGTTGAAGCGAAACTGCATTATGGTAAGGTTCCAGCCAAAAATAACTACGTTGCCTGATGTTGTTGAGAGGCTGGACAGTTTTGCTGGATTTGTGCTTTCACCAGGAGGATCCAGGCCGCACATGAACACTGTGGCTTTTGTATCTCATGATGTTCAGTAGTGAAAGTAGAAATAAAGACACGGAAGACTTATCATTTGTTTCTTTTCCATGACATTTCCCCCAACTGAACTTGGGCCTATGTGAAAAGGTAGAGATGTCAGGGTATACTTCCTTTCATTATGATCTATAGGACACTAATCTCAGCGCCATATTATGGTAATAATAATTACTTTTGCCTTACTTGACCATGTACAATGGAATCCCTTGCACCCGTTTGAAGCAAAATACCTTAATAACATGATTGATATTGAACACTATTTTTTTCAGAGTCTTGCTCTTTCGCCCAGACTGGAGTACAGTGTTGTAATCACAGCTCACGACTCACCTGGGCTCAAGTGATCCTCCCACCCCAACCTCCTGAGTAGCTGGGACCACAGGCACACAGTATCACACCTGGCTAATTTTTTTTATTTTTTGTAGAGATGGGGTCTCCCTATGTTGCCAGGGTGCTCTCAAGCTCCTGGGCTCAAGTGATCCTTGGCCTCCCAAAGTGCTGGGATTATAGGCATGAACCACTGCACTCAGCCATCAAACACTATTTTTAATGAAAGCAATGATCAAAGTAACAGAAAGGCAAATCAAAGAAAAATAATGTTCTCCCAAGGCTCACCCATGAATTTCCTAGGAAACCTTTCCCCATTCATTTAGTTTTTTGTCTTTTCCTCACAAGATTAAATTTCTTGTGGGCCTTAATCTCTTTGTCCCTACAAGATTTAGTTGTTTCTTACTCTAGAAACACCAGCACTCCAGAAGCCACTTGGAATCACTCACCCCTATTCCCCAAATAGTTACTACTCTGACTTCTAATAGCATAGATTCGTTTTGACTATTTTGTACTTTACATAAATGAAATGATACCATTTTTACCTTTTGGCACTTCTAATATTCTGCCTGGATTGTGACATTTTGCAAATTTTGTGTGTGTTTTCAATGATGAGAATGCAAGCTCCTTTATGTAACTTCTTGGTAGAAAAAAGCAGAATCTGTAACAGTGCCTTCAACAGAATACATTAAACTGAATGCTTCTAAACCTATTCAATTCAGCCAAGCTGGTGGAGATGCAGACTTGAGACCTTACCATGAACTCGTTGGAGGATGGGGATCTAGTTTCTATTCTAGTCATCTTTCCTAGACACCACTCTCTGTGTGTGTGTGTGTGTGTGTGTGTGTGTGTGTGTGTGTGTGTGTGTGTGTTCACATGTGTGCATAGAATTATTCTGTGTCAATTCATCACTGCCTAATTTAACCAACATTTCTGAAATTATGCATGATAGTAAAAAATAAGGTGTTTTTTCCCCCTGCCTAATAGTATTAATGGAGGATTCATCAGACTGACTTTTGGGATTTATCTGAGACACTATATTCTTAGCCTTGTAGCTTCCTTCTGGTGACTTTATTAATTGGTCAGATAAGACAGTCACAGGGCCCCACTAGGGATGATGGAACCAGTGGGTTGTTTTCTTCTCCAATCTAGGAAACACCCAGCTGCTATGACACTGTTAAAAGACCCTTACACCCATTTCCTATGCTGCTTTTCCTTTGTGTTTGTTTGTCTGACATATTACCACCATTAATGCTTGCCAAAAGCCGGGCAAATCTTTTGTCAAAAACCAATGTGCAACTCTACAGAGAATTTTTTTCTGTATCACTTACTTTCATTTTGAGCCTCTTTAGAAGCCTTTTTAGAAGGCTTTTCAATTCTCAGTATTCTGGTAGGCATTGACTTCTGCTATGCACTCAGGACCATAGCAAATGGGTTGTTCTGAGGGATAAGGAAAGAAGCCCTTGAAATGTAGCTTCTTAATGGAGCCATTCTGGGAAGGATTGACCCAGCAAACAGCTCTGATGTATTCACTGCGGATGTTCATCTCTAAACAGCCACAAACAAATCCTGCAGAGTCATGGTAGTGCAAGCTGCTTCAAGTACATGGAGGGAGTGGGAAGACAGTGGTTGAATAATACGGGAGCTCCAGCTGAGAGATGTCTGTGGTACAGCTCTAGATTGTGGTGGGCAGAGCTTCAGATCTGTTGAGTTTGAGAGTCGTAGCCAAGATTTCCTGCTCACTGCTTCTATTGTGATTCCCATTGTTAGTTTCTGGCATCTCATATCCTAGATCATTAATCCATCCGCTGGCTCCCTATTGCTAATCCCTTACAGGCAAGATGTTGAGACTGTCCCTTCAAGATTCACAAGGTCATTTCTGGCCCTCTCCTCCACTTTTTCTACACACTGATACTCTTTCCTATTATTCATAAAGCGATAGATCATAAACATGCCATTAAGCAAGAATGCTAATCAACCAAGCAGCACTGCCGGTGAGTTGGTTCATATTTTGTTCCTTCCATTCGGTTCCAGCTGCGCTCTTCCTGTTTTACCAACTTGGTGAATGGGAGGGGTGTGAGGCATGGTGAGCCCAGTGATGGATACAGAAACACCTTGTCTCCTCATTTGCTTTTGCTGTGAAGCTGACCGTCGCGGGGCTGGGTACGGTGACAAACAGTGGCCTGTCCATCTCCCTTAGTTATCATGGCAGCGACTAACAGGGTCTCCATTTGGACACAAGGGCTTTCTACAGTTTAAACCAAGACAATGGGAAAGAATGTTTTCTTGACCCTTTGCAGGAAATCCTGCCCGACACACGAAAGAATGCAGCATTTCCCGGAGCGTGGGCTGCTCAGGTCTGGCTCTCTAGGATGGACTTGAGTAAACCTGGTAAAAGAGGCTTATGCTCTTACAGAATGAGAAAACCCAGGAACATCATCCATGCCCAGAGGTGCTAACGTTCAGCAAAGCGCCCCCCATGAGTTAGTTGGAACATACAAAAAATGATACGTATGATTCAAAATAGACCAAAGGAGAGATATACATCTGATCTTCACTTTGCCCATTTTCTCTGCTTCATTTTCAGCATCTTACAAAAATACCTCTCCACCAAGAAAAACAGAAGATACTAGTTGGGAAGAAAGGAAAGTGAGATCTGTCTCATGGCATTAGAAACAGATGATTGCTCAGTATCTTTATTCTGAAAGCCATGGCTTCTAAATTTTTTAAAAAACTGTAAGCTACAATTGTTTTTCCTGGGCCCTGCTGGAAGTCACAGGGTAAATAAGGCACAGCCGTCCTTCCCTTTGCTGGTGGCCCTCTCGGATGGTGACATGTCGTAGCAGCAGTGGTGCCTCTGAACAAAAATAATGAGAGAAACATCTGTCTCCTGTTACGCTCTTTTCCAGGCAAATGGCACTTAAGGTTCTTATTTTAGACTTGTAAGTGCTCCCACAAAAAAGCAGCTTCGGTGTTAACCACATCTCCTTCTTTCTTTGAATCTGTGGATCACTTTTTCCTTTTCTTGTATTTTAAGACAGTTTAAAAACAAAGATGACAACAGGATGCGTGTATGTCTCTGATACTGTGGGATTAAGAAAAAAAGAGGTGAAGAATACAGTAGAATGGTGTTATGTGCGTGCAGATAATTCTTCCGTCCTTGTTAAAAGAAATTGGGAGAGGCAATGTTTTGGAAGTGTTTATACCTAATATATTGTAGAGGCTTGAAAATTACCAAGTGAACCAGATCACGAATGAAATAGTGTTGAGAGCGGTGCTCTCTTGTAGTCACAGGGATCATCGTCCAAATATTGAAGAGGACCTACCCTTGTCTGTTTCTCTCTCTCTCTCTCTTTCTCTCGCTCTCCTGCTCTTTCTCTGTCTTCTAACACATACACACCCTGGCCCATACACAACTACGACTCACTTTCATCAGGAATTCAGATAATGTCCCCGAGATTAAAGAACGACTTGTGAACTGGCATCTCTGAAGCAGCGAGCTGGAAACACAGGCTTCGTGCTTTCCCACTGGGATATTTAGAAGAGCATATGCATAAAGTGATACCATTTTTTGTTTATTTTGGCTTGCATACAACTAAGACATTTTAGAGCTGGAAGGAACTTCAAAAACGAAGCAGCTCAACCCCTCGGTTTTTCTGATGAGGGAACCAAGGCTCCGCGAAATGCCTCCGTGTGGCCGAGGTGGCAGCAGGGCGCTGGATTCTCACGTCTGGCCTCTCCAGCCCTCTCTTCCCAAGGTCTCTCCGCTTTCTCTGGCTTTTCTTCTCCACCTCCTCAGGCATTTCAGATCGACTTCCTCCTCCACGCCACTCACGACCTCTTCCCAAAGCATTCTGCTGCTGTTATTTGGAAAATAACGAACACAGAAACGATGTGTTTCTGCGGATATTTTAGTGCTCAGACTTGCGGCATCTGGCCAGCCTGAACATAGCACTGCGTGCACGCACACCGTAGAGTGGGCAGGGCACCGGTGTCAGTCACCTCAGCATGACCTCTTTCGCTACCCTTCTCTATTATGTGTAAACAAATACGTTTCTAAAATTTAGTCATGACTTTTAGAATTTTGGAGAACCATTTAACGAGATTAAAGATTGCCTAAAAGGAAGACAGAAGAATAAACATGTATAAGTTCAAGTTTATTCTGAAAAAGTTTTTGGTTAATATTACAAGTTGATGTTCCATCCATCCATCCACCCGTTTATCCACCCAGCTGTCCTCCATCATCCATCCACCTACCCCACCAACCAATCCATCCATCCATCCATCCATCCATCCATCTTCCATCATCCGTCCACTTACCCCATCCATCCACCCATCTACCATTCATCCAACAAAAGTTTTATTCAACCAACATCTCATTCAGAAACATTTTCTGCATGCATCATAAGTGCCAGTTACTGTGTGCACGATAAGTTACAGAAACACAATCTAGTGGGGAGATAGAAAAGTATGAATATTGAGGCCGGTGCAGTGGCTCATGCCTATAATCCCAGTACTTTGGGACACTGAAGTGGGTAGATCACCTGAGGTCAGGAGTTCGAGACCAGCCTGGACAACATGGCAAAACCCATCTCTATTAAAAATACAAAAATTAGCCGGGCGTGGTGGTGCATGCCTGTAATCCCAGCTACTCAGTGGGGCTAAGGCCGGAGAATTGCTTGAACCCAGGAGGCAGAGGTTGCAGTGAGCCAAGATCATAGCACTGCACTCCAGCCTGGGAAACAGAGAGAGACTCTGTCAAAAAAAAAAAAAAAAAAAAAAAAAAAAGAAGGAAAGAAAAGTATGAGTAATGATTATACAATGGGATGGTTGATATGTAGCATACACATAGATACAACATAATGTACTGTTGATAGAGATTTGTGCAAGGCTTTTGATTGAACAGTATAAAAGCCACAATAATGAGAAATAAATATTTCCTGGCAATTAGGAGTTTTAATTAATAGAAAAGATGAGACATGTACACAAAAAACTCTAATACAAGATAAATGTAATGTCATTTGCTCTGAATTACTCTGTAATTTATAGCTTTTTAAAACTTGGGGACAGAAACTCCATGTATAAATATAAGAAAGATATGAAAGTGGTTGTTGTTATTTTGGAATAGGATGGAAAAAGATCTTGAGGGTTAGAATGTCCCATGGATAAAAGATAATAATTAGCAAAGAGCGCTACAGTTTAAACAAAGAACCTGGTGTGCCTAAGCAAATATAAACTGTTCAACTAATATAAACTGTAAAAGAATCAGTAGCATCTAGACCAGAGTTGGTCTTCATGACTTAAGGGAAAATTGGAAGAAATAGAGACATTTTATCTCACAAATGAAAATGAAGGCTGAACGTGGTGGCTCATGCCTGTAATCCCAGCACTTTGGGAGGCTGAGGCAGGTGGATCTCTTGAGGTCAGGAGCTCAAGACCAGCCTGGCCAACATGGTGAAACTCCGTCTCTACTAAATATACAAAAAATTTGCCAGGCGTGGTGGTGCACACCTATAGTCCCAGCCACTTGGGAGGCTGCAGCATGAGAATCATTGAACCCAGCAGGCGGAGGTTGCAGTGAACTGAGATCACATCACTGCACTCCAGCCTGGGCGACAGAGGAAGACTCTGTCAAGAAAGAAAGAAGGAAAGAAAAGAAAGAATTAAAGAAAGAAAGAAAGAA
>NC_045434.1:4448301-4463001 GCF_002776525.5 Piliocolobus tephrosceles | reverse complement strand
GAAGGAAGGAAGGAAGAAAGGAAGGAAGGAAAGAAGGAAGGAAGGAAAGAAGAAAGGAAGGAAGGAAAGAAGGAAGAAGGAAGGAAGGAAGGAAAGAAGGAAGGAAGGAAGGAAGGAAGGAAGGAAGGAAAGAAAACTAAACAGAGAGGGTTTCTAATGAAGAAAAGCTTAAAAAAACACCTTATTTCACCAAATGAAGAAAAGATGGATATATTCTGATTTCACGCCATAGAGACTCGGGCGAGACTGTTCCTGACACCAACTCCTGCCTTGCTCTTGCAGCCTTCAAGAGGAGGAGGGCCGTCACCAAGCCATCTGCTTTGGATGCCAGAGACTGAATTCCTAGGAGACTTTCTGCTTTCCTTTTCTTTGGTGTTATCAAATGCAATGTTGAGCCTTCTGTAATTGTTTTGCACTTCATCAAGTCACAAAAAGGAGAGCTATTATCTCCACAATGATGGGAAAAATTCCATAAGAGGTGAAGTGTTCAGAACCTGTAGATGTAAAAACTAATTCTTTTGTTTAGCTGGGCACCAAGTTGCTACTCAAAACCCCTGCCTCTTTTATGTCTTCTGCCCATGAGGCCCATCTAAAAATGAGAAAAGAGTTTTCTGTATGTTTTCTTACGATGTTTCTTGGAAAAGTGTTTTCTCTCTCAGCTCAGGGCTTTACTAAGTGACATCTGCCTTCTTCTTTGTTTTTATTGACTTATCTATACATTTCTTATGCCTAGCCCGGCTTCCTTAATTCCAAACCCTAACGTTCATTTAATTTTGGATATTTTTAAAGGATTTTCCAGGCAGCTAGGTTTGCATTTTTCTCATGCTGAGATTGACCTTTCTAATGCCTTTATCATATTTTCTTGAAGTAGATTTAGCTACTCTGGTATTATTTGCCAGTGAAACCAAAGCACTATGCAAAAACCTTCCTCTTTCCCTATCTCCTGTCTTAAAATGGGTCATCAAGAATTCTGAATTAATCACTTACTCATCAGTTAGGAGACTGAGTGCTCTCTCTATCATTTTCTTCAAGTCCTTTTTCTCAAATAAATTAATAAAAATCAAAGCAACAATTCAGTTAGAAAAACAGAAATTTTTGTCAGTCAAGTCACACTACAGCTAAAAATCCTAATAACCACTTTTCATGTTCCACATAGCCTAATTTTTACATTTTAATTGATTGATTTTTAAATGTTTGTTTTTGTTTTTAATTTTGGCCTACAGTCAATTCTCTAAGTGAACACTGTATTCCAAATTGTGTTAAGATAGTGGCTTGACAGGAAGAAAAAATAAAGTTTCAAACTGCGACTTAAAACCATTTCAAATTATTTTCAATAATTTAGCCCTGCTTAAGGCATTGAAGATCACAGCATCGAGAGTTGTGAAATACCAAAAGAGGTACAATTTTAAAAATACGTACATTGCCATAATGAAACAGTGGAAGATGAGTGATAAAGACACCGTTTCAAAAATGGAACCTGATCTCCACATATGGAAATATCTGAATTGGGCAAAACTATTCTTCTTAAGCTGAGCTCATTGGTTATTTAAGGACTCATGAACAGATCCATGAATAAAATCCACCTGTGGTGGTTTTAAAACATGGCTGCAAACTCTTTGGCACTCTTCCATTGAGAGGTGAAATCTCATTCCCTTCCCCTTGAAGATGGGCTGGCTTTACTGACTAGCTTCTAACAAAGAAAGCATGACAGAAGGGATGCTGAGTGACTCGTGAGGGTCATTAGAAGGTGGATACAACTACTATCTAGCTCTCTCTCTCTCCCAGGATGCTCGCCCTTGGAACCCAACAGTCATAAGGTAAGGAAGCCCAAGCCACATGGAGATACCACATGCCAGCGATCTGGCCAATAGCTGAGGTCCCAGCTATTTGAAAATGTACCTGCGACCTGTTTGAATGAAGTGTGGTAACACACACAGACACAGAAATGGCTCTTATGAAGGAAGAAGTTTTTACCCTCACGGCTCCCTGGAAACAAAGGCACACCACACCATGGGGGATGATACAGGGAAGTGCTAAGGATGGTCAGGAGGCAGAGAGAGTGAGGGGAAAATGTGGGCAAGAGTCTTTATTTTAGTTTCTGTGGGAAGGAAGAGAAAGGCAGGCTGAGGAGGTTTAGGATTGGCTTGAGTAATTTCGGTGGTCTCTAGGATATAGGGGTAGTCTCTAGTTGTCTGGTCCCTGAGCAGATAGGTAAGTGGCCCAAGCTGGAAAAGCTCAATAAAGAAGGTGGTTGGGGTACAGGACTCTGGATTGGTTGGTTTGCATGTGAAAGTCATTCATTATCTCTATGAATCAGCTAGCCCTGGGAGGGGAAGTCCCTCTAGTGCCAGCAAGACCCTTGATGTCCAAGTACCAGGATAAAAGACATGCTTAATACACCAGCTGACCATCAGCCTCAACTGCCTGATATGTGAGTGAACAAGGCTTTGAGATGATTCCAGCCTTGGTCACCGTAATCTGACTACAGCCACTTGAGAGACCTTGAGTGAGAAATGTCAACTGGAACTCTGTCTGCCTCCCAAACCCAGGACAGACAATAACAACAACAATAATGATAAACGGTCACTGTTGGTGCTTTATGCCACCAGTGGGTAGCTTGTTATGCAGCAATGGGTAACCAGAACACCTTCTGTTTAAGGAATTGACATTGCATAAATCAATTTTATGGGCTAATACTTATCCTTTCAACATTTAGAGAAATTGTAGGTAATACGGTTTATGTTACACATTCTCACATATAAGTCATTTTCCATATGATATCCTTTTAACAGCTTAATTATGGCATTTCTGGAATGTTTTAAGCACATAGATTATCCTTTAAACCATAACGTCTATTTGGAAGCAAATTACTCTCATCAGTTACTATATACAAATAAAGATGTTCATTTTAGCTAAGAACCACTGAAGATGAGAACATGGCTGCCTGAAGCCACTAACATTATGGAGCAAAAACTGATTGGGCTCCTATCTGGAGAGCATTCATAAAATCATGTTTGCTGGTACCTAAGAGGCTGTTGCGGTAGCCTTGGAAGAGCAGCAGAGGGGTACAGGGTTTATTATACCTGGGCTTACTGAGATGGGTGAGGCTGAGCTCTCTCCCTCATTAACTATTTATTCAGTTTCATAAAGAGCAGTCCCTGTGGCTTTAGGCCCCACTCATCAGCTTGTTTCTGCTCTTAGCCACTCTGCTAGCAGCACAGAGGCTGGCCCTAGAGACGAACTTGCTCAGCTCACCACCCGGGAAGAAGACACATTCCTGGAGCTGATGCTTACGGGTGTGTGATGGTCACAAAAGAGCAGGTGGTCAGAGGGTCTTCACTCAAGGGGTGCTAACGACCCTGAATCTGAATCTGGAAGGGCAGCCCCTCTCTTGCAATAAAAGGAGGGGAAAGCATCTCTGGATGAGGAGGCCTAATGAAGGCCAGGTACTGGATGCTGCAGAGTATGACCCAGGTGTGCCTCCAGCTCCTCTGCCTACTACCCATTCTACAGTCCTTCTCCCACCGCCACTCCAGGTGTCCCTGTCCCCGTATTATCTGGGATTTCTGATGTTACCTCAGCATCTGAGACCCAAAATTATGATGCTCTAGTGGTGAAAAGTCAGGCGAGAGTTGGGGATTTGGGGACTGGAGAGCTGTGCCTAGAAGCTCTTCTAATCAGGCCAACCTGGTTATCACCAGCTCAGTGTCCTATGAGGCCAGTCTGCTCTGTGGAATTACTCCATTGAGAAGTTCCTGTTCTCCCATCTACCGCATGAAAAGACAATCTGGAAAAAAACACAACTGAAAACATTTCAGGAAACATAATTGTAAATGTCACAAACTAGAAGTTTAAAGCATTGTTTTGCGAATCCTAAAAATCTGACGTTAACATTTTAATAAGTTGTTATTCACACATTTTCAAAATGAAGCCTGAAATTGTCCATAAAGGAAATCTCTTTAGAGGCAAAGTAAGGAGTTCTCCTTCAAGTTCACCTAAATGACCTCAAATGTTTCTACCCTTAAAGACTCTGCATCATCTTGTAGCCCCAGTTCCTAGCTACATAGTGGTGTTCAATGTTGTGTGGTTGAATGAGTGAATGGGGAGAAAAAGATATGGCATCTTTAAAAATCAGAGAAGTAACGTATGCACTCAACCAAACAGACCAAGGATGATTGATTCTTCTTTTAACACCAAATACTGGAATGAAGAACTATTTGAGACAGGATCTATACTACTAATTAAATTGACAGCAGTAGCCAATTGTGCCTGAATCTGGCTGCTCTGTGATCAACAACCACCACCCCCCCACCACACACACACAACATCCTGCCAAGTGAATAATCTTCTCGTTAATTCAATTAAGCTGTTCAGAAATTGATGTCTTGTTAGATGCAGAGGCTGGTTTTCTAGAAAGCTTCATGACTTGATTAAATATGCTCTTTATTCAGAGACAGGTTAGGGTTTTGGTCGAAGGCAAACAAAGAATTTGTTGTTCTGGTTTTTGTTTCAGAGACAGGGTCTCGCTCTGTTGCCCAGGCTGGAATGCAGTGGCGTGATCATGGCTCACGGCAGCCTCAAACTCCTGGGCTCAAGCAATCTTCTTGTCCAGATCTCCTAAGTAGCTAGGACCACAGATGCATGCCACTATGTCCAGCTAATTTTTAAAATTTTTATGGAGAGGGGAGGTCTCACTATGTTGTCCAGGCTGGTCTCAGGCTTCCAATCCTCCCACCCAGGGCTCCCAAAATGCTGGGGTTTCAGGCATGAGCCACCACACCCAGCCAGAGTTTTGATGGCTATTTTAGTTGCTTTTGTCATTTAATTTATGATCTCAGCATTGGCTACCTGTACATAAATTTAAAAATTTTTCTTTCATGCTATTACTGCTATTATGAGCCTACAAATCACCACAGGCTAAAATGCAATCTTCCAAACAATGATTTGTGTCTATATTAAATGCAAATGTAAAGATATATAAATATATTCACAAAGAATTCGTTTAAATACTTAATAGCGCTATTGGAAAACCTGGACTGTAAGTGTGGGCAGAAACCAATGAACGTAACTGTGTTCTGTCGGCTAAGTAAATGCATAGTGAAATGTGGGTTCTACATAAGTATCTCGAAAACCAACACTTTCAAAGAAGGAAGAGAGGGAATGAATAAATACAGAGACCCAAACTGTACAATGCCTCTTAGGCTCGACTATATGGGGAGTTGAAATTGCTATTTAATTATTTATATACCATAAGTATCTTTAAAAAATAAAAAGTGTCGTGGTTTCAACAGCTTGTAATAAAAGAATAGGTATAATAAGGTCCCAAACCATTAGTGAAAGATTAAAGAAAAAAAAAACACCCCGTAGCCAAGAAGATGGGGAAGAGGAGGTCAAGAAATCCTGTTGAGAAAAGCTATACCATTTTTAGTCATTGTTTTGGTGTTCACCTTTGGCATGAAATGACAGTATAGCAGTGACAAGAAGTGTATCTTGCCTCCATTATTTAATAGCTTTGTGGTTTTGGGCAAACTTCTTTAACCTCTGCATGCCTCACTTCCTTCATCTGTAAAACATGGATAATAATAGTACCTATCTCACTAGAATCATTAAGAGAATAAGAAGCATTAATGTGTATGAAGTGCCTAGAACGGTGCCTGGCACATCATGAGCTCTGAGTGTTCGTTAAATAAAAATAAATTTTTATTCAATGATGTCATTCCCAGGGTAAGCCTGAGAAAATAATGAATCATAAAACCGATACCAAAGTCTTTTAAACATATGTACAGGCTGCTGAAGAAAGGGAAATGTAGTTCATTTTGGTCACAACTTTGTGGATGTAGAATAAGAACTGTTGGCTTCTTGCAAGGCTCTCATTTGAAAAAATGGATACTGAAACCCGTCTATATTAGGCAATCAATTTCTTCTTTTATTTCAATGCAATAGATGTTTGTGAAATTGATCTCTATTATTATGATGTCAATATTTGACCATGTTTGACTTGTGAAAGAGTAGAAGGTTGAAGTGGTTCAATGTCATATTAATGGATGAAGAAGAACGATGTTTGTTCCAAACTAAAACGGCTTTTAAGCTCCCACTTTGCTGAGAGTGGATGCTTCTGGATGTTGAAGACACTAGGTGACTTAGGGGAAATCATGAGAACTTTCTTGCGTGTTTGCTCTTCCGTCTAGATTGATAGGACACCATTTTCTTAGATTTAGCCACAAGATTTCCTGGAGTTTCAGAAGAAATAGAATCTTTTCCATCCTTCTCTACTTTATAGGCTCAAGAATGTCAACCAACCCAGGTGGTGAAGGAATAAACTCTGTAAATGATCATCACAGATTTTTTTCCAGCTTGACAGACATTTATCAAGTGTCTCCTAAAAGCCTCACCTTAAGAATATAAGCATCATGAATGTCATAAGCATTATGATCAGCAGTAGCATTTGAATTTTGAGTAGGGACCATTTCGTGAGAACCACGTGCCCGTCACTGTGCTCGGTGTTTCACAGGCATTTATTTCCTCTCTGAAATCTCTGGGAAGTAGGATCCTTGCCTCTAAGGAGTTGAGAACCCAGAGTGGGAAACAGACAAGCAGCCCTAATGTCATGGGATGAGCTGTCTCCCTGTCCGCTCCTCCAGGCAGATGTCCTCCATCATGCATCTGAACTTACGCCCAGCTGCTCTGCTTCTAACGGCTGCTCTGGCTACACACAGTGCCTCTTCTCCAGAGCAAGTCACATCCCATGCCAGAGCAGGAGCTGATGCTTTATTGTGAGTCAAGGGGCGGCATGGAAACACTGAGAGGGAAGGCAGCCTTCCAGGGGGCCATAAAGAATGTGCAGTACAAGGGCTGGGCGTGGTGGCTCACACCTGTAATCCTAGCACTTTGGGAAGCCAAGGCAGGAGGATCTTTTGAGCCCCAGAGTTCAAGACCAGGCTGGGCAATATGGTGAAACTCTGTCTCTACCAAAAATATATAAATTAGAGGGGTATGGTGGCTTGCACCTGTAATCCCAGCTACTCGGGTGGTTGAGGTGGGAGGATGGTTTCAGCCCAGGAGGCAGAGGTTGCAGTGATGTAAGATCATGCCATTGCATTCCAGCCTGGGTGACAGAGCCATGCACTGTCTCAAAAAAAAAAAAAAAAAAAAAAAGACTGTGCAATACATGTAACAAACCTGCACCTGTGCCTCCTGAATCTAAAATGGAAGTTGAAGTTGTTTTTTAAAATGTGCAATAAATCCAGATCTCCTTCTCCCAGCAAGATCTTGGTTTCTTGATTTAGACTATGAGTCATATACAGAAAAAGGTAGGATGGTAAATAAAAAGTAAAAACCCTCTACATCTGAGCAGTAGCATTAGGGCTATCACTTATCAATGCCAACTGTGTGCTAAGGGCTATGCATGTACTTATGGGCTCCATCTTCACAGCAATGCTCTGAGGTAGGTACTCTTGTCTCCATTTTATTTATTTGTTTCTTTAATTGTTACTATTATTATTATTATTAGAGAAAGGGTCTTACTCTGTCACTTAGGTTGGAGTGCGGTAATGTGATCATAGCTCACTGCAGCCTCGAACCACTGGGCTCAAGAGACCCTCCCGTCTCAGTCTCCTGAGTAGCTGGGACCACAGGCATGCGCCACCATGCCTGGCTAAATTTTTTACTCTTTAATAGGGATGTGGTCTCTATATGCTGCCCAGGCTGGCTGTGAACTCCTAAGCTCAAGTGATCTGCCCACCTCAGCCTCCCAAAGTTCTGGGATTATAGGCATGAGCCACTGTGCCCAGCTATTTTTCATTTTATTGATGGAGAAAATGAGCCACAAGGCAGTTACGTCACAGCTGCGTGGAAGGTTTGAACCCAGGTCTGTCTGGTTCTAAGTCCCAGGGTGTTCTTAAGACATTGGGCCCCTCTAGCCTGTGCACAGCTTTAATTTCTGTCCCTCTCTGTCTCCAACCTTCCCATTCTCTTCCCCTACTCTTCAGTCTCCCCCTTGTGATTTCAGCCTATCCTGGCATCCAGTGGTAACTGCAGCCAGGGCCCTGCCCTGCCAGAGATGCCCAAGAGTAGAGGAATAAGATGAGGTTTTATCTAAAACAGGCACGAGGCATTTATGCAAAGGATCCAACAAAACATTAGACAGATTCATGCCTTGGAAGCCTTCCCCATCCTCTAAGGAGAAAGTGACAGAGCCCTGAGGAACCCTCATCCATCAGTTCAACAGCAACATGTTGCTAATATTTGCCAGCTGTGTGACCAGTCCTCCCTCTTACAGATGTGGACACTGAAGCAGGATGAACGTTAAGAGGCTCACCCTGGGGTCATACACAGCACAACAGGGATTAAAATCCACAGACTTTGAATTTCTAGCCTATTGCTTGGCCTGCCAGCTTACCGTCCATGCCATCAGGAACGGACGGCTAGCTGCTTCATGTGATTGAGTGTGAATGTACTTTTCTTGTTCCCGATTTACCATTCTCGGGGCGGCAGTGCAGGGAGCCTGGACTGTGCGTTTGCCTCCAGGGCACACAGAGGGAAAGTCACGGGAAAGAGACAGACTCCAGAAGCTGACTTCGAGTTCAGGGGTCACTCCTCCTTAAAAACACGCAGGCAGTGTGAGTTTCCTGTGCCTTGCTGACTTACCAAATTATCTTCAGAACCTCCGATTTCCTCCGGAGGGTTAGAGACAGCAGGTAGGGATTCCAGGTTAACAAGCTCTTCTCATGGATGGCCCTGTGTCCTGAAATTCTGTGCTGTACGAATGAGAACCACACCCACTGTCTTGAGGCCAGGGTTTTGACATTTTAAAACCCAACTCCTCTTCACTATGACTAAACAAAGATATATATATATATATATATATATATATATATATATATATATATATGTAACGTGAAAGTGAACCAAGTGCCATATCTCTGGAAAGCCCACACTTCTAAGAAAATGGCAAATAGGCCTCCTTTCTCTTTTAACTGAGAATGTGGAGAGTGAGGAACATCAGAAATTCTGTTTGGTTTGCTTTCCCACAAGGCCAGAGGGGACAGCTGTTGGTTTTAATTCACATCTTGGCCCAGATAAATATTTTCTCTATGGAGAGTACAAGCAGAATTTTCCAGAAGTTTCACATTGGGTAGGTGCTTTCCAGTGGTCAGGCCTCCTTGCCCCCCAGAGAATGGATTCTGTGTGGATAGCTCCATCTGGAACAGGAATAGCCCTCAACAAGCACCAAATTGAAGGTATAAAGGAGTGTACCCTGGCTCCGCTTGGTGGCCCCCTTACTTCCTGTTTCTAAAAGGAGGCCCCTTTACTTCCTGTTTCTAAAAGGGGTCTCACAACCTGAGGCAGTCACTGATTTCAGATTCTGATTTACTCTTAAGATTCGTAATCATGTCTGAATATGTTTTATGGAATTTGTCATTGGCTTATGTCTGCTTAATTTAAAAAGCCCATAGCCCTTTGTTCTTGTCTTATGTGAAGTAACAGTACTGTTTCAATGCATTCTGATGAGGTCAGTTACTTTAGAAGGCCAGGAATTATGGGCGGAGCAGACGCACCAAGGATCCTTCTCTCATGGGCCATAAAATTGTCAGAAACACAAAAATACTAAAGCACAATATTAACATGATCATAAATAAAGATTCAAAGATGATTGTGATAAAGAACAGAATGCCTTATAGGAACTTTTGCAGTCCCTATAAATCAGAGCATCATAAAATCATAATCTGGCAATAAACGTGAGAGGCCACATTCACTCTGAAGTTAGAAGTCACATGTCCCTTGTGATATCAAACCTGCCTATAATTGTATTTTTAAAATGTTACTATAAATCAGAGTATCATAAACCTGGCAATAAACTTGAGGAGCCAGTTTTCATGTGTGACTTGGGGTCAGAATTCCGCAGCAATAGAAAAAAGTTTTTTTTTATAATTTGTATTTTTTAAACATAATATCCAAAGTAATTATTACACTGAATGTATTTGACAAATGTCTACATGAAACATTAAATTACTCATCAGCCTTACATTATAATACCATTTAAAATGTTTTAGACTTAGTAAGACTTCTAATCATTTGGTTGACATAATTCGCAAAGGAATTATTTTTCTTCTTATTGTTTTGAGAGCTGCTCATAAGAAATGTGTAGAATCTCAGGTCTAAAGTCTGCACTCCCCTGACCACTTTGGTTCCATTTGTAGCTTTTAAACTGACATACTTGCCTACATTTTAGAAGGCTCTTTTTTAAAAAGAGAGAGAGATGAGAGGACATTTACTGAGGAAATTGGATTATGGAGGCTGAGAAGTCCTACAATAGACCATCTGCATCTAGAGACCTTGGGATGCTGGGTTCATGGCTCAGTACAAGCCTGAAAGTGTTAGAACCAGGAAAGCTGATGGCGTAACTCAGTCTGAGGCCAAAGGCTGAGGATCTGGGGTGGCTGGTGTGAGTTCTGGAGTCCAAAAGCTGAAGAACTTGGAGTTCTGATGTCCAAGGACTCTTAGATGCTGGACCCTGTGCTAGGTTACCAGGGATGTATCAGTGAACAGGACAGACATGGTTCTAGTTCTCATAGAGCGGGAAAGATATTGTCCAAGTAATTACACAAATAATTACCTGATTACAAATTTGTATATGTGATTTAAGGAAGACATACAGGGCACTGTGAGAGTGCAGGAAAGGCCACCCTCACTGAGCCTGAGAAAACAGAAAGAAATGACTTTTAAGCTCAAGGAGATGACCTGCAAAAGGAGTGTGAACACAGCTGGCTCCTGAATGTTCCTAGAAGATGACAACTTTTTCCTCCTACCCAACGCTAATACAGCAGTCATTCAGAACTTTCTGTTGGCACTTCAAGCCACAACATAAAATATCTACCTATAGATACTCGTTTAAAAAGTCAGCCAAAACTCAAGCACTTTTGAAGTTTGAAGACATTGGATTTTGAAAAATACTTATTTTCTCTACCTGTCAGTCTGTCACCCTTTGTCCCACTCATTTGTGTATAACCTCTCACTGCCTAATATCTCTTACCAGGATTTTTGCAGCCACCTCCTTGCCTTCAATCTTGTCAAAGGAATTGTCCCCACTGCTATCTGGGCATTCTCGGTAAAACCTGAATTTAGCCAAGAGGTTTCCATTCTTTGCCAACTCCTACTCATCAGGCTGGGTTAGGTAGCCTTCATCAACAGCATATTTCTTTCATTGCCTTCAATGAGGCACACTGGTGTCATTAGCATTGTTTTCATTGTATGTACAGGGTCAAGCAGGCAAAGGCTTGGGAAATATTCGAAATCTGCAAGTTGGCATTCACGTATTTCAAGAGTCAAAGAGAGACAAACCCAACTAATACAGTGGAGGGAGTTAGTTACATCTTGATGGAAATTGCAGATTTCAGAGAGTGGACAGAAAATTAAATAATGATAAAAATTAAATAAGACTTAAGTCTTGGAACATGGACAAGAGACCAATCCCTTTATCAAGTTTTGGTGTACCTGTTAGAGTGACAATAAAGACACCTCATTGTGTCTCATCATGGTTGCAGCAAGAATCAAGTCCTAGGTCTTAAAGAAACTTTCATAAACTTGCTTGGGTTAGGATAACAAAATTTTTTTAAGTGGATAACTTAATTTTTTTTTTAAACTTTGGGAAGCTATAGCATTAAATATTTACATTTTAAAATAAATCAAACTAATATATTAAGACTTTAGGCTAAATTTGGGCAGAGTAAATATATGTTTGCTATATTTGAATTTTGGAATACTTAAGAAAAATGGGCACATTTCAATATGTAACAGAATATCATTCTAATTTCACATTTCAGTTTAAAATGGGAAACGGAGGTAATTAATTTGACTTATGATTCTAAGTTGGAAAATATAAGAGAATATTACCAAAGTTGTAAACAATATAGAAAAAGTTTAAAGAGGCTTAAGATTCATCATATGAAAAAGTTTCCTTTTCATTAGATTTAAGAGAGCAATGTAGATACTTGGGAAACTTTTGTTTATTCATCAGACAAATGAAGCATTTTTAAAATGAAGCAGAGTATATTATTTTTATAAATATAATTTTAGATATTCAAAGTAATTTAATTAAGAAGTAAAAGGACTCTTAAAAGTAGTTGGAAAAATGTATTCGATGTTTAAATACAATAATAAGAGTTGTGAGTTGAATCTAAAATTTAAGGAAAAAATAGGTTTTTAAGCTTGGGAATTTTTAATTTTGGTAAATCAGGTATTAATTTTTAAGCCCTTAAAGTTCGTACAAGGACCAGAAAAATCAAGTTGAAAATGGCAATTATCAGTGGTTTATCAACCTTCCCTTTTATACTGTATCTTGAAGATAAGGATCAGGTCTCACCAAAATGATAATTTTTTGATTAATATGGCTTTTTCATCCACTGTTTCACCTCTTTCATCAGCTGGCTGACCTCCTGTTTTATTCTTCATTTATGTAGAGCAGTATTGAATATTAAATTCCTATCATTTTTCTTATTTTATTCAGGCAGGCTGAATTTTCAAGACCACACAAGTGGTCTAGAAACGAGCTTGTTTTAAAAATTTGGCTCAGAACTTGTGGCAAATATTTTCAATTCAATATACTATAAATATAATCCTTAGTGCCTGGCACAGTCCCATGGGAGCAGTTTGTGTGCTGAAGCCTGTAACAGACATAGAGTCCGTGGACATTGTTTTATCTACCTTGTAAGCTCAGCCCATTTGCTGCATTGGGAAGTAAAAAGGACTGTTTTCTTCCAGCCTTTTTCAGTGAAGTGTCCTATATAGTCAGTGATTTACACACTGTGCCCCTGCAGGAATGTTGGGGTCCTACCAACCCATTGTTCACAAACAGCAAATTCTGACTTGTTTTTCAGTAGAAGTGACACCCTGCCATCAGTTCCACCGTCCTTTTCTTGTCCTGTGATCATCAGAGGCTCCCGTTTATGAGCCTTCTGGAGTCACAGAACCAGTGTGTACCACTCACCAGCCCACATGGGCATCAGACTTGCCTCGTGACCTTGGCTCAGGTTATACTAAACAACTGGCCGAAAGGGAACTGCCAGAGCCGAGCTGGACAGAAGACAGGATCCACAGCCGACAGCCAGGCGTGGCTTCAGGGGCCCCTGGAACCTGAGGGCATGGGGCCCATGCCGGGCTCTGTGGGCAGGATGTGTGCAGGGGGCCGGCAGCTGCTTTGTGCCAGCACAAGTGGGACAGCTGCAATGAATGGGCCAAAGAGCCACCTCAAAGGCACACTGTGCCCAACTTCAAACACAGGGCCTTGCTGCGGACAGCTGAGGAGCAGCAGCAGCGGCGGCAGCGGCAGTGGCAGCAAACGGGCCGCCCGGGCCCAGCTTTAGGCGGGAGGGAGGGAGGGACGCCCCACCGTGCAGGGCAGCCCGCTGGCAGCGTTGGACAATGCCCAGTTCCAGCAGCTGCAACCGTCGGCCAAGAGCGATCTGCAATGCAAGTGGTCAACCAGGGCTGCCGGACGCACAGGCTGTGCTCTCAGCGCGGTCAGAGTCAGGCACGTGGATTTCCAAGGTCCCACCAGATTGTGTCTGTAACGGGTACACAGGCAATTGTGCTGTGCTCCGGTTCTACGGCCTCCATTAGAATGCTTTCCCAGTCTGCTAAGGACCACCGACAGGACCCCAGCTATGGAGCTGCCAGCCCAAATATAGAGCCCGGTTCCACGCGCTCCTCAATCGCTCCCGCCCTCCAACTCTGCTTGACTCATTCTTGTTTCTTGCCCCGACACCAACGTCTCCAGGAGGAATGGGCGTCATAGACAGCTCCGCGCTTATTAACCCGTCTTCCTGTCGGGTAGGGGGTGGTGGAAGCTGTTGGGATAAGGCACACAGATGCTCCACCACTGAAAGCGTCCTTCGATGGAATTGCATTAGTTCTCTCTAAACGGGTACTCCCCTTGCGTCCTGGGTGTTGCCATGTTGTTTATAGTAACACCCAGCACTCAGCTCATCCGTGATGAACTCTCAGAGAAAATTGGGTGGGCTCGAACATAATTTGATCACTAAGACTGAATGTTTAAGAGAGGCTGATATACTAATTGCTTAGTGATACTGACACACACACACACACACACACACCCCACTAGATGTATGAAAGGAAAAAAGGAAAGGAAAAAAGATTTTTGACTTTTCCCAAGGAACTGAGAAATAAATGTATGGGCAAGAGGTGTCTAGTCTACATATGGAGTTGCTAATATTATTCCACAACTAGTTTTCTTATTCATTTTTGTCACTATTGTTCACACTTTATTTTAAGACCCCTCCCTCACCCACCACCCACTGCCTTTTGTTCCCAGCCATACTGTGCAACAATCTGAAAGTTTCAGGAGCATCTTACTTTATCTCTGTGCCTGTGTCTAGTTCACCCTCGGTAAGGAGTAGGTTAATGGTCTGTTGTTAGAACGCAGAGACACTACACACTTCTGCTCTTCAGAAGTTTTGGATGCAGAAGAGTGGGTTCCCAACAGTGCAGCTAAGGGGTACTGCTCTTTCTTTCTTCTTTCTTTCTTTCTTTCTTTCTTTCTTTCTTTCTTTCTTTCTTTCTTTCTTTCTTTCCTTCCTTCCTTCTTTCTTTCTCTCTTTCTCTCTTTCCTTCTTTCTTTCCTTTTTTCTTTCTCTCCTTCTCTCTCTCTCTTTTCTTTCTCTCTCTCCCTCTCTCTTCCCTCCC
>NC_045434.1:4400370-4448201 GCF_002776525.5 Piliocolobus tephrosceles | reverse complement strand
TGTACAATCCAGTGGCGTTAAGTACATTCGTAATGCTCTGTAACCATCACGATCCATATCCAGAGCTTTCTCAGCATCCTAAATGGAAACTGTAGCCATTAAGCACTAACCCTCCTCCCTCCAGCCCTGGATAGTCTCTATTCTTTCTGTCTCTTTGAATTTGCCTATTCTTGGCATTTGTGGTTTGTGACTGGCTTATTCCTTCTGGCAAATGTCTTCAAGGTTCATCCATGTTGTGGCATGTGTCAGAATTTCATTTATTTTTATGACTGAACAGTATTCCAATAATATTATATCACATTTTACTTATCCATTCACCTGTTGATGGACAAGTTGTTTCTACCTTTTGGTTGTTGCAAATAATGCTGCCGTATCTGTTTGCTTTTTGAGGATAAACAACTTAGATCTAACTGGCACCAAATGTATCTGTGTAGGAGGACACTGAGAAGTTTTTTGGGACATTTTTACCTTAACTCAAAGTACCCAGAATCCTTGGGTGTACGCAATTGTCTACTAAATCAACTTTGTGCTGCCTTAAATTTCAAAAACTACTTTTAAAAAGTCAGAGCACACTATATAATTGTATCAAGATGTATTGTTACTGAAAAGGGGTCTGGATCCAGACCTCAAGAGAGGGTTCTTGGATCGCACACAAGAAAGAATCCTGGGCTAATCCATAAAGTGAAAGCAGGTTTATTTAAAAAGTAAAGGAATAAAGAGTGGTGATTCCATAGGCAGAGCAGTGACATGGACTCCTCGATTAGGAACACTTATAGTTACTTCTTGAATATATGCTAAACAAGGGGTGGATTATTCATGAGTTTGCTGGGAAAGGGGTGGGCAATTCCCAGAACTGAAGGTTCCTCCCCCTTTTAGACCATAGAGGTTAACTTCCTGATGTTGCCATGGCATTTGTAAACTGTCATGGCGCTGGTGGGAGATTCTCTTAGAGTGCTACTGCATTATAAGTAGGGTATAATGAGTAGTGAGGATGACCAGAGATCACGTTCATCACCATCTTGGTTTTGGTAGGTTTTGGCTGGCTTCTTTACCACAACCTGTTTTCTCAGTAAAGTTTTTGTGGCCTGTGTCTTGTGCTGGCCTCCTATCTCATCCTGTGACTTAGAATGCCTTAACCTCCTGGGAATGCAGGCCAGTAGGTTTCAGCCTTATTTTATGCAGCCCCTATTAAAGATGGAGTCGCTCTGGCTCAGGCTTCTGACAGTATTAGTTACAATCTCACAATACCATGACTTTTAGATGGACTCAATATCATAACAAGTAATATCCAGACATCAGACATAGGCCTAGAATGTTTTACAGAATAACCAATTTGTACCAAAGCCATTGTTTCAGTAAAAATATCTAATTTTTTGAACAAATTACAATTTGTCATGCTGTACCCTCCATTGCGCATTCTGTGGTAGTTATAATAGCACACCAGAGATGAATACATGTTCATTTTTTATTATAGAAATTAAAAATAAACAATTTTACCGATAGAAATTATACGTCTTTCAGGTGGAGTCATCAATAAGAAAAGTCACTATTTGTTTTTTGGTTTTGTTTTTGTTTTTGAGAGAAAGTCTCACTCTGTCGCTCAGGCTGGAATGCAGTGGCGCAATCTCGGCTCACTGCAACCTCCATCTCCTGGGTTCAAGTGATTTCCCTGCCTCAGCCTCCCAAGTAGCTGGGATTACAGGTGCCCGCCACCATGACCGGCTTATTTTGGTATTTTTTGTAGTGATGGGGTTTCACCACATTGGCCAGGCTGGTCTCCATCTCCAGTGTCTGACACATCATGTTTCTTGAACATATAGGTTCCTCATTCTAGAAGCCACCTAATAGGCAGTAGGAAATAATAAAATAAAATAAAAGGCTGGTTGTCCAGTTGAATGGAGCTCTGGGACTGAGGGAAACTGTACTTAGAGCAGAAAAAAAATGCATAAACTTACTTGACTTCAAAGTCCTTTTGCTTGCTCTGCCTCCAAAACTGTGCTGACCCCTGAGAGACCAAAACGGATGGTGTAGCTGTCATACTCAGTCTTCCTGCCTGCCTATCTACTTGGACTATGGAGTAAAAAAGTCAAGATGAAGGACTGAAACACAAAAACCTCACCACACTCTTCATAATGCTGAGTAGTCTTAACTCTAGAGTAATGAAAAGATGGGCACAAAAACGGTTTCTTTGAGCTCACTTCCTACAGCATAGACTGGCGAGGATTTTGCGTGCACATGTGTGTGTTTCTGAAACAGGGACAATGACATTATTATTGTCTGATATTGTATTCCACATTCTAAAGCCAGTGACTTTGTCTCTTCTGATTGTTGCAAAGCTACTCCCAGCAAGGTTAAGTGCAGTCCTTTGACCTGTAGCATTGTGGGTGGCCTGAGTGGAGACCATGACCCAAGGTCTGCAGAAGGCAAAGGAATAAATAGGAAGGTAGGGGCCTGTGCTGAACTGAAGCTCAAAGCCCTCCAAAAAGAGGCCTCTGACGCATATTTCTTCCTCGGTTGATTAAGCATGGACAGGGGATTTATGGGAAAATGTGTGGAAACCAAGCAGCCATTTTCCAGTTTTTCCTACCTATGGCCATGGCACAAGAATGGAGTGGGAACAGCGATGTCCATAAATAGTCTGGCTTTGGTTTAGTAGAGACAGTTCCTTTCACAATCACAGCTTTAGCATGTGCTAAAAAATGACAATGCCATCCAGTGTCAATCGTTCCAGAGAGACCCCTGATTCCTAGTTACAGCAATAAAACCGCTGGTGGGTGGTCGCTGCTACTGGTTGTCTTCATTATCATTTCATTGTGCTTTTGTGAGGCCCGGTGCACTTTGGAACTCTCAGGCATTTTTAAAGCCTTTCATGCATTGGAGTGGCTTGACATTCATATTTATATATCTTGCTTGCATGGCAGCAGAATCGCTATTCTTACGGTCCTCATCCTTTGTGCATTCAAGGTCACACCCCATTTACGTGGGAACCGTAATATACCCTGAGAACGTCAAGCATCGTAACTCAACTCTGCAATCCAGAGTCCCCTTGGGTGCTTCAAGCTCTGCCTCTCGATTCAAAGTCAAAGTGAAGCCTAGAATAAGCTTGTTGAATTAAGATAATTTGTGTTTACTTTAGAAACTTTAACAGGTTTACTTTGGAAACTTTTGAAGTTTTGTCATCTTTAAGACATATCCCTCTACGTTGCATTTTTACGCAAACGTTGGCTTGTCTAAATCAGAAACCTGGGCATCACCCCCAAGTCTCTTTCCCTCAGTCTCTCTATATAGTGGGTCATCCCTTACATTCAATTCTATTGATGAAGTATCGTTTGATATTCCACCTTCATCCTCATCCTAACCTCTAGTCTTGCTGCTCTCTAATCTGTCGTCTATACTGATGCTACCGGAAAGAGGTCCCAATTCAGACCCCAAGAGAGGATTCTTGGATCTCGTGCAAGAAAGGATTCAGGGCCAGTCCATAGAGTGAAGTGAAAGCAAGTTTATTAAGAAAGTAGAGGAATAAAGAATGGCTACTCCACAGACAGAGCAACCCCCAGGGCTGCTGGTTGCCCACCTTTGTGGTTACTTCTGGATGATATGCTAAACAAGGGGTGGACTATTCATACCTCCCCTTTTTAGACCATTTAGGGTAACTTCCTGATGTTGTCATGGCATTTGTAAACTGTCATGAGGCTGGCAGGAGTGTAGCAGTGAGGATGACCAGAGGTCACTCTCATGACCATCTTGGGGTTCGTGGGATTTGGCCGGCTCCTTCACTGCAACCTGTTTTATCAGCAAGGTCTTTATGACCTGTATCTTGTGCCGACCTCCTATTTCATCCTATGGCTTTGAATGGCTAACCATCTGGGAATGCAGTCCAGTAGGTTTCAGCCTTATTTCACCGAGCCCCTATTCAAGATGGAGTTTCTCTGGTTCAAACATCTCTGACACTGATGCCAAAATCCATTTTCTGCAATATAAGCCTAATTATGCTGGGTTCCCCACAGCCTTCAGAGTAAATGGCAACATCCTTAGTAGCCTAGAAGAATCTCACTGCTTGGTTTCTACCTCCCTCAGTTTCTCCCAGGAGTCCACACCCATGTTCCCTACAGCCAGGTGTCCAAAAGGGCCTTATTCCCTGACACATCCAAGCCTCAGCCTCCGTTCCTCCTTGTTTGGGAGTGCATTTCTTCCCCCTCTTCTCTTGGCTAACTTCTATTTCTTCACGAAAACTCACCTTAAGTATATTCTGCTCCCAATGCCTTTCCTTTTGGAGCCCACCGGGGTTGAATTCGGCGCCCCTCCTCTACCCTGATCTGTGACCCTTGACATGCTCTGCACTGTGCCCAGTCGGCATGGCCCCCGGATCGCCATTGTGGATTTGCTGGTCTCTGTTTCTCATGGACCATGAAGTCCTAGAGAGCAGGAACAGTCTCTTTTCTTTCTCTGCCTCCCTAGAGATTCCATAAGGCTGACCCATAGAGAATGGGTAAGTGATTGTTGGACACATATCAAATAAATGCTGCTAAATTACACATGAAATGATCCTTCAAGGTGGTAGTATAGATCAAGAGTCGGAACCCATTACAGTAATAAAATAGCTTCTTGTCATCCCTTGACATTATATAAGCAACAACTGAAATTCTAACCAGGAGCTCTGAGAGCTGCAGTTGGGAGGATTCCTGCTAGGGACGTCTCACTGCTTCTGATGGCTTAGGGTTTGTCAGGCCACTGTTTCCCTGGGCACATGTTGGTTTGTTTGCTTGCTTTTATGGTTCGTTTGTCATTTCCCTCATAAGGAGATGAGCCGCGGCATCAGGATCTTTCCTTTCTCCAAGGCCATCAATGGTTCACGTGAGAATTTCATACCACATGGCAGAATCGTTCACAATGGAGCCCTCCACAGGCCAAAAGGAAATGGTATATTCAGGGCTTATCCTTTGCGTAGAAAGAACTCTGCATCGTTCACCAAAGCATTTTAAACCTGGGATTTAATCAGTTACTTTGTGAAAACTGAAATGGTGTCCTTCCCCCGTTTCTGAGAGCGAATTTGAGATGAGACTGGGTGATATATTATGAGAAAAAAAGAACAGAATGAATGGGGACGGCCTGAAGCTCAGGTGGGTAATTTCCCAGCATCTTCCCCGTGCCGCTCCCTGGGGCATCCCAGGCGAACTGTGCATTGGCTTCCGGCAGCTTTTCCCTGGTCTCTAGGTGGCCTTTGCTTAAGCATTACATGGATGTTTGCAAGATTATTCAAGTGATTTCCCACAATTTATTTCAAGCATTTACTGTAGGTGGCTTCAGAATTTTAAGTAGCATGTAAACTACAGACCACCTGCCTCAATGCACCATATCCAGCATCGGTTTTATATTCTAACAAGACGGGATAACGCACAGTTCTTGAACTGTTGCCAGCTCTCTAGAAAGGCACTGGGTACATCGGAAATGCCTTCCGGGGGCCCTCCTAGCACTGTCCAGAGCATTTGTCCTTCAGAGCCTGGCCCCAGACCTGTTCCTCTCCCCATAGCTGGGTGTACCAAAGACACTTCCTGATAACTGTTCCAGGACTCAACAATTGAACATGAAAAAAATCAGAGAGTGTTTTAAAGCCCGAGGATATAAAGTACTAAGACTCTTCTAAAACCTGATTGTCCTTCTCCAGTGTGGTAAGCAGGCTCTGACTCACTTCCCTCCTAGATAGGATTTCCTCCTGTGTATACTCCCAGAGCAAAGAGATTCTTCGAATGCCTTTGCCATTACCCTCATTTCTTCAATTTGCATCTCTGAATATTCTTAGGCTGTGCTGAAGGTGTTTCTAGCCACATGACACTATCTTTATAGCTTTTGGCATTATCCACATTGGTCTCTCCTCTGGGGTGGTCCCTGGGGGTGGGGGGCCCCTCACCTTATGTAGGTGTCACTGGGCATGGACATGGTTGTCTCATGTCTAGGGACCTCCATGGTCAGAGCAGAGCTCCCACATCCCAGGCAGGTCTGGAGCAACCCCCAAAACACAGCAGGCTCTTGTGCTTTCAGGAGGTATCAATGACATCTAGTATCAGCCTGAACAAAAAGCTACCCTTTGGAAAGAGAGCAAACCAAATTTGTACGAGCTCACAGAACTCTCTCCACTAATCATGCACTTTGATTAAGTGTTCTCACATGATCAATGCTGAGTGAAACTTTAGACCTTACTAACGTCTCTCAAAGAGGCAGTCCCTGTGCTCCAAACACCTGTTCTTGCCAATGAATCATCACGAAATGCAAAATCAGTCCTCTGCAGATAATATTGATGGCCTCATAATATTTTTACCCTGGCCTTGTAGGGCAGTGCATTGGGCGCTGTTTGACATTTTCATGAGTGTGAGTATTGCTGATGCTGATAATTACATTCAAGAGGAGCATTCATTGGATTAAACCTTACAAGGTTTTTGTGTGGTAGATGGGAAGAAACATAATCTTAGCTTTTAGCCTGTGAGCTATTATAATCTTACATTACCATTGAGGGAGATAAAGAGCAAACATGAAAAGCCAAACAAACAAATGCTATCATTTCAGGTATGTCTAAGTACCCTGAGGAGATAAAATAGGGCCCTTATATAAGACAGGGAACCTGGGGACTGAGAAGGAAGACAGGGCACTGCTTAACCAACAAAGTGAGGAAGGCATGCATCTCTGAGGAGATGCCAGAATGATAGCCAGGAGGCACACAAATGCCTGGGGAAAGAGTGCCCCAAACAGCAGGATAGCAGGTATAATGGTGTTAAGACAAAAAATGGCTGTGGCTAAGTGGACCGTATGATTGGAGTATAGAGGGCAAAAGGGAAAAGGGTCCCTGATTAGGTGAGAGGAGAACGCAGAAGCCAGAGCATGGAGGCCATTTTGAATTTTATTTTAAGCATCATTAAAAGACATCAGCAAACTTTAGGCAGGGGAGTGACATCATCTGATTTATGCTTTAGAAAAATCACTCCATCTGCCCTGTGTAAGATGGTCTGTAGGATGCAACGAGGAGACGAAAACAGGTTAGGAGCAATAGTTCATGGGAGAAATTATGGGACCTGGGTCCCGGTTGTTGCAGTTGAGATGGTGAGCTGTGGTCAGCTTGGGGATATACTTTGCAAGTAATGTGGACAGGATGTACTCATGGATTGGATGTAGACTCCAAGGGAAGGAGAAGAATCAGTAATGACTCCAAGCATTTTAGTCTGAGGAGTTGGGTGGACAATGATGCCACATACTGAAAAGGGGAAAGCTCAGCTGGGATAGGAGGAAGTGATCTGAGGGCAGAAAAAGATGAAAGTTTCAACATTGACACTGTCGGTTGTTGGGTGCCTCACTTAGTCATCTAAGCAAGGATGCTTAGATGAGTATTTGAATCTGGAGCTCAAAGGCATGTCAGGGCAGGATAAATAAATGTGATGGTCAACAGTAATGAAATATGTCTTCAGTCTATGGGACTGGATGAGATCATCTTGGAAGGATGTAGATAGATTAGAAAATCAAGAACAGAGTCCTAGGATACCCCAACATTTAGAGAAAAGTGACAAGGAGGCGCCCTTAGGGGAGCTTAACATAGAACCAGTGACGTAGAATAAGAACAGCTTCCACCTGAGAGAGCCGCAGGGCCAGCAGGTCCTTACGGCACCTCCAGGGGTTAAAGAGCAGGGAGGGAATGGATGGGAACTTTCAGATGGGGAAAGAGGAGAGGAGAGGAGAGGAGAGGAGAGGCAAGTTTCTCAGTGTCTGCTAGACCATCTCGGTGCAGTAGCTGGGGCGTATTCTGACTTTTTGCTCCGGTCTCATTGGGACTGTCTATCTGGGAGACACAAGCCTTCACAACACTCCACAGTGTTGCTTGCTCCACCTTGCTTGTGTGTGTGGGTTCTGGGACTAGAGACCAGCAGTGTCAGCCCCCTCAACTCACCATCAAGATGAAACATCAAGAGATCAAAGGGCCCTGAGAGATTTTTCATTTTAAACCATGCCACAGGCCTTCTACAAAATGCTGCAATGTGAAACTCAACATACTATTTTAAAATCCCAACCAATGCTGTCACCAAGGAAGAGAATCACCCAGTGGGATGCTGGGGGCTCGGACAGCCACTCTCTGACCAGACCCCTTTCTGGAAACTGATTCTAATCACCATAACTCAAATATCACATTTTCCAAGAATTCCATATAAAAAAGAAGAAACCCAGTACCTATTAGGTTTGAGGTTAAGAAGTTGAATGTTCTAGATGGTTCTGGGCCTATTTAGCAAAGGAGATATGTTATTCTTCAAAACTATTCCCCCTTATTATTTTGTACAGTTTTGTTTTCTTTTGAGAGAGGGTCTCGCACTGTCACCCAGGCTGGAGTGTGGTACTGCAGTCATGGCTCACTGTAGCCTCGACTTCCTGGGCTGAAGCCATCCTCCCATCTCAGCCTCCCGAGTAGCTGGGAATGCAGGTGCACAACCACACATGGCTAATTTTTATTTTTATTTATAAAAATTATTTAAAATAATATTTATTTATATTTTGTAGGGACAAGGTTTCTCCATATTACCAAGGCTGGTCTTGAACTCCTGGGCTCAAGCGATCCTCTCACCGTGGCCTCCCAAACTGCTGAGGTTACAGGCATGAGCCACTGCACCAGGCCTGTAGTAGTTTTGTTAGAATGGTAATAGTCAGAACTCATGCCTCAATGAGGAATCTCACGGTCATTGTGCCTGGATTCTAATGTCTGTGAAAATAATGATGTGAAACTAGCTACATTTCATTAATAAGTTGTCACAACAAGTCCAGAAGGTCTTAACGTATCCAGAAGATTTTAAACTGACATAACATTTTCAACGGACAGAAACCAAGTGGCAGAATTTTTGAGGAAGTATTTATTCCTAGGTGGAGTATACAAAGAGTTAGTATAAGGGAAATAGCTCATTATATTATATTATATTATCATTTTTTGTAACAAAATATTATAAAAATATTCTACTTATACTGATGATATTAGTAAAAAATTAGTAAAAAATAGACTTCAAATGAAAGTGATTTCAATAGTATAATTGAGCATATATACTAATTGGATCTGTTTTCTCAGTTAAACCGATGGATGCATACAGACAAATGACCAATGTAGTCAAACATTTAACTAAAAAGAAAAGAAAAGGAATTTCTGGTTGTTTGAGTGAAAGTATTTGGTTACTTAAGTCCAAACAAGCGCATCAGCATGGTGGAAGTGTCTGCTTGCTCAATAAAGATTAAAAAAGAAAAAAACTTTAGTTTACATTAATTAGATTAGACTTATTTAGACTAATGAGTGGGAGTTTGATGATGTTGAATGTCAGCTTACTAGCACAAACTTCTGCTACTATAGAAAGTGAAGGATATCAGAACTGGGAACCAACAGAAAAGTAATGGACACTTAACATTTGTAATGATTTTTTAAAAAGAAGACTCCATGACGTTAACTAAGTAGTGTGATCTGAGAACAGTGTTCTTCTGCCCAAGGTTATCATGGATATGAAAATCTAAGAGAGCTCAGATGACAAGACAAATGCCATATTACCTATTTTCCCCATTAGTCATGTTTCCGTGGCAGTGATGGGATCTTATAGTTCTTTTGTGTTTTTTGTCACATGTGCAAGAATAACAAGAGTGAATATTCGTATTTGCTTGACAGAACCCTTTTCTACATGTGGGTCTATTAGAACTTAATTTTCTCAATCTCTCTGGAAGTTTTCAGCTCGAGTAAAGAGATTACTTTGGTGAGTAAAAGAGGTATGAAATCGACCGTTTGATAAATTCAGGGGAAGAAATTATTTTCCACGTTCCACAGGTAAATTTCAAACAGAAGAGCATCTAAAAAGCCATTGGAATTTAGACGTGAAGTAAAAACCTGTGTAAGCACGTCTAGCAAAACCCAGCTTTTGGGGATTTGAAATAGAATTGCATTTATCTCTTTTTTTTTTTTTTTTTTTTTTTTTTTTTGAGACAGAATCTCGCCCTGTCATCCAGGCTGGAGTGCAGTGGCACGATCTTGGCTCTGCAGCCTCTGCCTCTTGGGTTCAAGCTATTCTCCTGCCTCAGCCTCCTGAGTAGCTAGGACCACAGGCGCACACCACCACGCTCAGCTAATTTATTGTATTTTTAGTAGAGACAGGGTTTCACCATGTGGGCCAGGATGGTCTTGATCTTCTGACCTTGTGATCCGTCCACCTCAGCCTCCCAAAGTGCTGGGATTATAGGCGTGAGCCACCGTGCCAAGCCCCATTTATCATTCTTAATTGCACAAAAAGGTATTATAAGCCTTGATTACCTGAGATTGCTGTCTGAATTCTTCCTGTTTTCTTAGCAATATCTGCCGTAGTATTTTTTTTCAATCCCAAATAGAGCTTGTGAAAGAACTTTGTTCACTTAGTTGACATGTAAGGTTTTGATATCTGAATGCAGCTTCAACCTCCTAGGCTCAAGTGATCCTCCCACCTCAGTCTCCTGAGTAGCTGGGACCACAGGCGCAAGCTACTGTGCCCAGTTAATTTTTTAAATCTTTTGTAGAGACAGGGTCTCACTACATTGCCCAGGTTGGTCGCAAACTCCTGGACTCCAGTGATCCTTCTGCCTCAGACTCCTAAAGTGCTGGAATTACAGGCGTGGCCTGAATGTATTCTTTTTATCATCATCTCTTTCTTATTGGAAGGCACACAGAAACAATAAAGTAATGGTTGTCTATTCCAGCTTGGTTTCATAGCATGAAGAGGCAGCAAGTCTACCCAAATAAAACATACACAGGTTGAAATCCTATGGTTTCTTCACCTATTAAATGGGGAAGATAATTCCTAAGTCAGAGGTTTTGGTGAAGATCGCCTAAGATAAAGCATGCCAGTCCCTAACACATAGAAAGTGTTTAATAAATGTTAATATTATTATTATGATCTAAAACCAAGTTATGTTCTATCATAACAACCTTCTAATGGGTTCCCTGCTTCTATTCTTACTCCTCTACCCAGTAGTCAAAGTGACCTTTTTTAAACATGTAAATTAATATTGTAATTCTCCTACTTAAAACTACCAATGGCTTCCCATTGCTCTTAGAATCAACTCCAAGTCTTTTCCCGTGATCCACAATGATGCAGCATGCTCTATGTGACCTAGTCCCTGCCGAGTTCTCCATCAGGGTCCTCACCACTCTTCTCCTAGAGCTCTAGTGTCATATCTCATGTCTTTTCTCACCTCACATGTGCAAAGACTATTCCCCAGTACTGCCTTTGCCTTGGTTACTTCCTCTTCTAGGCCTTCCTAGATCATAGCTGGATCTTTTCTGTAGTTTCGGTCTTAGAGCTAATGTCATTTCCTTGAGCGATCCTTCCCAATCAATCTCTTCCTCCACCCCCAGCATGACTGAGGCGTAACTGACAAATAAAAAGTATATATACAAGGTGTATAACGTGATATTTTGATATATGCATACATTGTGAAATCAATTGAATCAATGTATTTATCACCTCACAGTTACCTTGTGTGTGTGTGTGTGTGTGTGTGTGGTAAGAATAGTAAGATCTGCTCCCTTAGCGAGTGTTAAGTATGCAATATAGGCCAGGCGCAGTGGCTCAAGCCTGTAATCCCAGCACTTTGGGAGGCCAAGACGGGCGGATCACGAGGTCAGGAGATCGAGACCATCCTGGCTAACACGGTGAAACCCCGTCTCTACTAAAAAAATACAAAAAAAAAAAACTAGCCAGGCGAGGTGGCAGGCGCCTGTAGTCTCAGCTACTCGGGAGGCTGAGGCAGGAGAATGGCGTGAACCTGGGAAGCGGAGCTTGCAGTGAGCTGAGATCCGGCCACTGCACTCCAGCCTGGGCCACAGAGCAAGACTCCGTCTCAAAAAAAAAAAAAAAAAAAGTATGCAATGCAATATATTATTATTACCTATAGTCGCCATACTATACATTAGGTCTCCAGGACTTACTCAGTTTATCCCTTTGACAAACATCTCCCTATTTCCCTACTCCCCAGTGATTGATAATCACCCTCCTACTCAGTTTCTCTGAGTAAGACTCTTTTAGATTCTACATAGAGGAGAGATTGTGCAGTATTTATCTTTCTGTGTCTGGCTTATTTCACTTAGTATAATGATCTCCAAGTTCATTCATGTTGTTGCAAATGGCAGGATTTACATCTTTTTCAAGGCTGAGTAATATTTCATTTTGCATGTATATGTGTGTGTATGTATATATATACACATACACATATACATATATGTATATATGTGAATGTTTATGTGTGTGTGTGTGTGTGTATATATACACACACACACACACACATAACACACATGAGCTAAAACACCATTTTTGCCAAATGGAAAATATATTTAAATTATGGAGTCTGTGTCTGCCTAAAAATAAATTGTTATCTTTTCTGGTCGATGTATATGTCCAGGATTTGGACATAGACACACATCACATTTCTTCCTCTATTCATCCATTGACAATTAGGTTGGGTCTATATTTTGGCTATTGTGAATAATGCTGCAATGAAAATAACAGTGCAAATATCTCTTCAAGATAGTGATTTTATCTCCTTTGTATATATACCCAGAAATATTACCAGTCTTAAATAGCTCTCTTCTTACCCCACAAACATCTTATCAAACCACTGTTTCAGTTTTCTAACAGCGCTATCACTATCTAAAATTATCTTGTTAACTGACTTGATAATTGTTTTATTTCCCAGTATCCCCTAGTGGAAAGTAAACCCCATGAGAGCAGGAGTTTGTGTTTAACAAATAATAGGTATTCAATAAATAGCTGTTAATAAAAGAATCAGGAAGAGGGTGAATGCACTCAAGAAATACCACGAAATACATAATAATCTTTAGAACACAATAAATTATATTTCCTTTAAGGTATAGGGGTGTGTGTGTGTGTGTGCGCGCGTGTGAGTGGCATAGAATTTTAGAGTTGATCAAAGTGATAAACAAAATCAATGGTGATAGAGTTTCATAATTCTAAGAAAACTGGAAAGCCCTTCCCAAGAGGCCAGAGTCTCAGGGAACATTAATGGGAGTGTCTGGCTTTAATGTGTGTGCTCGGTTCAGAGTAAATTAAGACTTTATGTCCAACCTTCTCTCTAGCCATGCTGTAATCTCATACTCACATGGACAATGAAAGGGTGCAAGGGAGAGGAATTTCCTTGTGCATGTTCATTTCCTCAGGGTCTGATTCACTTGAAAGACAAAAGAAATAGGAGGTTTTATTGATCTGAGGAAGCCTGAGTTCTCCAGTGTTTTTGTCTTTCCAGGTAACCACACAGCCTCATCCTGGGGAAAGGAGAAGTGGTAACACGTAACTGGCCACCTTCCAAGCTCCTTAGAATAGAAGTTCATGGGAGGAAGCATCCACATGTGGACCGGTATCTTCAGAATGCTGCGCCTCCCGCCCCCAAACACACTGACCTCTGCCTTTTCAAAGGCAAAATTTGATCCATTAATGTTCTCCAGTGTTGGTTTCATAAAGCATTTGGATGGGCCCTTCTTCACAAATGAATAAAAATGAGTAAAGTCCTCAGAATCAAAGGAAAGCCAGGACTGGCTTCCAGAAGCACGAGGCAACCCAGAGAGTCCATCTGCAGCCAAACCATGCAACAGACCCAGCCACAGCTTAGAGGCTGGCAACAAGTCTGCCTGCAGGATCTGCCAAGGAACCAGATGCTGTTGCTTCCAAAGCTTGGCATCAGGGCCCCTGATTGCCATCCAACAAAGAGGAAAAATAGGAATGATATAATGTGGTGGGATAAAACACATCCCACCTCAACCTTTTTTATTACTCACTGAAAAAAAATATGGAAGATATTTATGGGAAAGTACCAATGTTTTTGGAAATATTGTACATACATTAGCTACAACACCATTTTTGCCAAATGGGAAATATATTTAAATTATGCAGGCTGCGTCTGTCTAAAAATAAATTGTCATCTTTTCTGATCAATGTATATGTCCAGGATATGGAAATGACTCTGCTAATTGAGGATGCTGTCAACCAGTGCACTTGTAAGTTACCAGGAAGTAAAGTTGTGAAGAAGTCAGTCTGTGTATGTGCATAAAATAGCAATTAATGTTGTTGTAATAGAAAGTGAGTTTAAGGAAGATTGGGCTTTGAAAAAGAAGAACTATCCAGTGAAGGTGGAGTGTTGAATTTCATGGTTCTGCAAAGTATTAGGAGTTCTGTGAGGTTGGATGAGATAAGATGTTTATGAAAAAGTAGAATGTAGTGAAGAGCAGTGAGTGCCAAGGCTCCAGGGCGGTATTAATAACCCACTATATGTGACAAAGTACTGTGCAGAGTACTGGTATGTATTGAAAATCCATTGTCATTTCTCTTCCTCTGGGTTTGAAATAAGCAAATTCCTGTCACTCTGATACTTGTGAAATTTCCATTGTTTTGACAGTGACTCAGGATTCTCCACCTAAAAATTGGAAAAATAAGGTGGCATTAGTGATTGCCTCTTCGTTGTCAGATGAGATGAGGGGTCTGACTGATACCAGCATGCTTCTGCTTTTCCCCGGATCCACAGTCACCTGAGATTCCCCCCTCGAAGTCACCGCAGGCTTCGGTGGTGCCACAAGAGTTGATTCCAGGAGGCTTCACCTAAAATCCATATCACTTCAGCACATGATCACAGGCAAATTTGTCATCTTAGCTCACTGATAGGCATTTGAAAACAGGAGGCAATCTGTGAGTGACCAAGGAGACTGTGAGGGCTTTGCACAAGTCAAGCCTAGAGCCCGTGACCGATGAGGAGTTGAGGGGGCAATGCTGTGATCAAGGTGGGACACCTAGAAAAACATCCCCCCTTCACTGCTTTGCCAGGTTGGTGCATTATTGCATATTCTGTCTCAGAACTGAGAATCTAGCACAAATACCTTAAAAATAAGTTTTTGGTCTAAAATGCGTTTGCTTTGTAAGTCACCCATTTAAATGTGAACAGTTGCGATGCAAATATTATTTCTTAACCCCAGATCCTTGGGTTCCTCATATGAATTAAAAAAAAAAAAAAAAGACAATCAATTTGAATAGTATACAAAGATCATTTCAGAAAGGAATGATGAGATTTAAAATTTTTTATTTTTATTTTCTGTATTTCATACAACTCCCACACTTCACAGAAAGAAATGTGGTTGAAAAAAATATATAGCATTTTCATGTAGAACTTCCCAATGATCTTAAGTCCCTGGACCCTGTTTCAGAGAAAAGTATTGCCTTAAAGGACAGCCTGAAAGGCCTGGGTTCAATTGCCTGCCCCTCATGGAACCAGTGTAACGCACACAGACACAAACACTTGTCCCCGAGAGCCCACACACACTTCAAATAAAGACACAGAGAGAGATTAGTAGACCCTTCTTGGTTTTCAGGTCTTGAAAAAACAAACTACCAGGGCCTTCTTCAGCTTAATAGCTCTGAGGATGCCAATTGCTGGAACAAGGCAAGATTATACTGATCTCTTACAGGTAAGAACAATTGAGACAATGTTTTATCCACAATTTGACCTTCTTATTATTTCCACCACCTCGCATTAGTCCCCCCAAAAGGAGGAAAAGCGTTTTCTATTATAACACTGGCCAGCAAAACCAGAGGTTTACAAAAATATATTTTTAGTACATTCCCAAATTGGAGCAGAAGGTCAGGTCTAGCTCAGGTTAAAAACGTTATGATATAAACACAAATTCATCTTTGTTCCAGTCAGCAGATCATACATTCCAGAGTGGCAGGCAAGGACCATGATTTGTGTCACTGCAGAGAATGATAAATCACTGTGGAAGACATAACAACCAGAATCGTCGCCACCATGTAATAGATCATGATGCACCCCGATCTTTTCCAGACGTTATTTACAGTTATCATGGTTGAGGACAGCAAAGCACAAATGGATATTAATCTTTGCTCTCCCAGGGCTCGGCCGACTCAGGGTACCTGTCTCACAGACTCTGCCCATCATTTTCAGCAATGTGATAAGCTCTAGTTATGTGCAGTCTGTCCAAAAGGGATCAAATATAAATATTTCTAAAAAGAATGAGTGTTTCAAACCCCATCAATCAAAGCCTTTGAGAACTCTCTTACTGTAGCATTCTGGAAAGGACTGCGATGTGAGAATTTGTTCCAGAAAGGAGCTACTGAAGTAAATGAATGAGGCCACGTTATAGAAAGAGGAGGGAGGTAGGGGTGAGGGTGGGAGGCTGGGCAGAGCTGGCCCCCAGGAAGCTGGAGCAAAGCGGCTTACCTAACCCACAACCCTGGCGCATGAACTGGGGACCTTTTCTTTAATGCCTGTAATAGAGCTGCTATTTTATCTTGATATACCTTCAGCTTTCCAACTGTATGAATTAAAGAGATGCCTGTTCCCCTGACATCCAACATATGACCTTAGGTTAGAACTATGTTGACACCTTCTCAGTCCTAGCCCCTGTCACTTTTGGAGGTCCCAACCCCACTCGATATCACACGTATTAAAATCTACTTACATCCCGCATTAAATATAGAGGGTACTTTTTTTGCTATAAAAATAAATTTTAAAATTATAATTTTGCTTTCGAAATTTTTTGGCTATGAATAATTTAAATCATGATTGGCAGTGGTTTCCTGGCAGTTCTTGTGCCTACTTAGGAATTCTTGCCTGCAAGAGAGAAAAATCTATACATTGTTTTCAAGTGTGGTGTCATTTTTATTAATACTAAATTTAGCGATTAAGATCGCCATAATGCCATTTCTGCAAATAAAATATTTATTAATTTCAATTGTATAGTTTTCTTTTGGGGCCAATAAACATTTCAATTCTCAAATAATTTCATAGGCCCCTCAATACCTTGTTGCCTAATGGCTGCAATCAGCGGTCCCAAGTCCTGAAGAAGCATTGTATGTTGGGAGGGCATCCCATTCATTAGACCCTGCATTCCTGTGACCTAAGCTCCCCCCCTCCATCCCCCTCTCCCCGGCTATCTGGTATCTCTGTATTTCCCTCACAATAGAGCGCACAAAACTCATTTAGGTGCCCAAGGAAGCTGTCCTGTGGTGGAGGGAGCACAGGGCAGTCCACAGGCCACAGTCCACAGGCCACAGTCCACAGTCCACAGTCCACATTCCACAGTAGTGGTCTGTTGCAAGGATGATTCCAAAGACTCAAAGAATAAGACCGTCCCCTTTATGTGCTCCCAATTCCTGATCTCCTTTTCAATAGACCTTTAACCCTTGAGATGACAGTCTCTCCTGACAAAGGCCCTATCCTTTCCCTTTCGAGACCCAAGGCATGCTTTTGAAACTACGTTCTATTGGTTCAGCAGTAAGTTTCCTTAGGAGTTAGGCCCTAGGTAGACCCTTTCCAACATTTCTAACCGTGATAGAAACTGAGAGAATATGCAAATACCTCCCCCTCAGCTCAATTTGGGGAGAGTGTGTATATGTGTGGGGGGAGTGTCTCCCTGATTTATCTCCCTGCTTTCATCTGCTTTCAGACCAGTGCAGAGAGATACAGCCTGTGAGGTATATTTTAACTATTCCTTCAGTTAAAATAGACAGGACTAAGAATTCTTTTTTCTGCCTTTTTCTTATCTTTGATTACACTGGTGGGGTTCTTTGTCCCCTTCTGTGCTGTGGAGGTGCCCTCTTGGATCAGCCTCATCCTTCCTGCCTTGGGCAGTGCCTTTAGACTGTGACTCCGACCCTGCAGGTTTGCCCCTCAGATCATCCAGAGTTGCACAAATCACATCTTGGCTTTACATCACTCTCCACCCTCTGTGCATCGCTCTACCCTCTGCGCATCACCCACACTCAGTCCAGCAGAAATCTCAGCATGAATAACCACACCATGACAAGATCTCCTTTCACAGAGCTTGCTTTACAAAGACCAAATCACAGGTAGCATTTTAAAGGCAACCCTCCATCATTTCTACTATGACTTCTAAAATACTCAAGACAACAGTTTTATATTTTACTTTCTCTTAGCTTCTTGCTACCTCCCTGGTCATTCCTAGTAAGTTTCTTGGTCCAGCTGTTACTTTCTCCCAGAGACCCCTCCTAACACCCTGTTCACAATCACCACAGTCACCGCTACCTTCCCGTATTCCTGCTCCTAACTTACCTTCCCATATTCCTGCTCCTAACTTTGGTCTGTTTTTTTTTCCTCTTTAAATAACTTGCCACCTTTTAACCTACAATGTAATTTACTTACTTATTATAATGTTGTAATGCATATTTTTAAAGTCCCCTCACCAGAATGTAAGATTTATAAGAACAGGAATTTTTGTCCGTTTACTCTCTGATACAGAACAAACATCTAGAGCATTTCATGGCACATAGTAGATACTCAACAAATATTTGTTGAACAAATAAATGAATGATGCTTCTTCCAGCCCTGAAGTCAGGGTCTTAGGTAAAAACCTCTCCTAGCTGGTGCTGTAGTTTCCTGACTAAATACTACCATTTACAAACGTATTCAAGATGTCTCATCTGAAAGTTTTATGAAAACTCGTAGATCCTTTTCTTCCTGGTCAGATCCTTACAGTGCAGCCATCTCATTAGTTGTGTGAACACTGCAGATGACAGAACGGTTATCATCCAGTCAGGGCTTAGGGATGTGTGGTACAGAAATGGAATTCCTTGTGTGTCAGAAGCCTTGTGTATTGAACAAGCATAGCCAATAGGCCTCCCACATCACCAGAACATGTCTTTGTTTAATTGCGAGTTCACTAAGAACAGGACTGAACGTGACAAATGTAATGATACATTGATCTTGTCAAAATGCTCTTCTACAGTGCAACACAAACAAGTTACAACTATACCTATGAAAGAGAAGTCAAACCTGAAGAGACGAAATGTGGGAAAGATTCCATCTGCTTTCACTTTGCTTCAAAAGGCAGAACTTAAACCAATAGGAAGATACCTCAGGAAGGTGTTGGAGTACGAGGAAGAACATTCTTACAATTAGACCTATTCAGACACGAAAAGGTTGCTTTGAATCTGGACGTCTCTGGTCCCTGGAAGAGTCACTTGGGAGCTGAGTCACCAGTCAGGGACACTCTGAAGAGCTTTCCCAAAATGAGTGAAGGGTCAGATAGAGCAATCTTACAGGACCAAGACTCTATGAGACCACGGATTATAATGACTCAGTTCCTTGATAGCGATGCTCCTACTCTCTGTTTCTAAGAGTTCGACTCTTTTAGATTCTGCATAGAAGAGAGATCGTGAAGTATTTTCTTTCTGTACCTGGTTTATTTCACTGAGTATAATATCCTTCAGGTTCATTCATGTTGTTGCAAATGGCAGGATTTCCTATTCCTGGTCCTCTCCTCTTCTCTGAAAACCAGGAATATTACCTTAGCCAGGAGATGAGTAAACTGAGGCATGAGAAAACTGAGCAGATGACCTGAATTTTCACAGTGAAAACTCATGAAAAGAGCATCTATATTTCTGAATTCCATCTTTCCTTCACATCAGATATAATTAGCTTTCAAAGTGAAACGTGTCAATCAAACATGAAGGGCAAGGCAGAAATGTTTCCATATTCCTTCTACTCAGATGAAGCAGAATCAGCTCCTCGCCTTCAAAATTCACTTCATAGGATTCAAAACGAAGTTGAAGTAACCTAATGGGAATATGTGCAACTTTTTTTTTTTTTTTTTTTTTTTTTTTTTTTTTTTTTGAGACGCTCTGTCACTCAGGCTGGAATGCAGTGGCACCATCTTGGCTCACTGCAACTTCTGCCTCCTGGGTTCAGGTGATTCTCCTGTCTCAGCCTCCCGAGTAGCTTGGATTACAGGCACACACCACCACATCTGGCTTATTTTTGTGTTTTTAGTAGAGATGGTGTTTCACCATGTTGGCCGGGTTGGTCTCGAACTCCAGGCCTCAAGTGATCCACCTGCCTTGGCCTCCCAAAGTGCTAGGATTACAGGTGTGAGCCACCACCTCAGCCCACCACCATTTTTAATTGCCTCTCAGAGTAGTCAAAAACATTCTAAAAGGGAGAAGATAGGGAAGAGATAAAGTGAGTGCCAGAGGGGTTCACAGGAGCAGCATAGACTCATAGGCTGAAAGCCTGAAAGAACACTGCCTCTGGGCATGAGATGACTTAAAAACTTAAAGCACTGTCCAGGCACAGTGGCTCACGCTTGTAATCCCAGCACTTTGGAAGGCAGAGGCAGGTGGATCATGAGGTCAGGAGTTTGAGACCAACCTGGCCAACATGGTCAAAACCTTGTCTCTACCAAGAATACAAAAATTATCCAGGCCTGGTGGTGGCCGCTTGTAATCTCAGCTAATCATGAGGCATGAGAATCACTTGAACCCAGGAGGCAGAGGTTGCAGTGAGCTAAGATCCCACCACTGCACTCCAGCTTGGGCAACAGAGGGAGACTCCATCTCAAAAAAAGAAAGTAACCATTTTGCAACCCCTGAAGAAATAACTGACTTAGGTAAAGACAGTCAAAAACTTTAAGTTATAGCCAATACCACTAGCATGATGCTTCTCAGATAGATGCTCTCAACAGTAGTTACCATCAGCACCCTTTCCCCCAAGCTCTGAAGGAGTCATTCAAATGGTTTGTGTTGAGCTTATCTGTAAAGCTAGACTTGTGTCCCATTAAAAGGTACATCTAAGGAATCTGATAATCAGCTTCAAAACACCCAAAGACTACAGTTGAGGCCACTGCTCACCTCCCTGCCCCCGGATGGAGGGACAAGGGCGGGAAGATTTGAGGGGAACTGTGTGTCTTTCAGGCTCGAGGAACTCTTAATCACCTCCGCGATGGGAAAACAGGAAGTTGGCAGAGGCTGGAATTGTGTAGATTTTAGTTTCAGAATTGGAAGAGGCGATACAGTTTATTACTCTTTACGTGCTAGATATTTTCAAGTGAGCCAAACACCATGAGACTAGGAGCCACTTTGGAGTATTTTTATTAGGAAATCTTGAGTCTTAAGAGTTTGGAAGGTCATTTTTCTTATGAAGAAGAGAGGATATCACCTATCAGGAAGCTGTGGATTCTAAAGACAAAATGATGCCATTAAAGAAAATTAACACGGTTTTGAAGGTTTATTTTAGCCCACCAAGAATCCTGAGATTCCAAACTTGGAAACTCATAGAAGTCCATCATTGCAGGGTCTTAGGGCTATTTTCCCTCTACTGAACACACCGCTGTGTTGAGTACAAGGCTTCTTGCGTTATCACCACATCTCTCTGAATGCTCCTTCTTCCGCTTGTCCTTGGGCTGGGTTGTAACATGGTCAGACACCTTCAAACTGTGGACTGAGTTTTTATAAACCTGTTTGCCAGTGAGGGGATGAGAAGGGTGGTTCCGGGGAATAACTATTTATCCATTTTAGTTATTTAATCAACTATAATCTGAACCCCTTCTAAAATTAAGGAGAGGTTTGCTAAAGGTCATTGGAAAGCTGACATGCATTACCTCTGCTTCATAATTGGACATCACACCTCATTTGTAATTCTTTATGAGCTGTAAGGCATTGAGTGTGAGGGTGAGGGTTATCTCTCTTTACTGTTTCTTTCCTCAAATAATCTCTCTCTCTCTTTCATTCTTTCTTTTTTTTTTTTTTTTTTTTTTTTTTTTTTTTGAGACAGAGTCTCAGTCTGTCACCTAGGCCGGAGTGCAGTGGCATGATCTCTGCTCACTCAACCTCCACCTCCCGGGTTCAAGCAATTCTCCTGTCTCACCTCCCAAGCAGCTGGAATTACAGGCGTGCACCACCACACCTGGCTAATTTTTGTATTTTTAATAGAGACCGGGTTTTGCCATGTTGACCAGGCTGGTGTTGAACTCCTGGCCTCAAGTGATCCACCTGCCTTGGCCTCCCAAAGTGCTGGGATTACAGGCATGAACCACTGCACTAGTCCACAAACAATCTTTTTGTCCATGTTCACAAAATTGGCACCTGACTTCTTTTCTCTCTTTTAAGGATGTAGCACCAAATCTTGCCTGAGTGCTCTAATGCCCTAAATTTTGGAAGACAAAGTGCTATCCTTCAAACCACCTCTAAACTGTGACCATTTCCTTACCATAGAGAGTATGTTTGAGGAAGAGAAATATCTAGAGCAAAAGTCATTAAACTATGGCCTGTGGGCCAAATTGGGCCTGCCACCCACTTTTTAAAATAAAGTTTTATTAGAACATAGCCATGCACATTTGTCTACATGCTGTCAATGGCTTCTTTGGGGCTAAAACAGCAAAGTCAAATAGTGGCCACAGAAGCTGTATGGCCCACCCAGTCTAAAATATTCACTATTTGGCCCTTTACAGAAAGAGTTTGCTGATCTCTGGTCTAGAATACCATATAATAGAAATAGCTCATGATAGGGAGTTGGAAAATCAGCACCCAAGACTCAGCTGTATCTCTAATGACCTCTGCAGCTGTGGACAAGTCACTTGACCTCTCTGTTTCTTCATCTGGAAAACAAGAGAGGTAGCCTATATGTTCTTGAAGTTTCTTTCAAGGACTTAAACTTTGTAATCTGTTTCCTTCTGGACCAGCTCTAAGCCAACACTATAACTCCAAAAGGTTTCTGGCACCATCCTGTCACCCAGTGTCAGGAATATCCCTGATCCCCATTCCACAAGTTCCTTCCATCGGGGTGTGCACTCTCAGGCAGGCCCTTCCTCCGTCCTCATCATAATGTACGTGTCCTTTCTTCAGGTACTTGCTCTGCGACTGATCAGGCAAAGCTAACAAACGAACCCCAGCTGCAGCCACTCAGCTACCGCCGTGCAGGCTTGGCACTGCTTCAAGTTATTTCCTGTGTCCAGGGACGTAGGACAAAGCTCTCGTTCTCCATACACTCTCCTTAGAGAAATGAACAAAAACCAGAAGCCCAACAAAATTTTAAAAAACTCGACATCATCTTTCATCAAGAATGAGAGATCTCTCCATGGAAATCCTTTTTAAAATCTTCTTGAGCAAGTCTTGGTGGCCCAATTATATGGTCATCCATGGAACAAGTGACAAGAACCTCCTGTCTGTTTTTGGAGAATCTCTGCTATGTGAGTTCAAATACTTGCTATGTCAATAACTCGCTGGGAGGCCAGGCGTGCAGTATCTGTCTTCTCTGGGCCTCAGGGCCTCGGGTTGTTCCATGTGCAGAGTGGAAATAACCGCGCCCACCTTGTAGGTTCGTTCCAAGATTCCAGCAAAGGATATTAAATCATTAATAAAAGTGTTCTCACTAAAGTCATCTCTTTCCAAAAAACGTGTCCTCCTTGGTAGTTGTGACGGCCCCTGCCTGCGTCCCTCCCTGCGGAGGAGACCCGGATGGGCTGGCCTTCCACATCTTGCCTCTCTGAGGTCCTTAGGTAGTTTAGAAAAGCTGGAAAGGTGTCAGGTGAAAGCCTCTAGGAATGCCAGGGAAGCAGACTCCAGTCTGCTTCGATTTCAACCCCTGTCGCCTCTCTGAAGACGCAGGGGAGTATGAGAGTGGTCATATTATGGGACAGCAACCAGGGCTGCCCTTCCTGGGATCACTCAAAAACTGGAATCGGCCCTTTCTTCTGGATCTCAGAGTTACAGCAGTTCACAGAGCCTTGCCTAATTATTTTCTTACTGAAACTGGTTTTTGCTTTTGACCTCCCAAATGAAGTCTAGAAACTCCTCCAGGGGAGGTACCATGTTTTACGCATGTCTGTCCTGTGTATATAGGGCCTGGCACAGGGCTCAGCATATAGTCAGTGGCTACTCAATGATAGGATATTAATAGGTGAATTAATAAATAAAGGAGTTAACTGACTGGATATTTGGGAAGGGAAGCCTTGAATACGTAGCCTCATTCTTTGTATAAAATAAGGATAGAAACAGAAGGGAAGATAAGGGAACTGTAAACAGAGGATTCTGGAAAGGAAAAGTGGTATCCAGCAAAAGCCGGAACTAGCAGCAGCCTACGGTGGTCCAACCACGAGCAGGCCAATTGTCCAACTCCAGGATGCTCGGCGCCAGTCCCCAGTCTCCGAGCCGCCAGGCCTCCCCGGGCTCGGTGTCAGAGCCCACGCTGCTGTCGGGAGCAGTCATGCGTGTACCTCGGCAGCTCAGGCCTCACGGAGCCGTGCCAATTTACCTTCTGCTACAAGGGCCAAGTCACTTCATCCAGCAACTCTGCAGACCCCTGTCCCCTCTCTGACATTTGGCGGATGGCGGCTCCTCGCCTGTAGCAAATAGTTTCGAAGAAAAATGCAAAAGCAATCCCCTTTCTTCTGGTTAAGAGAGTCCCCCAATGTGTCAGGTTTACTATCGATGCATCAGTTATGAACAGTTTTGTCTATGTTTCTGTAGTCCTGTTGGGTTCCCTGTTTTCTCTTAGGGACACCGCACAGGCCCATGCCCAGCCCTGGGCAGCCTGGGCACACCTCCACAATGCTGAGCCACGGCGCACCTTTCCCCGGGTGCTGCTTGTACAGTTCCTTGTGCTTTGAGAAACCCTCATGTCATCCGGGGCTGAGCGGAGGACACACAGCCACAGTTCATTCTCACTTACTCTGGTTCAGCTTTAGATGCTGTTGTTCCTCTCTCTGTTCTGGGGAGTTCAGGACTCAAGGCTGATAAAGGCTTCTGAGATGTGAGGTCAGTTCCTCTCTGGGTGATGTGTTCCCTGCTTTTCAGGGCCCACAGGGGCACACTCTGCCGCAGTCCTTGAGGAAGCAAGCGGACCCTCCAGATGCCACGTGGGAACCGTGATCACGGCATCTTCACCTGTTGTTGGAGATAAGTGATCAGTGGTGAGGAAGCCTGTGGGTTCAAGTCACGTCTCTGCAACTTACCAGCTGGGTGTCCTTCAACAAGTTATTATTTTCTCTGTGCCTCAATTTTCTCATCTGAGAAATAGGGATGATGACGGCACCCACTTCGTAGGGTTGCTGTGAGAGTCAGATGAGTTAACATACAACACGCTAGCAACACTAGCGCTTCATGTTAACAATTATTATGATCCCCAGGCCGTACAGTCTTGGGGACCCGGCCTTAATCCTCAGTGTTGACTGCTTATGGGAAACACTAGCTCTGCCTCTCACTAGCTGTGTGATCCTAGAGAGAACACAGCTGCTCTGCATCTCAGTTTTCTTACCGGAAAATGCAACAATACCTATAGCTACAGAGTTGCTATGCAAATCGAATGAAGTCCTACAGATGAAAATGCTCCGTGAAGAGCTTAAATCCACACAAATGCTAAGTGATAGGGTAATACTATCTAGAATGGATAACTGGTCTGTTCTTTCTTTAAAAGCATCTTTCCTGGGGGAGGGATTCCAGAATTTGCCCTTGCTGCATGCTGAAGCTCTGCTGCCTGGATGGCGAATAGGTTCTTTATGTTGCTTTTATGGAATTTTTCCCATTTGGTCCTATGAAAGCACGAGCAAAAATTAGTCCTCACCAGCTCACAAGACAAGGAAGCAGAAAAATCAGGCCAGAGGGCAGGTGGGCCGATGCGAGTCCAAGTCTCCAGGTAAGTACCCACATCCCCGGTGCAAGCTGCTGAATCTCGATGAGATCTCCTCATCATTAAAGTGAGAACCGTAAGCATATTCTTGCTCATTCATTTGTTCAACACCTGCTTATCACAGCCTCTTCTGCCATCAGTGCTGCACAGGGCACAGAGTGTGGACAGATCTGATAAGATGCTTACCAAGGAAGGTGACAGGGCCTGCTCCAGAGGAAACCCTGCAGGTCCTTTGGATGCGAGTCACATCATGTGCTTTAGAAGTCTGTCTGCTGCTTTGTCATAAAGCACCCACAATTAAATTGCTCAGATAGCACATTTATGGACATCATAAACCCACCACTACACACAGGCTCAAGCAATATACAAGTACCCAAAGTTACCCAGGACTCTGCAAATGCCATTTCTAACTTTGTTTTCATTCTTGCTTTTTACTGTATCCGTGCCTGCTCATTGGTTAAATCCCAAACTGATCAGCTCTGAACCCAGAAGTCACCACGTTGCAAGAAGTCTCAGGTTTGAGTGCTCTCTCCCAGCCCCTGTACTCCTCCCCACAAAGAACAAACCACCCAGCCAGGTGCGGAGGCTCACGCCTGTAATCCCAGCACTTTGGGAGGCCGAGGCGGGCAGATCACAAGGTCAGGAGATCGAGACCAGCCTGGCCAATATGGTGACACCCCATCTCTATTAAAAATACAAAAATGAGCCGGGAGTGGTGGCGGGAGCCTGTAGTCCCAGCTACTCGGGAGGCTGAGACAGGAGAATTGCTTGAACCTGGGCAGCGGAGGTTGCAGGAAGCCAAGATCACGCCATTGCACTCCAGTCTGGGTGACAGAGGAAGACTTTGTCTCAAAAAAAAAAAAAAAAAAAGACGCTGGGGCCAGACAATCCAGGCCAATCACTATCTTTCCCTTCGACTGAAGCCACAGGCACGCTGCTTCCACGGAGGCGAGCAGGACCAGGCCACTTCCCAGACATTCTGCAGGACTGGAAAAGCACACCAGGGTGGGTGTTTTTGTTTTGTTTTGTTTTTTTGAGGTGGAGCCTGGCTCTGTAGCCCAGCATGGAGCGCAGTGGCGCAACCTCAGCTCACTGCAACCTTCACCTCCTGGGTTCACACCATTCTCTGGCCAGGCATTCATGCCTGGCTAATTTTTGTATTTTTAGTAAAGACGATGTTTCACCATGTTGACCAGGCTGGTCTTGAACTCCTGACCTCAGGTGTCAGTTGCTTCGGCCTCCCAAAGTGCTGGGATGACAGGCGAGAGCCACCACACCCGGCCCCAAGTGTCTTTTCTAATCAGCAAACCCAGGGGGAATGAGACCGTCTGGAAATCCCGCCATCCCCACCCCCTGGCTTCCCATAACCAGAGGCTGAAGCAGGTGGCCAGCACGGGCTGTGGTTAGTGCTTCGCCTGTTGTCCCCGCCCGCCCACTCAGGTACGCTGAAGGTAAGTCTGAAAAACACCCAGGCTCAACACTTGGCAGAGTGAGGAGCCCTTCCTGGCTGGACGTGCTGCACCTGGAGGTCAAGCCCTCAAAGGTGCTTGTTTCACTGGCCAGCAGCAAGCACCGCTCTAGGCCGTTTTCCTGGGCGGCCGGCATGTGGGGGTCAGTCATTCACCAATCTCACGGAGTGCTGGATGCTTCCCTAGACGATAAACTGAGGAGAGAAAACAGAATATACTGAACTTGGCTGGCAAAAATGAGCGTCGGTGGGGAAACAACTAAAGCAAAAAAGGAGTGGAGAGAGCGGCCTTTCCAAAGGTCAATAAAAAGGAGTGGAGAGAACGGCCTTTCCCAAAGGAAATGAAAAGTAGCAGAATCAGTCTCAGCTGCGGTGAGCGGAAAGGCCTTCATTTGGACAGTGCTGTCACCACTGCATTATCAGGGTTTGGTTTCTGTTTTGTGAAGAACCAAGTGATAGTGTGTAATTTATATTTTTAATATAATTTTATATTATATTAAAAGTTTTTTTTTTGTAATATAAAAAGGGACTGTGAAAGTTTATATTTTTTTAACCTGGTAATTGAACCTCTAAGACCATAACCCAGAGAAGTAATGCAAAAAAATAAAGAAAGAAAGAAGGAAAGAGAGAAAGACAAAGAAAGAAGGAAAGAAAGAAAGAGAGAGAGAGAAAAGAGAGAAAGAGGACAGGCAGTAACTAAAAATGAAATAAAATAAATGAAATAATATGTATAAAAAATTTCATCTCGGGATGAAATTATAGCTATACATATGTAAATATTCAGCCCAAATGCTCAGAGGACTTCAGGGCAGTGGAGCTACCGTGTATGATACTGTAACGGTGGATACATGTGATCACAAATGTGTCCAAACCCACTGAATGTACAGCATCAAGACTGAACCCTAATGTAAACTATGGATTCTGGGTGATAATGATGTATCAATGTCCGTTCATTGATTGCAACAAATGTACCACTCTAGTCTGGAATGTAGCCATCTTGGGCTGAAACTATAGATATAGACGCAGAAACATAGAAATTCAGCCTTAACATATCCAGGAATAGTGGAATGACCAAGCCAAGATCTCAGTACAGTGATCTATTCTATGACCACTTAAGAGGTAAGAATGGTGTTTATGCTAATATATGGAGGTGTATTATGGATCCGATAAGATGCTCTCTGAGGAAGGTGTATGTGTGTGTTTGTGTGCATACACCTCCATATATTAGCACAAACATCATTCTTTTCTCTTATCTCTGTATAGTTATAATATACACATACACACACATATATACACATACATTTATACACACATATATATATTCCCATACACATACCATATATATAAAATATCATATTATGTGGATGAAGCAGAATGCAATATACTATGCACACATTGATATAAAAATGTGTATGTGTGCAATTTCAAGGCTCGGAGAGAAATTTGGAATGAAGTAAATAATTAAAATCTTAACATTCTGTTTTTTTCCTTTCAAATACTTAAGGGTACAATAAAAAAATTGAATTTAAAAAGAGAAGTGAGGATGTGGCACAGTCCAAGAGAACCTGGAGAGTCCAGAAAGCGATTCAGAGAAACAAAACTAAAACTCCAGTGCGCATGGTGCTGGAATGGGAATTGCTGTTGTCACAGTCTCCTCCTGCCCCGCCCCACCCTCCTGGCCTCCACCCCACTGTCAGCCCGCAGAGGCTGCCTCCTTTTTTTAAAGGTTTTGCATTTCTAATTTCTGTCTTTTTTCCTCTCAGGTTAGGAAGAGCGAATGCCAGGAGAAAAGGCCCTGTTTAAGTTCTTCCCTGCCTGCCTTTTCTAGGTCCCGTCTACACAGGGCAGTTGCCCATGACGAGGGCTCCAGAGCTTTCCAAGTGCTCTGACTCCACGTTTTGTGGCCAGAGCTCTTTCAGGGCAAGTGTGTGAAGGGAGAGAAGTCACACTCCGCAGCCCCAGAGTCCAGATTTGCCACTGGCAGCAGGTCTCAGGACCCCAGATCCAACAATGGGCTCCCCTGGTCCAGCCGCAAAACATTTATAACCTCTCCAAGCAGTCCTCTGGCAGAGAAAGCACACCGTGAGCTCAGGAAGCTAATGACCTTGAAACTATCCATTTATCTTGGCCTTTCCCCCTCCGTGTGAAATGCCACAAAAAGTGCCAGTCCCTCTCCTTCTCTCCGAAGAAGGATGAGGAGAGCCAGAAAGCCATGCTTCTCCCTTGCTTTTCCTCCTGGGCCAGGCCCAGGGTTGGAATACCAACGGGAACCACGGAGGAGAGGACATCATTCTTGATCATCCGGGCTGCCTCTCTGAATCCTCCACGAAGGGGAGAGAGCTCACCTGAGTTCGGCTTCAAAGCCTAATGTTTGTCAGCTTCTCCATAAATCTTCATAAGTAGACAATGTTGATCCCTAACAAACCTCCTGCTTGCAGCCAGAGACTGGCGACAACTCTCCCAACTCGAGCTGCATTGGCAGCCAGTGGTGGCCAACACAGCTCCCAGCCACCTCCGCCCTCCCACCAAGGGGAGGAGGACGGCGGCCACCCTGAGGAATTTGAGCTTCTGAAATCAATCGCTCTTCTCAGTGGCCCAGCATCTGCTTCGGCGACTGCCCTCACCCTGGCACAGGGACATCGGCTCCCTGCTGGGCCTCGCTGAAGCCAAGAGCTGGCACAGTGAGACTCCCCTTTGTTTATGGTGTGGGCCACTTGGGTGTGAGATGTTTCCTCTCCTCTTTCCTGCAACACTCAATTGGATTTGGGTTAAACAACAAATTCATGGGCTGTGGCTGGGCTGAGAAGGCAACTGTCTCAAGCCTGGAATACAAACAAACAAACAAGACCAAAATCAACAAAGAAAAATAAAGTTGCTATATGTTTGAAAAAGGCAAACTGGTTTTAGGATAAGGAACCTCATCTTCCCCAATTCCTGCATCCTTCATCTTATGAGACCATTTTCTTGATAACGTTTCTTTGTCTTTCACTCCCATCAAATCCACATTTCTCTCCTTTAGGGAAACTCTACCAGGACATGTATGTTCTTCCCGTATCAGAACACACCAAGGCTGCTGTATCTTTTGGCTTTTTTGAAGCTCCTCTCCAATGCCTCCCAGAAGGCAACAGGAAGAAAGGACATTTGGGTAAAATGTCTTGAGGAGGGAAGACAAGAAGTAGGGGCTGATATAATGGTCTGCCATTCAAATTGCTGCTTTGTGGCTCTCTTTCTCTCTCCAGAGTGGTTTTTTTTATTGTTGTGGTGGTTTTAAGGACAAAAACCACCAAGTCTGGCTTTAAGGACAAAAATATATTATTTTCAGGTAAATCAAAAATAGTTGCATTTACAGTTCCCAGGCTGCCTTGGATACATGAAAAGGTAGGTTCATTTGTTTGCTACTGTATTAATGTGTGAAATGGTTCAATTAATCCTTCCATATGATGTCTGAATAGGTTATTATAAGGTGCTTAGAGATTTGGCAGGCTAAGCCCCATCTTTCTTTCAAGATGCTAAGAAAATGAATGTAAATGCAGGAAACACTGTATGTGGGGCATCTGCTGTCCAACTTTGTAATTTGAATGTCAGGGTAATATTTAGGAAAAGTTAACCACAAGAACAAGGACATGAGATTCTCACTGGATTGATTCTTCTGCCGAACCCCCGTTTAGTCACATTTGATCCTAAGGGACTTGAGACTTGATTGCCTTCCAGTTTACCAACCCTTTGTCTTAGTTAAGGCTCTTTTGTCTTCTGTCTAACAAAAAGCAACTTGACCCAGTTTGAACCAAGAATGGAATTGATTAAGAAGTTGCTAAGGCATCTCACAGAACTCAAAGGCAGTGGAGTCTCTTCAGGAGCACAAAATAGGAACCGGAAGGATACCAGGAGTCCAGGCTGTGCTCTTGCTCTGTTTTCTCTTTGTGTTTCCTGCTCATTTTTTTGTTTCGTTTTTTGTTTGTTTTCTTTTTTTGCTCTTCTCCGAAGGTCGGTTTTCTCTGTTGATGCTTTCATACGGGGGAAGATGGTAAACCCAGCTCTAGAGTTTTAAAATGTCCCTGAGTTCCATCCCATGCAGAGAAAGTGGCCGCTTCCAATTTAGGATTTCACCTTGAAAGCTGTACATTTAACATACCTGAGCTCTTTCTTGTTGCCTCATTTGCACCATTTGTCTTTTTGCCTTGTTCCTTTCTCAATGCACCCTGTTCTTGTTATATGAATTTGCTCTCACCTCTCACTTAGGATACTAATTAGATATTTGTGCTTTTTATTTATCTGCTTTTCAATTTCCTCTTGTGTTCCCTTAATTATCTTCTTTGTTTCAGGGTCAGTTTATTGTGTTTAATTCTGTTTTGCTTTGTTTTCTTGCTATTCATTTTATTCTGAGGTCTGGTTCACTTTGTTTTTCCATTTACAATTCAGCATGGGAGAGCGGCTTGGCTTGTTTCTGGATAACTAGGAGGTTTTTCCCTGTTGTTTTACGTGTATGTCAGTTCTCCTGCTTGGTATGGTTTGGATCTGTGTCCCTGCTCAAATCTCATGCCAAATTGTAATTCCCAGTGTTGGAGGTGGGGCCTGGTGGGAGGTGATTGGATCATGGGGGCAGTTTCTTATGGTTTAACACCAACCCCCTTGGTGCTGTGATCATGATAGTGAGTACTCATGAGATCTGGTTGTTTAAAAGTGCATGGCACCTCCCTGATCTCTCTTCCTCCTTCTCCAGCCATGTGAAGTGCCAGCTTCCCCTTCACCCTCCACCATGATTGTAAGTTTCCTGAGGCCTCCCCAGAAGCTTAGCAGATGCCAGCATTATGCATCTTGTACAGCCTGTGAACCATGAGCCAATTAAACTTCTTTTCTTTATAAATTACCCAGTCTCAGGTATTTCTTTACCTGAGAACAGATTTACCTGTGAGGACAGACTAGTACACTGCTCTTTCATAAATACAATGTTTGACTGGGAAATTTGTAGATGTGAGCAGGGCTCAACAAATAGCAGTTTCACTTCAGGAAAAACAAAGGAGGAGTTTCCAGGTGGGGTACCAGATGTGGGGCTGGGAGGCCCCCAAATGCAAGAATGAAGAGGTCTTTATTCTGAGACACTGACATGTGCCCTAGCAGTCCTAGTTCTCTTTAAGCTGGATCCTCTTTTGTTTTACTTGTGGGTAAAGAGCGGGGCTGCCTTCCTAGGAATAGTGGAGAAGACAGGAGAGGGATGCATGGAGGAACAATGGATGCAGTCATTTAGTAAGTAGAATTTTATACCTATCAACCGCCAAGTGAGCTTGGAGACTTTCCAGGGATTCTGTTGGGCGAGTTGGTCTTTCTGTTGTAGTAGCCTCTTGGGCTCTCTGGGCTGATTGTTCCCCACGCTGTTTGTTTGTCAATAGGTTTCCAGAAATTTGTTGAAATATCTTGCTCGATAATAATTGTCTTCCACATTTGTGGATTTATTCCTTTACACTCTATTGGAGTCTCAGAAGAGGAGAAACGATTACTTGCTCTCTTCTGCCGTCTTGAACAGGAAATTACTAAATCCCAATTTCACATTCCAAAAGAGAGGGAATCTGATTGGCCCACGTCAGATGATGGGTTCACCCCGGTCTAAAAAACTGGGGATGGGAGGGTGTCATGGTTGCTAAAGGCAACCATGTGGTGGGAGCAGTTCTCAGGCAGGGGCTCACGGTGAGCTGGAGAGACCACCCGAAAGCAGCCACTAACTACACCATGAGTGTTAAGGGTTTGGATATTTCTGTTATGTTTGTGACCTGTCTCGTTTTCCCCTGCCTCATTCTGACAGAGCCCAATCCCATGTAACACTCTCATTGTATCCTAAAGCAGAAAGAGGTCCAGTAGTGAGCTGGTAAATGTTTAACAGGAGGCTCACTGTGGGGGTGGGGGTGGGGGCGTTGAAGCCACTGATCTGCATTTGCTGATTTCTGTGGTGTAAATAATCCCACTCTGGTGGGTTTCAAGCTACATATATGGCATCACTGAACTTGGGTTTTGGAAGAGATGCAAAAATTGACTAGACAGTGTGTGAGCCACCACCAGCACACCACTGGCTATTATACATCCTGACTAAAGTACCATTAACCCACGAAATTGGTTGAATTTATCAAGCTTCTTTGGCTACAAAGAACACAACCCAAATATAGGTAGATTAAGCAAAAGGAGAAATTTATTAATAAGAACCTGGGACATATCATGGAATCCAGGGAAGAACTGGATGACCATGACTTGGGAAGCACTGATGGCTGCTTTTGGTGACCTCAAAAGCATCATTTTCTGGCTTTTGTCTCCAGAGTTTCACCATTTATGTGACTCGAATCCTATTCCCAGCCTCCAGCTAGCGAAATTCCTGAGAGAGAATCTGATTGCTCTCAAGTTAGGTGTCCTCACCTGGTGAAATCCAGCTCCAACCTGAGGTCAGTGACATTTCGCAAAAGCGTGACTTCCAGAGGCAAGGTCTGCTACACCATTGGCAGGGTTTGATGCAAAACAACAATGTGGGGTTCCTTGTTTCAAAGCTCTTACATATTTTGCAGTGATACAACAGAGCATTAAACCAAATGCAGAGGGTCCTTATGAGCACCGGGCCCTGTGTGACTGCACAGGTCACGTGGCCATGAACCTGGCCCTGGCTGGGGGCTCATGCCTGTGGTCAAATTGTGACTTCTGTCTTGGGTTCTCTCTTATAAGACAACCCATAGAGAGACCATATGGTGAGGGACTGAGGCTCGCCAACCACCACATGAGTGCGTTTGGAAGCAGATAGCTCCCTTTTCCCTACCTTTCCCCGATCCAGACCAGCTTTCTGGTGACACTGACGACAGTCCCAACCTCATGGGAGACCTGGATTTGGAGGCACCCAGCTACCCCATGCCTGGTTCCTGACACACAGAGACAGTGAGATAGTAAATGTTGGGGTTTTTTTTAGTTTTTGAGAGTAATTTGCTACCCTGCGATGAATAACTTCTATAGCGTTGTTCATTACTTCTGGCTTATTGAAATGTGTTGTGATTTACACATGAGCAGTTGAGTCAGTTTATGGATTATATCATCTAGATTTAACTAAATTCACCCTCACAAAAAAATGGACTAGCAGTTAAAAAATATTCCTGCAAAGAAACTGGAGGTTGAAGCTAATGCTGAAAATGCAAACAAAATGAACCCCGAGAAAATGCCTCTCTGTCAAATACATCTTAAGGAAAAAATAGTGATGACTAATTAGATCTGTCAAGCTGGTGACCAAAAAGTCAACATTTCTGAAGTACAGATTTATATCCACTTGAAATGTTAGCTAATAATGGTAGTATATGTACAAAATTTATTTGTAAATATTCATCTATGTGTACATGTTAAATATTTCACTGATGAGTTGATGATGAAAAAGGTTTAGTGACTACTAAATCCCTGCTTGGACCAGGGCAGGGGGAGAGCACCCAGTCCTCTGTTCTCTGGCCAGCTGGTAGCAACTGCATCACTGCAAAGGAAGGCAGTGGTCAGGTGGCCCAGACGCAGCCTGGAGTTAGCAGCTTGGAGGGAGAAGACGTTTAAAATAATCGAGAGACTTGAAAGCAATTCATGAGGAGTAGACTCCCACAGTCGCACATGATGGGGACTCATTATTTTCATTAGGGTGTTAAAAAGAAGAGTGATTCCAGAAGATCGGAAATCCTTAAGAGTACTCAAATTATACATGCAATGGTTTTTCTTTTAATCGTGTTGGAGAAAATGTAATAGCCATTCAGAAAAATTAAAAAGTACACATGTACAAGGTATAGTTTAATAGATAATAATAAAGTGAACCTATTGTACCTACCACCCAGGACAAGAAGTGGAAGATTGCCAGCAGTGGAAGCTCCCTGGGTACCCTTTTCTATTCACATCTTTCTCCCTCGCCCATAGAAGAAACTAGTGTTCTGAATTTTGTGGTAATCCTTCTCTGGCTTTACTTTATAGTTTTCCCACTGTGACGTGTCATCGTAAACAATATGGTTTGGTTTTACTTGTTTTAAAATTTTATATAAATGGAAATCATGTTGCATATATTCTTTTGTCTTATATCTTCTGTTCAACACAGTTTGAGAGTCATTCGCTTTGCAAATAACCGCTTCTATTTGTATGAACGGTTGGTCTTCCTTTGTAAGAATATCCAATGTGTTTGTCTATTCATTGTTGGTTCAGATTTGAGTTACTATAAGTAATTCTGCCTTAAACATCCTGTTACATATATCCTTGCACAAATACACGAGTTTCTCTAGGCTGTGAGTAGTAGTAGAGACCTGAGTTTTAAGTGGAATAAATCTTCAACTGTAGTGGATAATGTCAAGTTGTTTTTCTAAAGCAGTTAAACCAATTCACACCATCCCCTCCGCAACACTGACTGAGATTTCCCATTATTACACATCTTTGCCAATAGATTTTGGCAAATAATACTGTCAGATTTAAATTCTTGCCAATCCGATGAGTGTTATCTCTGTGGTATCTCCTTCTATTATCTCTTTGTGTTATCTCTAATGTTATCTCTTTGTGGTTTTAATTTGCATTTGCTCATTACCAATAAAGTGCTTTTACACATATTTGCTGGCCATTTGGATTTCTTCTTTGCGAACTTGCTGGATTTTGCACATTTTTCTTTTGGATTGAGGGTTTCCCATTGGCTTGGATTAGTTCTTTACATATTCTCAATGTATTACAACATTTTTAACATATAACATTTGTATCTTATCCCACCTTGCAGTTTGATCTTTTATTATTCTTATTGTATCTTTCGATGAATACAAGTTTTTAATTTTAATGTAGTCCAATTCATGCATCTTTCATTTTTGAATCTTAAGGAGAGATTGCATATATTTCTCATATGATAATATTTCATATTATCATCTAAAAACTTAACAGTATTTTTCCTTTCACACATAGAACTTCAATCTACCTGGATTTCATCACTGAAAAGACATTCCTTTCTCCTTTCCCCACTGACTTGCCATGGACCTCTATCGTATATCAAGTGTTCTTACATATGCTTACCTTTTCTATCTTCTGTATTCTGCTCCACTGGTCTATTTGTCTATCTCTGGGCTGATACACCGCTATACTACAACTTTAAAAAAATCTCAGTGTCTGGTAGACCAAATCCTCCTACTTTAATGTTTTTCTTCAAAAGAGCCTGAGATATTGTTTGTATTTACATAAAAATGTTGTAATCAACTTGTCAAATGCTATAAAAAGTTGCTGAGGTTTTGATTAGGATTAGGATACATGAGATATACAAATCTGCAAATCAATTTGGGGAAATAAAGATCTTTCCAATATTGGGTCTTCCCATCCATGAATATAGTATTACTCAATTTGTTTAGGCTTTCTTCAGTATTTCTCAATGTAGTTTAAAAATTTTTTTCCATAGAAGTCTTACATACCTTTTTAAATATTCATATTAGTTGCTTCCTATTTTTATATACTTTATTGTTAATTTATGGAAACACAACTGAGTTTTCTATACTGCTATTATATCCAGCTACCTGAATAAAGTCCCTTATTAATTATTTTGGATTTCTTATGAACACAATCTTATCTTATTTTTTTCTTTTCCTTGTCTTGGTGCACTATCTAGGGCCTCCACTACAACATTCACTATTATAATTTTTATGCATGTACCATACACCTTTGCTATACTGTAAGCTCAATGAGGAATGGACTTCTGCACAAAAGTGGTGTTCAATAAGCATTTGTTGAACATATAATTGAATGAGTGAGCTACTCCATCATACAGATGAGTAATCATACCAAAAACTATGAGTTGCCACAGACGCAGGGGACCAGTTGGAAAAACAGGTTAGAAATCAAAATCAGAGCCAACAGGACAGAATACATTCCTGGAGACCAGGAGGAAAGTGCAGTCTCCATAGACCAGTCAAGTAGACAGACCCATGCTGGGTACAGAAAGAGGGAAAATAATTTATTTTCTTATGCCTCAGGCACAGTGTTGCACTTTTACATTCATAATTCTTCTCCCCAGATTCCATGTGTGTGTGTGTGTGTGTGTGTCTGGCTGGCTCCTGCTCACCTGTTCAGCCCTGGTCTTAAGACACTCTCACCTGCCTTGCTCTTTTCCAGTCTGGCTTCTTTTCAGTTTCTAGAAAACTCCAAGCTTCCTCTCCTACTCGTGCTTTGCATATCTGTTCCTTCTGCCTGGAAGTGTTTTCTATCAACCCTCCTCCTGGCTGGCCCCTCCTACTTGTCCGCCAGGTCTCTGCTCAAATGTCACTGCCAGGGAGGCCTGTTCTCACTTTCGTCATATCGTTCAGCTCTCCAGAAAGTATGCGATTGGCACCTGTACTTTTTCTTAAAAAGCTCTTACTGCAAAGGCAATTTAATTCCTGTGTTATTCTTTGATTAATGATAATCTCCCTACTAGATTATAAACTCCAAAAGGGTGCTGACTGTGTCTAGCTTGTTTCTTTCTGGATTCTCCAGTATCTAGCCAGTGTCTGGCACTTAGAGGGCTGGTAATGATTTTTCTCTGAACTAAAAACTCTAGACCTTCACGATCGACTTTCCTTTGTGCCACCACCTCCAGGAAGTCTTCCCTGTTTCCCCTAGGTGCTCCCTCCTGCTCCGCATCCCTCTGTCCTTAATTCTATTATGCCACTTAACCTTTGCTAAACCCTCCAGACTTCCCTTCTAGACTGTGCTTTCCTAAAGCTCAGTTTACCTTTAGGCTTTCAGCACCTGTGCAGGTGTCAGACACATAGAACACACTAACATATGATAGCTCGACGTGTGTTAATCACATGTTGATATATGATTAAAGATAAGTGAGCAATAAATAAGAAATGGATTTTGTGTATGTGTGTGTATACAAGTATTTGAGTTTCTTTTTTTTTTTTTTTTTTTTGAGATGGAGTCTCACTCTGTCACCCAGGCTGGAGTACAGTGGCGCCATCACGGCTTACTGTAAGCTCCGCCTCCCGAGTTCATGCCATTCTCCTGCCTCAGCCTCCTGAGTAGCTGGGATAACAGGCCACTGTGCCTGGCTAATTTTTTGTATTTTTTAGTAGAAACGGGGTTTCACTCTGTTAGCCAGGATGGTCTCGATCCCCTGACCTCGTGATCCACCAGCCCTGGCCTCCCAAAGTGCTGGAATTACAGGCAGAAGCCACCATGCCCAGCCGAGAGTTTCTTACCATGAGGCAGTCTTTTAAATGAAACTAACTAATGGCATGTTTTCCATGATAATTCAGTAATTAATCTCCCCTTGAGAGGAGCTAAGGTAGAAACACCTTATACTGAATTACAGTCAGTAGTGTAACAGAGAGGGCCTGGTATATATGTGTGGATGTGTATGTAATATATCATATATATTTTTTCTTTCTAAAAAAACTTACAAAAATAAAGAAAATGTCAAAGCCTTTTAAAGGGCGTGATCACGCTGAGTAATACAACCCTTCCTTGATTTTTACATTATTTCAGTATGAGATGTTTTTATGGCTCTTGCTAAAAATAAAAGACATTTCAGAGTTTCTCAGTAAATGAAGCACTGCAGGCTTTTCAGTTTTGTTGTTTCCCCTAAATTAATATAATTAATTAAAATCCAATGCTAGTCTGATTTACAATCTGTGAGTCAATGAGTCACAGAATCTTATGCTAATAGGGCAGTTCAGCTTTCTGAGCTCTCAGTAATAAACTTCGTCCCGGGAAAGGGCCAAGAAGAACCAGAGTGACAGAGACCCAGAGAGAAAGACTCTTCTCACCTGGCCATAGTATATTTATATTGTGCTTGGAATAGAAGAGTCTGAAAATAATTTGGAAAGACAACTGCTTTTATCAAGTGTAAGAAATTAGTTTAACCGAATTTAAATGCAATTACAGGAGCAGCTGGTGAAGGCTAACTTCTGTTCAGTCTGCTTTCTCAGGAACCGCACCCCCATTCTGTTCCCTGGGAAAGGATCGAGTTCCAAGCTTTACATCACTAATGCCAACGCTTATAGGCTGGTCTTGGCCTGGGGTCAGTGCTCAGAGCCACAGGCATTAGCCCTCTCCTGGTGTTTACTTCATTCGCTCCTCCCGCTTCCTTTGAAGGAGATTCCAGGTGTGAGTCTCACGTTGACAGTATTTTGAAAGGTCCCAGTTCTTCTAGGGTCCATTCTGATGGGCATCATTGCCTCCATCGCAGCCCGGGTTCTTCTAGTTCATGACAGTGGATTCCTGTGTGATGAGGAAAACTGTGGACTTCAAGAACTGGCGAGTTCTTAAATGTCATCTGCCTGGACCAAACCACTCACTTTACAGTTGAGAATGAAACTCTTGAGAGGGAGGTATTTCGACTGCCAGTCCAGCGCCTCTTCCATCGCACAACATTACCCGCCTCTAAAGTGTCAGGCCGGTTGCCTCCAGATGGGTTAAAAATCATTCCCCTCCCATCTGGGTCGATGTTCGTGCGTGTAAGGACCACCTTGAATGTGACGAACTGTAGACACAAGTGTTCAGGCCTTTTAATTTGATGCTGTCCTTCTTAAAATATCAGTCCTTCTAGAATGTGTGAGACTTCTTATTTATTCCCCAGGAAAGATGAACTTAGAGAGTTATTTATAGAAGAAGGATACTGGAAAGCTGGGAAGGCTTTTAGGAGGTGGGGCAAGGAAGAAAGATGAATAAGCTGGGGGAATCCCAAGGTAAACTCGCTTTAGAGCTTGACTTGGCCAGTCCTACTCCTGAGTCCTTATCAAGTTATCCCCAAGGCACTGGGGGTGCCTGTGAAGTTGTCATAGCCTCCCGGGGATCCTCTGCTCCAGCTCTGAACTGGTGGCTCAGGCTAGCCCTGGGATTTCTTTTCTATGTGTAATCTTCCTGGAACCTCAGCTATCAGAAACGCCATGCAAGGCTTCTTATCCCTCAGAAAATCCCCAGATGAGACATCCAGTCTCAGGCCCGGGAGGACCCAAACAGGTTGTCGTGCTCTTTGTTGCTTGAATGTGGGCCTCCCACCAGCAGCCTGAAATTGCCTGGCATTGGCTGAAAGGGCAAGTCCCGGCCTGCCCAGGCCCTACTGACTTGCATCTGAGCTTCTAAGCTCCCTAAGTGGTGAAAATGGCCGTTAGTGCTGGAGAAGCGCCGTCCCAGTCCATCTTTGGCCTCCAGGCAATTCCATACTGAACCTACAGGAATCTTGACTCCCACACAACCTTTCTGGAAACTCTTACTGATTGTCATTAGGTAATTCACTCTCAGGATTGGGTGATAGTGGTCTGGGAGAAGGTGTGGGGTAGACAGGCATTCCTATTTTGCTCTTCTTTCCTCCACCTCTAGGCCTGTGAAAACCCTTTGGCCTATCCTGAGTGCCTTCTTGCCATCTGACTTTCCCCTGCCCATCTCCTCCCTGCCTGCTAAGCCAGGCTGGGTAGGATGAGACAGCACAGAATTTGACTTTCCAGGACCCAAGGACCACCTTATTCCAGATTTCCTCTAAGCCCTGAAATTCAAAGAGGGAAAGCAGACGAGTATGAGCATGAATGGCAAATTGGTGGGGAAGAGAAGTCACAACAGAACAGCCTGCGAAAGGGAACTCAGAGGGAAAGAGGAGGGAGGGGAGGAGCAGGAAGGAGACGACAGGGTGCGCTGAATGGGGGAAATGCGAACATCCAGAGGGTGTAGCCCCTTCCTCTCTCTCTCCTGAGACCACATGCCTCCTTGAGGCTCTTCTCCTGCCCTCTCAATGCACCAGGTGGTGCTGCCAGGTCCACTGCCAGACAGCTTCAGGGGGCAGCTGGCATGACCCAGAACTGGGCTCTGAGATCCAACAGCAGCTGCCCAGCAGAGAGCATTCTCCAAGCATCCCCTGGCTGACCTCCGCCTTCACCTCATCCCACCTGACCTCTGTGTTCGTCCTTCTTCCACTTTGAGATGAGGTCTCTCTGCCCATTCTCTCCCACGTGCCTGGGCACCTCCCTGGGTTCAGAACCTGGTCACTTTCCCAGCAGCACACACATATGAGGATGCTCAGGCATGCCCCACTGCTGCCCTGCCACGTGCACTCGCTTTTGCACCCCACCCAGCTCGGAAGACTCTTTATGCTCCTGCAGCTCTCTCGTCTCCAGGGTCTTAGCTCCTTCCTGCCCCTTCTAATTCTCCTTGGCCCCAAGCAAGACAAGCCCTGGGGGGACCTCAGATCGTCCCCGCTTTTAGCAAGATTCCTGGACTGGTGAACGCCTATAAAGCTTCTTCCTCTTAGGCCCCCCAGTCAGCTTTAATCCTCCAAATGCCTACAGATGTGTTTGTGAAAAAAAAGAACTGATCTCACAGGACGAAGGATCAAGGTTCTTCTCCTAAGCCACAGTTCCCAATCTCATTCTTGAAGGCCTGTTGCCTCAACTTGGAGTTCAGGTCAGGTGAATTTCAAAAAAAAAAAAAAAAATCCTTTTATGGAAACTGGACCATGCTTTAACTCTGCTGTGTTTCGCATATCGAGGGGTTTTCTCAGATTATTGGCAGGGACGGAAAGGGAGGGGGCCCAAACACATATGCAAAGGTGAATAAATGTTAAAATCTTAGACGGAAAGTCCCATCAGAAACATCTAAACATAGGCCAGGCACATTGGCTCACGCCTGTAATCCCAGTACTTTAGGAGGCCAAGGTGGGCAGATCACCTGAGGTCAGGAGTTCGATACCAGCCTGGCCACATGGTAAAACCCCATCTCTAATAAAATTACAAAAATTAGCTGGACCTGGTGGTGTATGCCTGCAATCCCAGCTACTCAGGAGGCTGAGGAAGGAGAATTGCTTGAACCTGGAGGCAGAGGTTGCAGTGAGCCAAGACGGTGCCACTGCACTCCAGCCTGGGCAACAGAGCAAGACTCTGTCTCAAAAACAAAAACAACCAGGAAAGAAACTACATTAACTACATAACCAGGAGATCCTCTTCCAGTTCTATGATTCTAATGCTATTTAGAGCACCTGCCAGTCACTGAGAAGTAACATGGCTTTTGAGGAGTGGTTAAAAAAAAAAACAAGGGGGGCTGTGGGCCTTTGATCTTGAAGGACTTTTTAACTATATGGCAGATCGCAGATCTCACCTGGTTCAAGCCACCAAGCCTTATTCTCAGGCTGGAGTAACTAGCCAGCCTCTGTTGAATGCTTGTTATTTTAAGACCTTAACCCCTAACCTATTCTTTTCTAGGCTGCTATTTTTATAGAAAATTGTCCTTCTTTGTAAAGTCATTTTGTTCAGCCTCTGCTAAATCTATTGCTGTTAACATTCCTTAAACAAGCAGCACACAAGAAAACAGATGGGGGAGGGAAAGGCGACAGAGCTGGGCCTGGGGTAAGGATGGAGTTATAGTCTGTAGAACAACACTGAGACCCTCAGGGTCAGCTGAAAGGTTCAGCAGGAAAACGAACTTCAAGTTCAGCCCTCAAAGGCCTGAAGGCAGCCAAGCTTCTGCGCAGAACTGGACAGGAGAGTCCTTTAGGCCCAAACAAGGAAAAGTTTTGTTTTCTGGGGATCAACTTGCAGCTCAGTGCATGTGAGGGCTGTTCACCGAGGTGTTTCGGCCAGGTGGTGGATTTCTCCTGTTGTCCTGTAACTTGGCTTGAAGCGGAAGATGACCCATGTCACCTGGCGCCCTGATAACAGAGAGCAAATTCCAGCAAAAAGTGCCCATGCCTAGGTTGGCCATTACCATGCCCAGCAGGCTACTCCCTGCCATCTGGCCACCTTAGAGAGATCACAGCCGCTCTGCTCCTCGCCCACCTGGCTTCAGCTGCCTCCCAACCGCAGTGACAGGGACAGCGTGGCCAACACTGGGCACAAACTGGGCTCTGATTTACCTGCTTTCCTGCTCCAGGGATTCTGGGGCCAGGTCCCCCAATGCTGTTGTGCCCCAGTTTCCCACAGAATTAATGTCCCTGTCCCTTGGGATAAGCAGTCTTTTAACATTATTGACAAATATTGAAACATTCAAGGCTCAAGTGCATTTGTGGCATTCAGAGCCCTCACATTTGCTGGAGGACCTTCGTAGAGATTTCCTGAAGTGTTAAGAACAGAAAATAAGTACTAGATATAGGGCACGTCAGGGGAAAGTGTGCACACCCTGTGGACATTTAGATGGTCTTGTGTTCCGATTACAAAGAGGAGATCCAGAAAAATACCAGTCGGAAGCCCTGGGCAGCAAACAATCTGACATAATATTACTATGTTTCTTAAAAGGGGATTTTAAATCTGGCCGGGTAATAGCTTGTGATATTCCTACAAATCTGAGCACTTCATCTATTGGTCTGTTTACACAGTGGCTTATTTCACTAGTGAATTATAAGAATATACATACTAAAATGCAAAAATATATAGAGATATGTGCAAAGGCAGAGACAGTACATTTAGAACAGCAGGAAAAATCTGGCGTCAGATACGTGGATCACAGGATTGGTTACTCAGAGAAACACAGTTGAGTCACAAAGAACATGGATGCTTAAACTGGTTGAGGCTGGATGGTTTCTGAACGTGGTCCTCACCAGTGTAGTGGCATTAATCAATGTCTGCGTGGGCATGGCACTGGCTTTGCATGGATCAAGCTGCACTCTTGCCTTCCAGAAGCTCAAGAGGTTTGGGGTAAACAAAGGGGATTTCTCCTTTGGCCTCTTGTCCAAACAGGCACTGACATAAATGATTTTGGGGAAAAGAAGACTGAGGTCAGCAGGCGATTAGTCTGAGGTCAGAGGCTGGATACAGGTGGGAATCTAACGGCCAGTGACATCTGTGCCATGGTCTCCTCCACTGCCTACGCTCATAGCCTGTGGCCATTTGTCCTGTCCACAGCCCACTTGTCGCTACTCAGGTTGGGCTGCACAGGCCTTCCCTGAGGACCTGCCCAGGCCTACACAGAGCAGCCTGCAGCAAACCTCTCCGCTCCTGAGTAGCCCCTTTCCCCCTCGCCCTCATCCCTAAAATGTTCAGCATTGGGAGCACGTACAGAGGTTGAAGCAGGGCCCATTTTAAAGTGTAATAACAACTTGCTAAGTATCCGCATGGGTTTGTCTATCTGATGAATTGATTTGAAAACTGGCCCTGAGAGACAAGTTCAGTGGCTGATGGGAGGGAGAAGCACCCTGAAGCGAGGACCAAATCCTCACACACTGAGGCTTCTGGATCCCCAGAAACCATCCCAGGACCCCTGGAACCTTGGGAAAGGGAATTGTGAAAACCAGAAGAGGGAAGAAGGGAAGGAAAGGTTTTCTTTCTTCCTAATTGTGCTAACACTGATGTTAACAGTATTTGTTAACAGTGTTAACTAAGCTAATACTGTTCTGTTTTGTATTCACGCACCTAATTGGCTTTTCCCAAGTAAACTATCAGGTTGGTGCAAAAGTAATTGCGGTTTTTGCCGTTACTTTCAATGGCAAAAATTGCAGTTCTTTTGCACCAGCCTAATAGCTTAGATTTGGTTTTGGCAACAATAGAAAGAAATAAATTGCATTTCAGCCTCAGCCTGGATTTCCTTTTGTGAATCCCCACTCTTAAGCACCCAAAGGTCTTATACTGTCCACTGAATATTCAATGTCTTCCTATAACAGACTTTAAAAGGGTGGTTATTTTTTCCCTATCTCAATAGCAATCAATTAAAATAGCTAAATGTAACTTCTAATCTGTCTTTACAAACATAATACGAAGAATAAAATTTCTATACTTTTCTAGCTAATATTTAGTTATTCTAGACACTCAATTTAATACTAGAATTTCATTAGTCAGAATTTTTCTTTGTGAGTCAAAGTCCTGATGTAAAGTTCTACCCTAGCTCTGTCCCAAAGTTGGGAACTTCCAGGTTTCTTGGCGTCAAGCTCTAGTTGGGAGTTTTCGTCCCTCCTTGGGTCTCGGCAGACCCAGGGCCGGGGGGACACACGCTTTGTTACCAGACACAGCTGGGCTTGAATTCTGGCACAACCAGTTACTATCTCTGAGCTTTGATTTTCTCATTTGCAAAAAGATGTTCATAACACCTACTTCACAGGCATTTTATATGTATTAAGTAAAATAACAAACATGAAAAGTTTAGCAGGGTGCCTGGCAGTCGGTAATTGAGATGGTCTTCACCATCAGCAATTTCACATTCTCTTCATTTTCCCAATCATCACTATTCTTAAAATTCATCCAAGACCAGGCCATGTTTTTCCTTTAAGTTTCTTATCACCAGGGGAAGGATGGCCCTGTGGGAAGGTGATGAGATGTGAGTTACATCCCGGCCGCCAGTCCTGGTTCTGCCACCTTGGGCAGTCTGCTTGACTGCTGCAAGCCCCATTGCTCGGTCTATAAAGTGGGGCAACAGCTATCTCCACCTGCAGCTGCCGAGAGGGCCCATGTGGCAATGTGCAGCATATGTCTAGGTTTACTAAAGATTGGTTTCTCAGGCCGGGTGCGGTGGTTCACGCCTATAATCCCAGCACTTTGGGAGGCTGAGGCAGGTGGATCACGAGGTCAGGAGTTCGAGACCAACCTGGCAAACATAGTGAAACCCCATTTCTACTAAAAATACAAAAATTAGCCAGATGTGGTGGCGTGAGCCTGTAGTCCCAGCTATTCAGGAGGCTGAGGCAGGAGAATCGCTTGAACCTGGGAGGCAGAGGTTGCAGTGAGCTGAGATCATGCCACTGCACTCCAGCCCAGGTGATAGAGTGAGATTCTGTCTCAAAAAAAAAAAAAAAAAAAAAAAAACATTGGTTTCTCTACCCTTCGTCATTTCTTCTTTCCCTGTGATAAAATAATAGAAGCAAAAACATCCAAATGAGATGCCACACATCCACCTAAAAACCAAGCAATGGCAGAGCAAAATATTTAGTCTCATTTCATCAGACTCTATTCTCTTTGGGCTTTGCTAGTTCACAATAGGTATTAATCACTTAATCACACGCGCTAATTTATACTCATCTGTTAATCAGTTAATGACTCTTCCCTGAGCATTTACATAATGTCCTTTGCCAGAAAAAAACGCACAGTCTCCCGGAGGCTCCTGGGAAGTGCCTCTTAGATAAGCCTGCCGTATCCAGCGTCGGAGGCCACCTTTCAGTGAATTTCAGCCCCTACAGCAGCCTGCCCTGCCTGTACCTGGGAAAGGGTCGGCTTGGCTGGAGATCCCCATTTGTTTGCACATGCCTGCGTAGTCGTCTGCCCTTTCTTGTCTGGGCTTCTTCCCATGCCCAGATGCACAGCACAATACACTCCCTTGCTACAGTTAATGCACAGCTGGACTTGTGTGCTATTCACGGGCTGGGGTGGGATAAGGAGATAGCAAACAGGTGGAAGAAGGCTTTATCCTCCAAACCTGGATATTCCTGCCTATGACAATGGCAAGGCGGGACAGTGTGACATTGGGATAACTGGCATAAATCGGCATGGACGTTTACTCCAGCAAGGAGGAGCATGTATGATGTAAAGTCTATGTTCCTGGTAGAACAACTCTGAGAGTGAAGTTTAATGACTTGTTGCTATTGCACATCGTGGTCAAGACATTAGTGGAAATGCCTCCTTGGGACTCAGAGCGCCCATTGTCCCACTGTTACGGATTGTATAGCCATGTCACTATCTGCACAGTGCTGTACTGTTTTGATGCTATGGGCATGTCACTATCTGTTGAATAGCAACACAGCTTTGGTCAGTCACTGGGGAAGGTGTAGAAACCCTTTCTATGATAGAGACTGGCTCAATCCATTATCCCATAATCTCAGTTTCTAGAAAACTGTTCTGGAAATAAGTCACATCATGTTTTGAAGGAAGAGAGGCAGATGGAATCTAAAAGAAGGTGGGTCAAAGCCTGACAGAGGCCAGGGAAAAACTGACAAGAAATGTGCCTGAATCCCTCAGATGTTAAGTGATGCTGCTTGATACTAAAACAGAAACTGCACATGAGTGCTGGCGCTTGGATATTTGGCTACAGCAAACATTTGGGAAAAGCATAGGCCACAGCAGCCTTGGAAGGAATGTATTGCGTGTCTGTGTGGAATGGTGGTGATGTGAGGTAACTCAGCAAATGCCATAACATGGGTTTGGATTGGGAAGGCCAAAGACTTCTACAGCCAGGTCAGATCCTGAAGGGTTAATTCAGAGTTTCGCATGGTCCTTAAATTTGGTGCTGCTGCTACTGCTGCTCTTTTGGAGGCCACAGAGAAGGCAGCAAGGGCCTGGTGTGGCCTCCAGTCGTCTCCAGCACACTGGCTTGGAATGCAGGCTTTGGGTTCCCAGGATAGAGGTCTCCATAACTAACCATCTGGTCAATACGCATCACACTAGTGTGGGATGCAGACACAGAACATACTTAGAGGCAGAATCGATAATCTGGCAAAGAGGAAGAAGTTCACAGCTTTACAAATGAGCTCCTTAGCATTAATTAATTTATTCATTAATTCAACAATAATTTAGTAAGGGTATATTATATGACACGCAATGTGAAAATCTTGGTTGGAAGATGGAGGTTATAAAGATATGTAAAGTTATACCCCTTTCCATCTGTTTATGAAATCTATACTGGGTAAGCCATGCAGACACCTAAGTAGAATACAACATTAATAAATACTATTCTTGTAGGTGTGTACAGAGCATCACAGTACTATCGAGGAATATGCAGTTGTCTGAGGAATTCCATTACGGCTTCACAGAGGAAACAGCATTAAGGCTAAGTCTTTTTTGTTTGTTTTTTGTTTTAATTTAGTGAGAGCAAGTTTATTAAGAAAGTACAGGAATAGAGAATGGCTACTCCATAGGCAGAGCAGCCAAGGCTGTCTTGAAGGGGGATGGGGAATTTTTAAAGGAATAGGAGAAGAAGAATGTGACAGTCTTTAGAATCAGACAGACCTACATCCTAGTGCTAGGTGTTTGGACGAACGGAGGCAGGATGGTTCACTTCCGGATTCTTCTTC
>NC_045434.1:4366982-4400360 GCF_002776525.5 Piliocolobus tephrosceles | reverse complement strand
CGCTGGTTCTTTTGTGCCCACTCTGGTGGTCTTAGAAAAACAAATCACTAGGTCCACCTAATTGTGTAATCTTGTGTTCATTATTTAGCTTTGGTTGGGGGGCGGGGAGGGGGGTTCTGTTTCTCCATCTGGAAAATGGGAATAATAATGCCTACCTTGCAGAATTGTTACAAGAATTAGATATAACCTATGTGCAATATTTCCTATGTTTGGCAAAGGAAAGCGCACAAAATAAGTGGTAGTTGTATTAAATTTACCATCTGGGGCTATGAGGAAGGGCATGCAAGACAGAGGACACACTGTGTGGAAAAACAGAGACTTGTGAAAAGAAATGGTACGTGTAGGCAACAGAAAGTAGACTGCAGACATTGAGAGGAGGAAATAATAGGTGAGGCTGGGCAGATGGACTGGGGTCAGTTACAATGAGTCAGCACTATCTTTGGTGAAGAGAGGCCAGCATCTTCCAGCTTTACCCAAAATTGCCATGCCCAAGGGCTCTTTGCCAGTCTGCTTTCACAGGTGGTTTCAGCTCACTCTTCCTCCTTCTTCCTCCTCTCCACCCCTCCCCACCCCTCTCCATCCATCAAACTCAGAGTCACTACACCATCTCCAGGACGCTCCTATCTTCAGCTCAGCCATATGACACCCCTCCTGATTGTTTAGCAGCCACGTCTATTTACAGATCCATTGAAAGTCATTTCTATCATTTCTCCTGCAGGTGCATGTTGTGCTAAGAATACCCAACAACAAAAATCCAAGCACGCAAACAAAGAAACGTCAGCAAGATCTTGACATACCAAGGATCCACTGGTCTTCAACTTCAGTCTCTTAGGAGTTGATTGAAATCATGACAGTACCAACCTCACAGGATTAAATGAGATAGTCATGTGAAGCACAGAATAAGCATTCAAATATATTAGATGCTGTTTATATCGTTATGATAATTAGCTTCATAAAATAATTTATCACTCCATACTTCTGAGTCCTTACTAATTACAAGGTATCAAAGAATTCCTTCATAGACACATAATTTACCTAGGACTTTTCAGGCAGATAAACTCTGCACAGAAGAAAGCACAAACATATGGGAGCAATGCAATTTAATCAGCACCTAATTAGCCAAACTATTTAAAATATACCTCACTGTTTTGATGATGAAAACATTCTCACTTCTAAATGCTGGAAGCTGTGTCTTCCCGTAATTCTCTTGGAAAACTGCGAGCAGAGGGACTCTTGGCTCATTGCTGAAGCTTCCTCTCCGTTACATTTAGATCTCATCAGTTCTAGTCATTTCCTTTCTTTGTCATCAGATGAGGCGAGGGCCACTTGTGCCATCTCTCCTCAATTCGCCATGTTTCTCTGGTGGTGACTGCTCCATGTGTGAATGGGTGTGCCTGAGGTCATAACTATAAAAGCTAATATTCATCATGAAGACTTACTCCATGGCAGAGACTGTTTAAGCATTTCATGTTCAGTCTTCTCAACAACCCTATGAAATTCATACCACCAGTATCTCCATTTGCTGCAAGAAACAAAAGTTCGGAGCGGTTAAGTAACCTGCCCAACGTTCCCAGCTGGTAGGGAATACAGCCAAGACCCACATGCAGGCAGTTTGCTTCTAGCTTCCCTAAGAGTTAGCAAATCCAAGTGGAAACGTTGGAGATAAAAAAGAGTCAGTTGCTGTGAATTAAGCCAGTTCTTACCTTTTGCCTCCCAGTTAACCCAAAGCTTCTCTCACAGAGTCTAAAACAACACTACTTTCAGATAGCCCAATAGTAAAATTATGGGCCCCCCAAGCCAGGTAAATAAACATTCAGTAATAGATTTCTCTAGGCCAGGCATGGTGGCTCATGCCTTTAATCCCAGCACTTTGGGAGGCCAAGGCAGGAGGATCACTTGAGGTCAGGACTTCCAGACTAACCTGGGCAACATAGCAAGGCCCTATCTCTAAAAAAAAAGAAAAAAGAAAAGAAAAAGAAAATTTAAAAAAAGTTCTCTCTAAACAGATAACTGATAAAAATCTGTTATGACAAAAAGGCTACAGAAACTTAAAACTGGAAGTAAAAAAGACTTTGAAGTCTTTGAAGGTGAATCAAAAAGGAAAAATGCTGTAAACACAGGGAGAGTTTGCCAACTGAGAACAAAGTGCAGGAAGGTCAGCTGGAAAGCTGTACGAAGGACTTGGGTGTTCAACAAACAATTCGACTAGATGATTTCCAAGGACCCTCCTAAACCCTCGGAAGCCATTATTCAATGCGTAATTCCATTTCTTAAACTCCCAGTCTCAATGCTTTCAGTTTCATGAACTAAGTCACAGCAGATCAACACGGTGTTGTGCTTCCACCTGCCTCCTGAGCCTCTCCACACCCAAACTCCACTGTGCCTCAGTCTCTGTGCACCCAAAACCCAACATGCTGGCTCCACCGCCCCCTGTTTCTGTGCGCCTTCTCTTGGTTAATGGTCTCACCAGCCTGCCACCCTGACTTGATGTTCAGCGTCTCCTCCATTCCTCTCACCTCCTCAGACTTCACATCCAACTGGTCAACAAGTGCCTTCAATGAGTGTATCAACATCAAAGACGTCTTCTCTCTTTTCCTATTCCACTGCTGCCCGAATGGTATAAGTAGCGCATACTACCATATTTACTGTGGACGAAAGAGGCAAAGATGAAAGTCATAGTCCTTCCCCTCAAATAGCTCACAGCCTGGTAAAGGAGGCGGGCACATAAGCACATAACTCAAGATATTGTGGGAAGAGGCAGAATGGAAGTAAAGCAAATTTGCAATAGATCAAAATGTGGAAGGCACCTTGTAACCCCTCACCTAGACCCAAAAGGCTCCTAATCCACATGGCCTCTCTATTGTACCTCCTTCCAATCCATTCCTCACATGGCCAACATAATAATCTTCCTCTTGGTATGCCACCTAGTGCTCAGGAGCTTTAGGAGGCTTACACTTGTCGGTGGGGAGGTCAGCGCTAAGAGCAGATTTTCTGAGTTATGGTATATATCAATTGTGGTCGAAGTGATGGGAGCTTATGAGCTTGTTCAGAGAAAGCATCCGGAGTGAGAAGAGAAAACATGAGGATGAAACCCTGGGGAACAATGGCATTATAAGAACTGACAGAAGAGTCAGTAAGAGCCTCTAAAAGAATATTCACAAGCTGGGATGGAAACCAGACAGGAGAAAGAATACAGGGATCATAGTGTAACAAGAAGTCAAAAACAATCGGTAGCATAGAATGCTGCTAAGATTTAAGCAAGAGGAGAACTGAAGACAGGCTCCTGACTGCCTATTGATTAGTGAGTGTTAAGCATTTCAGTCAATTGGAAGGATTAGAAATCAGGCTTCAAGCCAAGCATGGTGGCACATGCATGTTATCCCAGCTACTTGGGAGGCTGAGGCGGGAGGATCGCTTGTGCCTAGGAGTTGGAGCCTAGCCAGGGCAACATAGTGAGAACTCAGTCTCCAAAAACTAATCTCTAAAAAGTAAAAACTAATTTTTGAAAATTAAAAAAAGGTTTTTAAAAGAAATCAGGCTTCGTCGGTTTGAGATTTGAGTGTGAGGTACAGGAAGGCAGCAAGAAACATAATTTCTTCTTTTAAGAAGGTTGGGAATGAAAGGAATATATTTAAAACACTCTGTCTTGTATTACATTTATTCGAGCCGTTACTGATTTGAGCCCTTGGTGTTTGTTTTTTTTTTTTTAGTTTTAACTTTTTTTTTTTTAGAGACAGGGTCTCACTCTGTCACCCAGACTAGAGTGCAGTGACACAATCATAGCTCACTGTAACATCCAACTCCTGGGCTCAAGAGATCCTCCAGCCTCAGCCTCCCAGGTAGCTAGGACTACAGGTACACACCACCATGCTAGACTAACTTCTTTATTTTGCTATGCTCCCCGGACTGGTCTTGAATTCCTGACCTCAAGCGATCCTCCTGCCTTGGCCTGCCAAAGTGCTGGGATTACAGGCAGGAGCCATCACACCTGACCTAGTGTTGGTTTTAAGTGCTGAGGGCAGAGACTTCCTCTTTCTCTTTATATCCTTACCCCCCCCCCCCCCCCCCCCCCGGGGGGCAGCCGTGTTCCATACATGTGTGTTTTTTTTCTTTTGGGGTGCTTGAAAAAAATTTTTCCCTTCACCATTTTTAAAACTTTTTTTTTAAAATTTTTTATTCCCGGCTTTTTTTTTTTTTTTTTGTCCTGTTAATCTGTATTCTCTAAGAACAAACAGGTAACTAAGTAGACAAAGATAAACGTTCATAGATTCACATCTGAGCTATCACAAATTCTGAACTTATTATAGCCCAAATTAAGATTTATTTTTGTAATTTTAGCAGTCCACAGACCCATAACGTAAATCAATAAGAGAACAGGATTTGCATCACAACTCACAGTATCATAAAACAGTTTATAAACAACTTTGATGGGAATTCCTATTCCATAAAGAAAAGCTCCCCAGGCGTGCCTTCTTGGGCCAGATATTGGAATGAACTTTATGTTTGATTGTATTTCCCAGAGCCTGATATTCTCTTTAGGATCAGGGTTATGATTCTTTACAACGCTAGACCCCAAGCCACCCCATTGGCTCTGAACACAAAACCATTTCCAACGTGTAACGTCAAGATTTCTTGTGCGCTGTTTGCACAGACGAAATGCTCATTTCCTATGAAAATATCACAGGTTCCCATCCTAGCCACTCTTCTCCAGCAGCCCTCCCTTAGGTTAGCCCCAGGATATTCTGGAAGTCTCTTCAGTCATAAGGCTGGCATCGCCGCCTGTGTCTGTGAAGTGTTCACCAAATCCAAGCGGGTGGAGAAGCACCGATTCTCTGTAGCAGGCCTGAACCTTGCCAGATCCTTTCAACATCTCCCGAGCCTTTCCAACATGGAGGGCTCGCCCGGCCCGCTCGGAGCCAGAGTCCGCCAAGCCCGGTCTGCTCTGCCGAGACTTGGCACGCCACGCCTGGGGCGCTGCGGCTCCCGGCCCAGCCCACGGTGCCAGCCCTTCCGCAGCGGCCTCCAACACCTGGACGCTGCGCACACAAGCCCTGGGCACTGGCGGGCCTGGGTCTCCCTGGGCCCTGGAGGCAGGAAGCCTCAATGAAACACAGGATCAGCGGGTCCCACTACTCAGGGACTCTCTAGAGGAAGCTGAGGAACTTGACACCGGATATGGGAAGCACGTGGGAATTCCACCCATGGCGCCCTCTACCTTCTGCAGGCTGCAGTGCAGTTCAGGAAGCACCTCTGCGCATCCACAGGGTTCAGTGTTAACTAAACCCAGAGATAGCGCGGGAAAGTCGTCTTGCATATCTCTTTTATGTGCTATAAATGCTGCCCTGTTGTTCTGAAATATGAGTTAACCCCTCACCAAAAGAACACCTCAACACACACGCTTGCAAGCACTAAGGTTCCTAATCAAGCCAAATTCCTTACTTACTCAGTCGTGGGAAAAGAAGTGTTAAAGAAGCACCACCCACACCTAACCTCTCTAGGCGGTGCTGAAGTTTTTTTACTGACATACAAAAAAGGTAATTACTTGAATTCATTGGAACCTAAAGTGGCTTGCTCCGGCTCTCTCTGCGCCAAAGAGGCACTTAGTCATTTCTTCTCTTGTCCATCATAACAGGCACTGCGTCCAAGATATTGCCCAACTCAAATCCTGTAATTCCCTCTAAGTCTATCATAACCTTCCAAAATAAGCTTGTTAGTTTAAAATAGCCTTGTAAATAGCACTCACCAACTCACACAGAGCAAATAATGATTTATACCTGAAAAAAAGGAAAACCGTCAGCATTTGGCTCATCCTACGGGGGAAAAAAAAAAGACGTATTTGTGGGCCACTGTTTTAGCAATATTTACTTGAAAACATAATTTTTCATTTTTTATTGCAAGCATGAAACATGACTATTAGGGAAATTTTAGAAAATACAGCTAAGAAATAAAATAAAATAAACAAACTATAATCCCATGCTGGAGATGTAGCTTATGCTAACATTTTGATTTGTACTCTTCCAGGTCATTCTTTCTCAAGTTCATCCTCAAAATGGAATTGTAGTGCTCACCATCCTTTTTTGTGAGGCCATTTTGGAGAGTGAAATCTGTGTCAAGAAATAACTGAGCACACTGGGCAGTTTTAGCCACTGAAACCCAACCAGCCTCGTGGAGTATCAGGTCATACTCATTGGGTTCAAACCATAATAGCTTCATTGGGTGCTTGGCCACATTTTAATTCCATGTCATGGTTCTGGGGAATGGGAGGGAGCAGGGGATGGAGGAGCCAAGAGGACTTACTGTAAGTCAACATGTTTGTTGATCCTGGAACAGTAGCTGAGCCAGAGGACAGGGACGCCTTGCAGGGCAGACAGACAAAGAGTGGGGAGATGGTGCCACCACACAGAAGGGTAGGCTCTATTCTCAGGCGGACAGACCCTGGGGAGCCTCTCCATCTGTGGAGAGGACAGCGGTCAGTGCCTCATGCTCTGCAAGGCTTTGGGTCCATCAGAAGAGGACCCTCTCCCAGTAGGAGACTTGTTTATTTGGCATTTACCCAAGAACATTAGGGCTCCTTTCAGAAACATTTGGTCAGGGGCCAATTATTTTAGCATATACTGCAGAGAAAGGAGGTCACTTTAAAGAAAGTTTAGATAAAACAACAGCAGACACAACAAAGCAGCCCTTTAAGGGGCAAAGATGTGGGTGCAGTGTTTCTAGGGAAGGGACACTGACCCCATTCCCTTGAATATGGACAAAGAAGTTCATCAAAGAAGCTCACCAAACCCAGTCATTCATAAGCATGAAAGAGGCCCTCATGCCTCTGCACCCTGGCCAGGAACCAAAGACTCCATCAGCTTTGACACAATCAGTCCTATTAATATGGAGAGGCCTTAGGATTGGAACAAATTCTTCTGGGCAGTCAACTTGGCTTAAACGACCTGCCAAAGCCCATCCCAGTGTCATTCGTACTCAGCTGAAAAATATCAAGACTCTAAGAGGGGAAAGGAGGAGGGAAGTGGAGCCCACATTTCCTGAGCTCTTGAGAACTACGGAGCATTCCACGTTACCTCTTGTTGCCTTCACGGTAGTCTCAGTATTGTTGTTCCCATTTCACAAATGAGAAAGCTGAGGTTCTGATGGCTTTAAGGGACTTGCCCAGGGTCCCCCAGCAATGTGTCAGAGTTAGCACTCAAAGCCCTGTCCTTGGCTTCTGCAAGTCATCTTTGGAACCTCTAAGCTATTCTGCTCCCAATCTCCTTTTTAGTGTTCTTTGTTTACCATCGATCCTTTCCCGCTTTTCATCTGAAGAATAATCCGTTTCTACGGGACATTATAATGAATGGGGAATCTCGGTTTTTCCTAGACTTCCTTCCGGAAAGAACCAGAAGTTGAGATGAGGGTGACCCTCACATAGATGGAAACTTGTATTCCTCTGTTTTAGCTTAATTAACAAGGAAGCACATTGCACACTGAACATTTAATATTTATTAAATGTCATTATTATTTATAATTTAATATTTATCTAATACTTAGCCAGTCCTCCAGAGACACAAATGGAGTGTCGAGAACAAAAAAGCAGGAAAGAAAAAGTGAAGAGAGTGAATAAGACATTCAAAGTTTGAGGGAGGGCCAGGCTTGGTGGCTCATGCCTATAATCCCAGCACTTTGAGAGGCCAAGGTGGGCAGATCACTTGAGGTCAGGAGTTCAAGACCAGCTGGCTAACATGGTGAAACCCCGTCTCTACTAAAAATACAAAAATTAGCTGGGTGTGGTGGTGGGCGCCTGTAGTCCCAGCTACTCGGGAGGCTGAGGCAGGAAAATTGCTTGAACCTGGGAGGTGGAGGTTTTGGTGAACCAAAATCGTGCCACTGCACTCCAGCCTGGGTGACAGAGCAAGACCCTTTTCAAAACAAAACAAACAAACAAACAAAAACAAAAGCAAAAAACCCAAAGAACAAATCAAAGTTTGAGGGAGAAGATAAACTTTGTCGCCCTGCGCATTCTTAAATATTGTTCTTCATATGTCCAAAACATTATCCAAAAATGCAGTTCCCTTCTAGTGAAAAAGCAATGCTTCCCTGGGCACGGGGCTGGCCAGAGAGCACAGTGCATGGGAGACCCCTGTCCACAGGACACAGATTCCAACTGTGGTTTTCCAGGGGTGGGACCGATGGCCCTGGGCCATCTGTGCTCTCCCGGCAGGACCCCACTAGGTTTCACCGTGACAGCTGAGCGGGGCTAAGATTGCAGCCTTCAGCACTCTGGAAAAAAACAGCTGCTGAGGTTCCTTTGCTTTGCTGGCCTGGTCTCCATTGGCCAATGGGACATTAAGGCCTTTGTTATTCACGCAGCAGTTGGAATCTCTGTCCATTTAAGGAAGGAAGCCGCAAGGTAATCCAGCCCTGGCTGTGCCATCAACGAGTGACTCACTCATTTCTGCCACGTGAACTGTAGATGACCCGGGTCCTTCCTCAGACGTGGTCTACAGCCTGCACTCGATTAAAATTAATGGATTCCTAAGGAATATGTGTGGTCTATATATTAAGTCAAATTAAGCCTCATGCACCATAAACCATGCTCTCTGTTTGTTTTGATAACGTTAGTGAATAGGAAGGAAAAAAGTTCAGGTCTGGGAAAAGAGCAAGAATGTGGCCACACTGGTTTACCCCAAAGGGAATCCAAGCCAGTGCCTGCCTGGTACCCTTGGAGGGCTGAGGGTTTCATCCCAGGGGCACACTGGGCTGTGAAAGCCTAGGGAATAGCATAGAGCAGAGCATGGTCCTTGGAGTGAGGAGGCACCGGATTCAATCCCTGCTATGCCACTTTTTAGCCATGTAATCCTGGGGAGCTAAGTAACGTCTCCTGGCCTCAGTTTCTTCATCTGTGGAATGGTCCATCCAAACTTCATAAAGTTGGCGTGAGAATAAAATAAGAAAAGTGTTGTATTAGTTTATTTGCATTGCTATAAAGGAATACCTAAGACTGGTAATTTATAAAGAAAAGAGGTGCCGAGCACAGTGGCTCACATCTGTAATCCCAGCACTTTGGGAGGCTGAGGCAGGCAAATCACGAGGTCAGGAGTTCAAGACCAGCCTGGCTAACATGGTGAAATCTCATCTCTACCAAAAATACAAAAAATTAGCTGGGCATCATGGCAGGCACCTGTAATCCCAGCTACTGGGGAGGTTGAGGCAGGAGAATCACTTGAACCCAGGAAGCGGAGGTAGCAGTGGGCTGAGATCATGCCACTGCACTCCAGCCAGGGCAACAAAGTGAGACTCTTCTGCAGGCTGTGCAAGCATGGCATCAGCATCTGCTTGGCCTCTGGTGAGGCCTCAGGGAGCTTCCAGTCATGGTGGAAGGAAAAAGGAATCAGCATGTCACATGGTGAGAGAGGCAGCAAGAGATGGAGGAGGAGGAGCCAGGCTCCTTTAAACAGCCAGATCTCATGCAGACTGGAAGAGTGGGAACTCACTCATCACCAAGAGGATGGCACCAAGCCATTCATGAGGGATCCATCTCCAGGACCCAAACACCTCCCATCAGGCCCCACCTCCAACACCGAAAAATTACATTTCAACATGAGATGTAGAGGGGACAGACATCCGAGCTATATCAAGTGTTTAGCACAGTTTGTAGCAAGGGTGCACAGTGAGAACTAATCATAGATGGGAACGCACATGTTTTTATTCATGTGTATGTGCACACATATATGTTTACTAATGCATATATGTATATCTATATACGTAGATGTATATGTCCATACCTCTACATATAGGTGTATATATGTACTGTATATGAGTGAATGTGTATATAAATATATGCATATATCATATACATATATTTATGTAAGTGTATATATTTAGGTGTGCCTATATATACACTTAATTATGTATCAGCCTTTGTATATATGTTGGGCCACAAGTTGCAGAGAGCCTAGGCAAGGTTGGCAGAAGGGACACAGTCCAGGAAGCTGTGGGCCGAGGAAGGGGTGTGACCCCAGGCGCCCAAGCCTACCTGGGGGTATAAAGAGCTTTCTCTTCAAGGCCTACGCTGGTCTGGGGAAGGGAAGCCAGTGTTATCAGAGAAGGGCTGTCCTTTCACGTTGTTTTTGCTGTTTCTAAAAACAGAAACCACAGGCTATAACTGCTACAAGTTTCTTCATCTGTGGAATGGTCCATCCATCCTTCATAAAGTTGGCATGAGAATAAGATAGGTAAAGTGTTGCATTCGTGCATTTGTGTTGCTATAAAGGAATACCTAGGACTGGTAATTTATACAGAAAAGAGGTTTATGTGGCTCATGGTTCTGCAGGCTGTACAAGCATGGCACCAGCATCTGAATCCAAAGAATTTTTTGTTTTGATTTGTTTTGTTTTGTTTTTGAGATGAAGTCTCACTCTGTCCCCCAGGCTGGAGTGCAGTGGCGCGATCTAGGCTCCCTGCAAGCTCGGCCTCCCGGGTTCATGCCATTCTCCTGCCTCAGCCTCCTGAGTAGCTGGAAATACAGGCGCCTGCCACTATGCCTAGCTAATTTTTTTGTATTTTTAGTAGAGACAGGATTTCACCATGTTAGCCAGGATAGTCTCGATCTCCTGACCTTGTGATCCACCCGCCTCGACCTCCCAAAGTGCTGGGAGTCTAACATGAGGCACTGTGCCCGGCCCTGAATCCAAAGACTTTTTAAAGGGAGAGCCAGTGGCTAAAGTGCTACAAGAAACAATGTCAATAAGTCACACTTGTGTCCTCTGAGTCTCAGGGTAGAAGAAAGGATCAGGTGGCGGTGTGGAGCCTGGGAGAGGAGGTGTCTGTGTGCAGGGCCCGGGATGGGTCGTGAGCTGAGAAATGCCACCATGGCACATGCCTGCTTTTCTGGGCCTGCCTATTGCTGACCGGGGCAGTTCTGTTCCCAGGCCCTCAGGAGGGAGGCAGCGTAAATCCAAGCAGCTGAAAGATGGAGGAATGACCTTTTTTTTTTTTTCCTAGCAATGACATTGTTCCAACTATGCCACTAGCAATCTGGTCCCGTAACACAGCATAGGACATGTTTTTCTGTATAGCAGTCCTCAGGGGCTGCTTCTTCCTCCTTCTTGTCTTAGCCTCCCATCCAAGAGCAGCCTCTGGAAGCATGATGCCTGGTAAAAGGGGCGAGAATGAGCGAAAAGGACATCATAGTTCACACAGCCACTCTGCTCTAACTTGGAAGGAACTTCACATCCCTGAGCTCCAGCGACCCTCAGTTTCCTCCTTTGACAATGAGGACAAGTGTATTGAACCTCCCAGGGCTTTTGTGAGGATCCAGTGTGATTGTGTGTACACACACGGCAGGGCCTTAGAAGTCAATCCAACATTGCACACGTCCACCTCTTTCAGGGATTTGCACACCGTAGGGACTCCTGCAAGATGGCTCATATTTTTGCCCCCAACTCAGTGGTGACATGAAAAAGCACGAAAGGAGCTTATCTCAGGCCTGTAACAATCAGGCTAAGAATGCTGGAGCAGCAGGCTAGGATCTCTTAGCGCCCTCCCGGAGAGGGAGTCCCAGCCTTTGGGCCAGGGCACCAGTGGGCAGGAGGTTCTAGTGGTTATGGGGTGAGTGAGTATAGAAACTCAAAAAGGTTTTCAAAATCAATTTTGTTTTACTTTGAGTTTGACATTGGAATGGTTCCAAAAAGATCTGGAGCTTAGATGTGGGCTGGATGTTGGTAGCAAGAATGTCCAATAATACATGTTCTTACATAATGTGAAAGTCTATGCCATCCAGCACTTTCAGCAGCATGTGGGCAGGTGCAGGTGGGAGAGGAGTTTGGGAAGCAGCACAGAATATCTCAGCACCAGGAAGACTGAAAAGGAGGCCAGCAGGCATGCTGAGACACCAGCACCTTCGCACCGGCCCTCCTTCACACCTAGTTACTAGACGGTTCCCAGTAAGGATGTTCATCTCCCTCTGGTCAATAGTTCTTCACCAAATAATCAAAATCAAATAAATCAAAGCCCGGTTGCACATCCATAATCTTTGTTTTCCTTCTTTGCTTTCCAGTCACAGCATTTGGGGCATTGGCCCGTCTCTTTCTACCCCTTTTGTCAACAGAGAGGCTTTGGAATCCTTCCCCTTGCCTCTCCTCACCCAGGGGTGGTCTGACCCTGCCCTCGAAGGAGAAACGCTCGGCAGCAGGGGGTGGAAAGGCTCCAGTGTGGCTGGAATGAACCTAGGGACAGATCCCAGGAGACTGTGTGGCTATTGACTCTCCTGCCAATTGTCTGGAGAGAGAAGCACAAAGTGTCCGCTGTGAGAGGTGCCTATCAGGCCATGCCAATCAGTGAGCGGACGACAGTGTGTGCTTTTGTGATCTGGAAGCTGAATGTGGCCGGGGCGGGGAGGAGCTGGGAGAGAAATTTCTGCAGCCTCAGGGCCTGGGCGCTGGGGAAGGTACGATGCCAGTGCTGTCTCCCCGCCTGCCCCACGTCGAGTGACTGACTTCGTTGAGATTCTTTGTCAAATTAAAGAGAGAGGCCAGAGGTAGGACGTGAGAAACAGCATCTCTATAGGAAAAAAAATGAAATGCTGCCTCACCTGCAGAATTACACTTGTGGAGCAGAGAGAGAAGATACTGCCAAAAAGAAAACAGGAAAAAAGAGAAGCTCCTCTTAACTTGTTCATCTCTCATTATCAAAAGAGTGTCTGCGTTTCCAGCGGCGTTTCCCAGGAAAATGGAAATTCGGAAAGAATTCTGTGTCACTTTTGGTATAGAGTGAAATATTCCTGGCAAATCCAGCTTTAGGGGAGAAGGCCCAAGGCTCCCTCTCAGATCCAGGACTTCCCTCCAGGGTCCCCAGATGGGCGTCCAGCATATTTTCTTGGATTGCAACAAGCAGGCACCACCTTGGGAGATGGAGATCATGAATGAAAGAACACACCCAAATGTGCAGTTGCTGGGACCTGCCAGGTGAACTCTTCTAGGAAAGGGTTGCTGAGTTTCTCCTTGGATCCATGAGGCCCTTTCTGGGGCCACTTACACTGGTCTGCCTTGCCTGGGGTACTGTTTGTTTCATTAGCCCCTCTAAATGTCACACTCCTTGAGAGCAGGGACTTAAGCATTTGGGGGTCGTCTGAAGTTCTAAGCTCAGAACCTTGTAAATGACCGACACTTAAAACATGTGTCAAATGAAAAAAAAAAAAAGGACTGGGAATATATGGCAGAAATGGCCTCCTTGTCTTGCTGCTCTCCTGCACATCTTGCGTGTGACCGTGGCATGACTGAGTGAGTGAAAAATCAGTCGGAGCCTGAGACATAGTTAACAGAAAGGTTCTGCCGTCCTTCACCTGGTCCCCAGGGCTCGTAGGTTTTTCCTTAGGGTTAAAGTGCTACAATGTGAAAATGCCGAGTTAAAAGACAAGAGGCTCCAGTGCCAGGCCCAGTGCTGGGGAAATTGGGTTTGCCCTGAGGGTGAAGAGGGGAAGGAGCAGGAGACACATCTACTTCTGGGAATAGGGGCAGGAGTGGGCAGGGATGGGCTAGGGAAGCATCACCCCCCGGAGAAATGGTTCCTCTGGTGCCCAGGCTGGGAGGAAGAGCTCACTGAGCATCCCGAGTCCAGGGCTCCCCGCACTGCAACCAAGGAAGGAAAGACGGTGCTGGCTTCCAGCTCGTGGCAGCAACGGGAGGGGGAAGCATCACTCCTACTGTGGACCCTACGGACACAGAGAGGAGCCCAGATCACTGCACTCCTTAACCAGTGGCCCGCTGTCTGCAGGGACTGGTGGCAGGACCCAGGGATTTGTGTAGAGAGTGGAGGAGGACACAGAACTGCTGTTATTTCCTGCGACCCTCTGCAACTTCCAGGATGGCAGCAGGAAAATACCTGTGTGCTGTCACCAGCCTGTTCCCCTTCACTTCCCCCGCCTCCCAGGCAGCCCAGCAGGGCACACAGAGGGCAGCACTGCCCACGCTCTGTCCACAGGGAGAGGGACCCTGCTGGAGGAGGAAGGCTCTGCTTCCAACGAAAAGCAGAGATGCTGCCCAGGAAGCTCCTCTGCAGGTTCAGGAAGGTGAGCCCTCCCATTGGTCTCCTCTTTATTTCTTCTAACCTCACCCGAGACAAAAGGAAGCCTTTAAATAGAACAGGGGAAAATATCAGGAAAATGCGCATTAAAACCACAAGGAGATACCACCGTACTCCTGCAAGAATGGCCGTTATCGAAAAGTGAAGAAACAATAGATGTTGGCGTGGACGTGGTGAAGACGGAATGCTCATACATAGCTGGTGGGAATGTGAGTGAGCACAGGCTCTGTGGAAACAGTATGGAGGTTTCTTAAACCACTGAAAGCAGATCTACCATTTGATCCAGCAGTCCCGTGACTGGGTATTTAACCAAAGGAAATGAAGTCATTATATCAAAAACACATCTGCATGCGTATGTTCATTATGGCACAATTGTGAAGATATGGAACCAACCTGAGTGCCCATCGATCAATGAGTGGATACAGAAAACGTGGTAATATACACCATGGCATGCTACTCAGCCTCAAAGCAGAGTGAAATAATGTCTTGAATGGAGCTGAAGGCCATTATTCTAAGTGAAGTAACTCGGGAATGAAAAACCAAAAATGCTGCCTTCTCACCTGAAAATGGGAGCTAAGCTATGGCTACACAGAGGCAGGCAGAGTGGAACAATGGACTTCGGAAACTCAGAATGGGGAGGATGAGAAGGAGGTGAGAGATAAAAACCACATACTGGGTACGATGTACACTACTTGGGTGACCACTGCACTAAAATCTCTGATTTCACCACTAGACAATTCATTCATGTAACCAAAAACCACTTATACCCCAAAAGCTATTGAAAATTTTTAAAAAATTTTAATAATAAAGTCAAAACTATATAATAGATAACCTCATAAAAAATCTTGAAAAAATAAAGAGAACGTGGAAAAACAGCGAAGACTCATTTTCGAGTATCAATAGTGAAAATTAATCCCTGGGCCTCTAACAATTGCTCTGGGTTATCCTTGTCTATTCCCCAACACCAGTATCACACACTCACACGTGAGGGCACACACACTCACACGTGAAGGCACACACACGCGAGGGTGCACACACACACACTCACACGTGAGGGCGCGCGCACACACACACACACAGGGTTAGTTCACTGCAAAGTGAAGCATCTTCCCTCAGACACATCAAGATTGAGGTTTAGACAAGAGCCTCCTAAACAGCCAGGAAGAACTGAGGGCCTAAAGTCTCATTAGAACTTCATGCTGCAAAGGGCTGGGCTCAGTGGCTCATGCCTATAATCCCAGCACTTCGAGAGGCCGAGGCCGGCAGATCACTTGAGGTTGGGAGACCAGCCTGGCCAAAACGGTGAAACTTGGTCTCTACTAAAAACACAAAAAGCAGCCGGGTGTGGTGGCAGGTGCCTGTAATCCCAGCTACTTGGGTGGCTGAGGCAGGAGAATTGCTTGAACTTGGGAGGCAGAGGTTGCAGTGAGCCGAGATGGGCTAGTGTACTCCAGCCTGGGCGACAGAGCAAGACTCTGTCTCAAAAAAACAAAACCCAAAATGTTATGCTGCAAAGAATGCAATTCTTTTCATTGATTCTCTTAAAATCTGATACCTGTAGCAGAGCCTGTTTGTGGGAGGTGTCATTCCAACTATTATGCACCAGCTTGTACACGCACCAGTCAGATAATTTGGAAAAGCTCAGGTAATGTGGAAATTATTGGAATATTGAAGGCTGCATGTTGACATAAGTATAGGGAAAGGGAGATTAACATTCCTGAATCCTCGGTTCCCACGAAACGTCACACTTTCTCCCGAGCGGCCTCTTGCTGAATCGGGAGGTGGTGGCCAGAGAGTCTTTCATCTGCTATCCAGTTAAACTGAAACTCAGACAAGAGGACAGAATGGTGTGGGGGAGTCAGCTGGCTGTGAAAGAGAGCTGTTGTTGCAGCTCCTGAACCCAGAGAGGAGGAAGGAGAGAGAGCTGGGGACCCCGCTCAAGGCTCAAGGGCCCCTCCTGCTGCACGGAGAGCCTTGCTCTCCCTGGCTTCCCAGCCCCCACTCGTCATGTTTCCTGCAGCACACAGTCTGCTGGCCAGTGGCTGGGGAGATCCAAGGCACTGCTTCATCCTGGTCTCCAGAAAAATGAACTCCCTAAACAGAAATGGCATCTCTTTTCAATGCAGAAACTCACTGCTGGCTCCTTCTTCAAGCCCACTCCCAGCACCTCTGGGGCATCCACCCTGTGCCCATATTACTGTGGCAGCTCAGGGCAAGGGGGAAAACGGCAAGCATCTGTGAACTCAAGGATCACAGAGCTCACAGAAACAAGGGATGGAACATTGCTCACAATTAAATGGACTCCCAGTGTAAGTGCAAATCAGAGTAAGGGCAAAATCAGTAACCTCGATTGAAAGTGCAGAAGCCCCCTGGCCAAAGCTTCTGAGTCTCCCAGGACAGCCCTGATCTCAAATATTCTGTCCCCAAAAGCCGCTGAAATGTTCCAGTGTTTCCGGCATTTAGGGACACCTAAACACCATCTCTCCAATTGCCTCTCGCTCCTGGAAGCTGCAGGCTTGCATCTTTCAGACAGTGGCTACTTTAACTTGGAAACAGTGGTCCCTGCCACTGAGGCCAATTAAGAGTGAACTTTTATCTGTGGTGGCCAGCGATGTCCCTAGAGGAGAAGAAAAAGGGATGGACCTCAGCTGAGGATTGCAAATGATGGGCTGTCTTGACAAGGGAAATGATGGGAGCCGGAGGCTGAGGCCTGAAAGCTGAGGATGTGTTCCCTGGCCTCGTAGAGGCAGGGTTTGTGGCACGGGAGTGTGGGGAGGTGACAAGGATGGGAGCTTGGTGTAAGGTGATGATGTGGGGCCTCAAACACCCAACCTAGCAGTGCAGATTTGATGCTTTATGCCAGTGTCTCCTGAAAAACCTAGTGTTCTCCTCGATCTTAACAGATGTTCCATGAGAGATGGGGGCTGGATCCCGCTCTCCATCCTTCCTTGTCTTATTCTGTTCCCTGGAAGTCTGGCCTCTACCATGTGATCTGGACTCTCATGCCCTTTGGCTTTGGGTTGGGTTCAGTCGATCCGAGGGATTGAGAGAGGAAGAAACCAGCGTATTTATTCTCCAGCTCCTTGCCGCCATGCTGTTTGCAAGTGTCAGGAAGTGCCCCTTCCAAGCTCACACCTGGGCCGGGCTCTGCTCTCTTCCCTCCTGGTGGAGCCTCAGTTGGGAGCAGCTTCCCTCTGTTGCCCGTCCCTGGGTGTCTCATCATCCCCTTGCCGGTTTTCTTGCTCTGTTCACACTTTTGTTGACAGTCCCCACAATGACTCCTTTCAGGGAGCCATCTGTTTCCTGCCAGGATCCCAGTCAAGTAAATTTGGGGGGCACGCCTGAAAATGTGCCAAGCTTATTAGCATCTCAAAGCTCCAAAAAGTCCTGCTGTAAAGAAACCCTTAAATTTTGTTTGGTCTACAAAATCGTTTTGTTTGTTTTTTTTTCATGGAAAATATTCCCTGAAATGGAATTAATTCTTACAGAGCGTAAGAAATGCACTATAAATGAAGGGTCATTTGAGGAGGGGAGTGACAACCTCAAAGCCATGTTTTAGGAAAAGTAGTTTGACCACTGGGAAGGTTGGATTGGCAAGAACAGAAACAGGGAGATCAGAAAGGAGCGTGGGTAATAGTCTCAGCATGAAGGTGTGATTTGGGTCATGGCAGTGGGAAGGAAGGGACATGGAACAGGCTCTATTGGGCCCTTCACCAGTCCCCAGGAGGCTGGGCAGCTACCGCGTCCTCCAGCAAGAACAGAGCCTCTGCCAATGGCGAGTCCCATGATTCAGCACTCATATCCTCCTTATTATTTTTATCATCAAATTTTATTTTATTAGAATTCTTATTAGGAACACTCAGAAAATACTACCTACTATGCAAAAAGTGGACTGGACCCAGAAGTCAAATGAAATCTGCTCATTAAATACAATCAATTCTTTCTCCCCAGTGGTGGTACAAGTCAAAAATAGAACCCGTTTTGATGAGAAAACTGCAGATTTTAATAACTGTGATGACATGTTATTAAAGAGGAATTAGAATGCTGAGGAGTATGTTTTGGAGGGAGATTAATAGACCTGCCCCTGGTCTCACGTTAATGTGAAACTGCTTTTTTCTCAAGAACCTCCTTGGTCGAGGGTCTTAATTTATGAGGTTTTGTGTCAGTAGATCTTTTGCCATATCCTTCAATAAGACTAGTACTGCTGTATTCTCCTGACAAACTCCAAGGACCAAAGTCGTCCCAGCAGTTCCTCTTTGTCTTCTGTAGGTATTGCATCATGGCCCGGGAGACTACGCAACCACTTCTGTCTTCCTGTGTTCACATTTCTGTTTAATATTTTTACCCTAATTGAACTTTTTCACAGAAATCCAGAGATAGAACTGAGAACACCAGGCCTCCCAATAGATGTGCTGTTAAAGTGGTATAATCAATTCTCAATTATTTTCAACAAGGAAAGGAAGCATTAGAGCTGGTACCAGAGGACTACAGGAAGCCTGCTCAGCAGGCTGGAGTCACAGAGGACTCAGGGGCCAGGCACACACCCTGCCAGTACTACGAGTTCTTGGTTAGATAAAAGCCAGAAAGAGTTCGCCCTGCCTTGCTCTTTCTTTTCTTTTCTTTTTTTTTCTTTCTTTCTTTCTCTCTCTTTCTTTCTTTTTCTTTCTGTCTTTCTTTCTCTTTCTTTCTTTTTCTTTCTTTCTGTCTTTCTTTCATCTTTCTCTCTTTCTCTCTCCCTCCCTCCCTTCTTTCTTTCTTTCTCTTTCTTATCTTCCTCCCTTCCCTTTCTTTCATCTTTCTCTCTTTCTTCCTCCCTCCCTTCTTTCTTTTCTTTCTTTCTTTCTTTTCTTATCTCCCTCCCTCCTTCTTTCTCTCTCTTTCTTTCTTTCTTTCTTTCTTTTTTTCTCTCTTCCTTTCTTTCGAGTTTCACTGTTGTCTCCCAGGTTGGGGTGCAGTGGCATGACCTTGGCTCATTGCAACCTCCACCTCACAGGTTCAAGCAATTCTCCTGCCTCAGCCTCCTGAGTAGCTGGGATTACAGGTGCCTTCCACCATGCCCAGATAATTTTTTTATATTTTTAGTAGAGACAGGGGTTTCACCATGTTGGCCAGGGTGATCCTGAACTCCTGACCTCAGGTGATCCCCCCGCTCGGCCTCCCAAAGTGCTGGGATTGCAGGTGTGAGCCACCATGCCCAGCCAAAAGGATCCCTCTCTAAGTGGTTTGGATCCAGGGGGTACAGCCTTCCTGGAGAAGAGTGCATGGGTTTTGAAGACACAATGGCTGTCTCCAATACCCAGGAATAGTCATGGGAAAAAGAGAGAGGGCTTATTCCCTCAGCTCTGAAGAGGGGCCTGACAAATGGTCAAAATGCTGGAGCACTATGAGGCCAGGTGCAGTGGCTCACACCTGTAATCCCAGCACTTCGGAAGGCCTAGGCGAGAGAACAGCTTGAGCCCAGGAGCTAGAGATCAGCTGGGCAACATAGTGAGACTGTGTCTCTACAAAAATAAATTTAAAAATCAGGCAAGTTTGATGGCACCCACCTGTAGTCCCAGCCACTGAGAAGACTGTGGCAGGAGGGTCCCTTGAGCCCAGGAGTTCCAAGTTACAATGAGCTATGATCTCACCAATGCACTCCAGCCTGGGCGACAGAGTGAGACCCTGCCTTAAAAGAAAATAATGCTATGGTACTATGGACTCTGGGTGATAATATGTCAATGTAGGTTCATCCATTGTAAAAAATGTACCACTCTGGTGGGAGACGTTGACAACACAGGAGGCTACTCTGTGGAAGGGGTGGGGAGGTGGGTGGGCAAAGAGAATATAGGAAATCTCTGTACCTTCTGAAATTTGCTATGAACCTAAAACTACCCCCTGCAAAATAAAGTCAATTTAAACAATTATAAACTTGGGCTCAATTTTCATTGAACTAAAGAAACCTCCTGGTACCTGTGGCATCTCTCAGAGAGTTGATAATAAGAACCGTGCAGATCTGACTTATCACTGGGAGTTGATTATGAACCAGTTTCACCCACATTTCAATAGACAGCAGCTCTTCTTAACTCTCCCAGGAAAAAGAGGGTAGACCTCTCCAGTGATGTCAAATGAACAATATGGCAAATGTTAGTGTAAAAAACAAGATACACAAATCCGCTTCCAGAAGATTCTTCCAGTACCTAACCGCGTTTAACGTCTTTCCTTGTCACGGAGCCTGTAGAGTGGCCTATTCCATTTTTCTCAGGAAAAGGATGGACCAGTTTCCAAATTCTAGATCTTCATATCCAAAGAGCCTGGGTGAAACAAAACATCTGATCTCCACAGAGCTCTTCCCAATGGGAGCTGAAAAGTGTCTGGGGGCTGGAGGGCTTCGTGAGTCAGTTCCAGGCTATTAGGTCGTTTATTGTTTGAGATCATCAAATGCCACACTCATAAATTAGTCAAAGAGATATAAACATATACACACACGCTTCCTTTTCAAAAGAAGGAAGGATCTGTAAACAGACTTCTAGAGCTCTTCCCAGCTACTGTAGACCAGTCAGTACCGACCAGGTATAGAAGGCACAGGAAAATGGGAGATTTGAGTGCCCCCCAAAAAAGCAGTTTTCCTCACAAACCTCCAGACCATGAGGGCTGAGATGACACACACTATTTGGTTGCTTAAAATAGGATGTTTCCGGGCGTGGTGGCTCATGCCTGTAATCCCAACACTTTGGGAGACCGAGGCTGGAGAATTACTTGAGCCCAGAAGTTCTAAACCAGCCTGGACAACACAGCAAGACCCCATCTTTACAAAAAATTTAAAAATTAGCTGGGTGTGGTGACACACATCTGTAGTCCCAGCCATTCGTGAGGCTGAGATGGGAGAATCTCTTGAACCCAGGAGGTCAAAGCTGCAGTGAGCCGTGATGGCACCACTGCACTCAGGCCTGGATGGCACACCAAGACCCTGTCTCAAAGAAAGAAACCCATAAAAAGCCTTGGGGTAATTTGACAGGATTCAGGGAACATAGGTTAGACAACCTCTCATCAACTCTTCCAAGCTTAAGATTCCATGACATCCCCTCACGTCCCCACTGCCTCACATCTGCAGGGTCACCAAGAAGAAAGAAAACCCCTAGAGTAGTGGACAAATGGTCCCAAGGAAACTGCAGTCAGCAACAATATAATTGCTGGATGAAAAGTGAACAGACCGTGGGCAACCAAGAAATAAAACAAAATAACAACTGCTGGAACATGCAGTCTTGATGCATTTCCATTCGAAAGTCAACACATCTGGTAACTCACTCTTCTTCAGAGAAAACCCTAACTTATAGATATGGTTGCTGATGCTTCAAGGGTAGACAGATTGCTAAAGGTTGAAGAGTGGATACGTATCCATACCAAAAGAAAAGGAAAGAGCTCTGGCTAAGGCTGTGTTCAACAGCCGAGACAGCTACTCAAGCGAAGGCACTGGAAAACAAAACCATTCCACTGGCAGTTTTTCATCATGTGGGCACAAGCCAGTGGATTACCCATTTGTTTTCCAACCAGGTAAAGCAGCACCATGCGGGACATCTTAAGTCAGCTGAGCTCACTGCATGGCCTTCTAGCCACTGAGAGCCCATCACCCAGCCTGAGTCTCCATATTCCTTTCCAGAGGCTGAACTGTGATTCACCTGGAGGGCTGGCTGCTTGGAAGTCAAGACTCTGTAAACCAGGCTCCCAGATGCTTTGTGGGAAGGAGTGGCGTTCCTTCTCTGAGTCCTGGCGATCCTAGAGTGGTCTGCGGAAAGATGTATCGACCTGTGTGTGCCAGGCTCAGCTGCGTGCCTGGCCGAGTAAGGACAAGATTGGAAGTCACTCCTCCTCTCTGGGATTCTGAGGAAAATATCTCACTGGTTTCCCTTTATGCAACCCAGAGTGCCCTAAACACCTTGTTAGTGGAAAAGCATCTCGTGTATCCCTCTGGCTAGCTCATCGTGTATCCCTCTGGCTAAGCATCTCGTGTATCCCTCTGGCTAGCTCATATCTTGGAAGGAACAAAAATCAATAGAGATCTGATGTCCAGCTTGCCCAGAACAACTCTGGAAGGAGTTTCTGAAGGCAACAGTAAAGGAAGCTTTGCAGGTTTGTTAGGGTGATGAAGAGGATGGACCCAAGGGGGGCCTCATTCTACCCCATCAGAAACCAAAGTCCTCAGGAAGAAGGGAGAGGCTGGAGTCACCTGGGCTTATCCTCTGCTTCTGCCTTCTCTGTGGTCTGTCATCACCGAGGGGGCTCTGCAGACTCTTGACTGAGGCCTGCCTGGGCTGCGTCTATTCCCACAGGAAGATTCTACCTGGATTCAGTACAGAGCTTCTAAGAACTGTTCTGTATATTTTCTTTTTTTTTTTTTTTTTTCTTTTTTGAGACGGAGTCTCACTCTGTCGCCCGGGCTGGAGTGCAGTGGCCGAATCTCAGCTCACTGCAAGCTCCACCTCCCAGGTTTACGCCATTCTCCTGCCTCAGCCTCCCAAGTAGCTGGGACTACAGGCGCCCGCCACCTCGCCCGGCTAGCTTTTTGTATTTTTTAGTAGAGCCAGGGTTTCACCGTGTTAGCCAGGATGGTCTCGAACTCCTGACCTCGTGATCCGCCCGTCTCGGCCTCCCGAAGTGCTGGGATTACAGGCTTGAGCCACCGCGCCCGGCCTGTTCTGTATATTTTCAAGAGAAAAGCAAGCATGGGGTAGAAAACATTCAGAATATGTCTCATAAACAGGATCAGGGGAAGGGCAGGAGGAGAGAGAATGGTGATTAGCTGCCTGTGTCTTGCCAATTATTCTATGCTCTGTTTATGTTTTCAGCAAGTGATTTTCCATTCCTGGTGAAGTGACCACGATGAGGGTCACCGGGACTATCCCTCAGGCATCAGGAAAAATACAGACCCAAACAGAAGCAATGTCTGCCCGTGGGCCAGCGAGTGCCAAAATATCACGGGTCCTGTTCGGATGCAGGGTTCTCCTCCCTTAGGTATTTTTAAACATGCTTGTAATCCTTTCAGAGCTGAATATGAGGACTTGGGTGATGCCTGATCAGCCCACATCTGTCCGAAATAAGCCAGTGTGGCCACTCCTCCCCTGTCTGCTGGGACACTTTCCTCACCTGGAGTTACTGCCCTTCCAGACACTAGCCTGGCTGATAGCAAAGGTGGGAATATTGTCCCTTCCTCAGGGCAGCCTGACTTGATTTCCCAAGACAAGCTTCTCCCAACACTGCACACCTTTTCTTCATAGTACTTAGTACCAGTATAACCAACCAATTCATTAAATTGGGTGCTTATCCATTTCACCTTTGTCTCTGTGCCGTATTATAAACGTTTAGAAGGGGAGACCCTGTCCATCCAGTTTATCTCCAGCTACTAGAACAGAACCTGGTGCCCAGCAGGTGACCAGTGCCTACTTGCTGGATGAATGACTGTACAAATGAATGGCATTACGGCCCAAGAGGACACTGTCACCTGGAGAGAAAGGATGCAGACCCTGAGCCCGCGGCTGCCCGCTCATCCCCATTCTGAATGGCACAGCAAGAACAAAGGCTTAGGAATCCTACAGACCAGGATTCACACCCCACTTCTGCCCTTTACCCGCTCTGTGATGTTGGGAGAGTTTTCCTGTCTACGTTCCTCAGTGTTCCTATCTGTGAAGTGGAGGAGAGGAACAGCAGCCACTTCAATGACTTGGAGGTGTAAGGTGCCAAGCACAATATCTGGCACATAACAGGTGCTCAATAAACACCAGTTTCTTTGGAAGGTCCAGAAGGGAAAATAAACTGCACACGTGCAATAACTGTAGAAGGGTAGTTGAGAGGATTTTCGCTAGAGAGGCAGCCCTTCTGGGAGAGACATCCAGCTTAATGTGTACAGGATCTCTAGATTAGCATGTACACGGACATCTAGCTTAGCATATATAGGTCACACATGAGCCAGGCCTAGAACTGGGGAAGACTGTAGTAGAGCATTCTCACCTGTCCAGCCCAGTGAGTAGGGAACAACCTCCTTGAAAGAGATGAGGCTGTGGTGGTGTCTTTTAAAATATGAACAAGAGAGATACAGAGCAGAGGATGCTCATTCCACAAAGCTCGCAAACCCAGAAAGACAACCATTAGTCTCCATGTCCAAAGCACAGAGCTTGGCTGGGCCTTCACCCTCTGGGATCCCCACGGTACTCTTCTTCCTGCAAGCCTTGCTGTGACCTGGGTAGTTCCAACTCCCAGTCTCAGGAGAGACAAGAAACAGGGGGATGGGGCAGGAAAGGGGAAGTAGGAAGAGAAGGCTAGGCATGGGCACATTAGCAGGGAGCCAAGCAGGACAAGGGGTCAGAAGAAGGGTGGGGAGAGGATGCAAGGGATAGGCCTGAGGCCGGGGAGAGACATGTGACACGGAGCTGGACGTGTCACGTGTGATCATGCATCCATCTTTTTTCTTTTTAAGAGATGAGGTCTTGCTCTGTTGCCCAGGCTGGAGTGTAGTGCCATGATCATAGCTCACAACAGCTTTGAACTCCTGGGTTCAAGCCATCTTCCTGCCCCAGCCTCCCCACTATCTGGGATTACAGGTGCACTCCACTCTGCTGGACTTATTTTGTTTGTTTGGGGCAGAGATGGGGATCTCACTATGTTGCCCAGGCTGCCCTCAAACTGCTGGCCTCAAGCAATCCTCCTGCCTCAGCCTCCCAACATGCTGGAATTATTAGACACGCATCTGTCCTTTAAACATGCATATTCTCTGTCCTTAAAATAGGGCTGGGAGCAGCTGAGGCAGTGAAAAAACCGTCCCACTCATCCACCCACTCACTCCTTCGCTCCCTTAGCAGACACTTATCAAGTCTTCACTTCATGCAGACCACATGCTGGGGACAGAATGATGGGCAAAGCAGACAGTCCACGGCCTCCAGAGAGCCCACAGTGTGAGAAAGCCCTCCATATAACAGTCCCAGCGGCATAGACGCTCCATCCGGCAGGTGCTAAGAAGGGAAAGAAAAGGGGCTTCCAGCAGGCACGGGCTGGGGCGCCCACCCCCCCGTTTCCCCTGCTGCCCCCTTTGTTGGGTGACTTCGGTGTCCTGAATGGCCAGCCCCCTTCCTCCCTGAGGAGGGAAAAAGAGCAGAAAACCAATGCTCTGTGTCTGGACGCTGGTGATACCTGGGCCTGAGACCCAGAACAGCTGGGCCAGGCTTGAACAACAGGGGTCCAGGGATATGGCCCAGGAGCCTGGTGAGTTTCTGCCCCTGTCCCACCTTCCCCAGGCGGGAATAACAAAAGTTACACTGTTTCCCTGAGTGCTTCATGGAGCCTTGACAGAGGCGGGCGGGTGGATCAGAAGTTACATACTCCACTTGGTAGATTAGGAAACTAAGACCAGACAGGGCAAGAAACGGGGCCGAGATTTCACAGTTACTCAGAGGTGATGTCGGAAGCTGACTCAAGAGCCCAGTGGCCTCCTATCCCCGGGCTTCCTGGGGCCCTGGCCAGTTTGCTTGGAGGTTACCCAGACACCCTGCTCGCCCTCCCAGCAAGCCACAGCCGGGTCCTGGGTGAGCCCGTGAGAAGAGGCCCCAGGACCCTCTAAGGCAGGCACTGGGGGAGATCTAAGCAGAGTCGAATGCTGAGCTCTTGGCCGGGACAGGAATCTCCAGCTCCCTCCTCCCTTTGGACAGCCACAAGTGTGAGGGCTCCCCTCCCCCCGACCCCTGTGCATTGTAGCAGGGCGCTGCAGAGCAGCTGGCAAACAGAACCAAACACCTGTGTGCCAGATATTACAGCTGCATGTGGGAAACGTGATCCGTCTGCAGCGCCTGTCACATGCCGCGTCCAGTTGTTGCACTCGGGGCGGGTTGGAAGAGGATCCATGGGAGAGAACTTTCAGTGGCAGAATTTCAAAGCTCGGGCACCCACCGTCCTCTTCCTCACACCCCCAGCATTTTATTCGCTCCTCTTTTTTTGGCGCTCGGCATTTCCGGCTGAGTTTGCCTTTCACTAATTCCCCAGCGGTGACGGTGCTGGGAGTTGATGCCTCCGCAGAGTGACACACACTACACGACAATAATAAAGCTACTTAGCGAGCTCCGAGGGCTCTTCATCTTCAAAGCAGTTGTTTAACGACTTGCTCCAAGGGCTGCACATCTGGCTGAAACGTTTGTGGATCCCGGGTCGGTGGGTTGCCTTCTAAGCTGGGGTGCCTGGGGGACACCCAGAGGCATCCTGCAGTTGGGCTCAGCACCTCCTCCCTGGTGGGGTCTCATCCCCGTGGCTGCCAACGTGTCTATTCCAAAGTCCCGGGCTCTTCACCTGCTTCTCAGAGACACGTTCGTTTTCTGCCAGAATCACTTTCAGGCCTTTGGTTGATGGTAACAATTAGCCTGCATATGGAAAAGGGGGAAAATAGGACATTTTACAGGTGCTAAAGAGGGTGGGTAGGGGAAGAAGGCAAGAAAAAAGGAGCCAGTTGTTTCCAGATATTAACTCACAGAAGCTCCTTCCCCAGAAGGTGGCTTTGCAGGGGATAAAAGGTTTTCACCCACTACCAGCTAGGAGGCATTTACCACGATGGAACAGAAAAGAGGAAATAAAATCCAGAATAGAAAAGCATACTTCAAATATATCCACCTGACCTGAACGCCACAAGCTCCATGAGACCTCAGATTTCTTGGGGTTGTGGCCTAGCCAGGAAATAGGAGATTGTTATTACACATAACAGACATCTGTCTATCAAAACCAAGTGCTTTACACGAGTTATCTTGTTTATTCATCTGATCAATCAACTAATATTTATTCAGTCAATCCTCACTCCAGCCTTATGTGGTTAGTTTCTATTATTACTCCCAATTTACAGGGAAAAAAGTCAAGGTTCAGGAAATTAAGTGAAATTTAGTGAATTTGTGAAAGGCCTTCTAGATAGTAAGTTGGCAGAGAAAGATCTGAGACCAGACCAGAGATCTGGACCCCGAAGTGAAGAACACGCCAGAACTCTGGTTGGTTCTCCCCAGGGTCCTAAAACACTAGGCTTGGGTGACCTCGGCGGGGGAGGGGCCAAACGCAGATTGACGCACCACCCCAAAATGCTCAAAAGAGAAACCCCAGATTCATATTCTCCAAAGTTCTCACCTCTCTCTCCTCAACTTTCCCTTCAACTAAACACAAAGCACATCGTGGAACCCCATCTCTACTAACAAGATACAAAAAATTAGCTGGGCATGGTGTCACACACCTGTAGTCTCAGCTACTCAGGAGGCTGAGCTGGGAGGATCACCTGAGCCCAGGAAGTGGAGGCTGCAGTGAGCTGAGATAGCACCACTGCACCCCAGCCTGGGTAATGAGAGTGAGACCCTGTCTCAAACAAACAAAATATATACATAAATAAATAGAAACAAATAAACAGATAAATAAAATTCTAATTCCAGAAATCATTTCATACAAACCCAAATTAGTTTTTTTACCTTTTCACTTTGAAAAAAAATTACACGGAAACTACATCTGTTTGCCCCATTGTCCCCCTTCCTGCACGTCATCTCCCTCATCAGCCCTGTTGCCACAGAAGGTGGCACTTTCTTGGTCCTGTACAGAATGTAATTTTCACTTGCCCCTGGAAAATCAATATGGAAAGGCTCTAATTCCCCAGATTTCGATTTTTCAGTAAAAAAGTGAAAATGAAACTCTGCGGGATTGCAGCCAAAATGGTGCCCCTGAGCCAACTACAGTCTGGAGGGAGATTCAGAGAGTTTCAGAGAAAACACCAACTTTTGACATTGTTCTGCTCAGATGACCCATCAGATGTGAGCAGAAGCCGAGGTCTAGGGGTCTATGTCTAGGGGTCTATGACATAGGCCAGGGGTCTCTGAGACTCAGCAGTGCTCCTTCCCAGAAAGGCTTCTCACTCCAGAGGGATTTGGGGCAAAACTCTGCCTGTCCTGAGGCGCTCCTGATGGCAGAGATAGTAACAGGGAAAAGCTTAACTTTGGCACCAAGACATCCGTGAGTTAAAATTCTGTCTTCATCGTATAATGGCTACTTTCTGCTTAGCAGCTCTGAGGATCTTATTTTCTCAACCCAAAGGAGGAGGAGGAGGAGAGAGGCTGAAGTTGTTGACTGAGCTCTCAGCATTGACACGAGGAGTCCATGAAACAAGCTACAGGAAGGCGCCCCAAATGAAGCCTGGCTGGGAGTAGACATTCAATAGGGTGTGTTTCCTTCCTGCCGCCACCCCCTCTGTCCCTATAACTGAGGCTGAACAACTGATAGCCTTCAGTACCTAGTGTTGTCAGTGGAGGGCCACAGTGAACTATTCAGTTCCCTACCCTGGGGACCTCCTAATCCCCCCACGATCGAGACAGATGCTGTCACTCATCTCCAGACTCTGGGACCAGACCCCTCCAAAGTAAAACCACCAAAGGCTCTTCCACAGCTCTTTCTGTGGCTGTTTTGACACTGACCCTTGAGAAAGAAGAGCAGCCCCCAGCTTAAGACCTCATCCTGTAACAGGAGCCGGGCTTCCTGGCTGCTGCTGCTGCTGCTGCGTGCCCCAGGACAGCTCAGCCCGAGCCAAGTGCAGTGCCTGCCGTTAGAGTGCGAGTCCCAGGATGCTTGGCTGCTGCCACCTGATCCTGGTAAGGTCACGTAGCTTCTGGGTGCTTCAGCGTCCTCAGCTGTCGAACAGGTTAATAATAGTGAGGCATGCTCTGACCCAGCGCAGTGGGGTTTAGCCAAGAGGAGCCTCTCTGACAAGTTCAATGATGGGACAAAAAGAGAAGACATTTTAAAGAACAAAACCGCATAGCATTGAAGTTTGTTATTTCACGCCTATGTTCCTCTTGTGCCCCAAAGCAAAGGAAAGGGAATATTTAAGATCCCCGAGATAACACACAGCCACTTCTCCAGGTGTCTCTCTGTTGAATTCTGCTCAGTCTTATGAGTTGCTTTCTTGCCAACCCCAGTAGCTTCCAAACCTGTGACCTGGAGGCTGTGGGGGGAGGGAGGTTGGGGGAGAGGGAAGGAATGGAGTGGAGGCTGGCTGTTTCAGGGAATCACATAGGGTTTTAATGACTGCCTACCCGCCCCCACCTCCAGGTTCACCGAGACTCTATGCAACAGGAGAGGGGCAATTCCTCAGGAATTGCTGTCATCAGAACATGAAGGGATGGATTCTAGAAGGGTGCCAATAATTGATGCCAAGTACAATACAAAAACATTGCTGAATTTTTTCAGGAAAACAAAAATAAGTAAGCAAGTCCGGCTCCCCACACATGAATAGAACCAATTTGATTGACATGAAGAACTGGGGCCTTGAAGACAGTGTTTTCTGGCTGGGCATGGAGACAGGGACCATTGGCCACTAGTGGTTTGGGATTTCCTGAGTGGGAATGCCAGAGATGACTGAAGACTCAGCTGAGACAAGAGCCTCCTAAGCCACACCCATGCAGTTGCTTATCCAACCTTATCTAATAGCAAGAAGTTGGAAACAACCTAAATATCTATCAATAGAAAACTGACTAGGTCACACATACAATGCCATACTATTTACTATTCCATTAAAGGCTATTAAAAATGGGCTGGGCATGGTGACTCATGCCTGTAATCCCAGCACTTTGGGAGGCCAAGGCCAGTGGCTCACCTGAGGTCAGGAGTTCAAGACCAGCCTGGCCAACATAGCAAAACCTTCTTTCTAATTTTTTTTTAATTAAAAAGGCTATTAAAAAGAAAAAATAAAGATTTACACATAGAAAGATGCCCCCATAATATAGTATCAAGCAAAGAAAGCAGTTTCTATAAATTGTAAGATATTATCCATGTAGGTGAAAGGGAATCCACACATCTACGTTGCATATACGCATTGAGGAGTATCCTGAAATATGTTTGCCAAAATGTTACTGCAGCTTCTTCAGGGGATAAGATCTTGACTGATCATTTTTCTTTCTTCCTTGTTCTCTTCTGCATTACTTGACTGTTCCTTTCCCTACAAAGAGCACTTTCTTTTTTTAAAAAAGCACTATTAAAAATCCATCTCTGTAAGAAGTAACTTTCATCTTTTTATCTTGGTGGAAGTATGTGAGTGAATAGTGAGAAGGACATTGAACATCTTCTTGATCTTCCAAGATATACTCTGATAAATAGAGAATAAAGCCCTCTCTGATTTCCTAATATCACATAAAATACCAAGGAGAAGGAAAGTAAGGTAGGAGGTCATCAAAAGTATTTCCTTTGACTCTAAGAAATCCTCTGTCCCAACTCTCTTGCAAAGAAAACTAAGCTAGCACATATCGTATAAGGTCTGTTTTTCCATAGCCATGTCCTCCTGTTTTTTCTTTAGTACTTTTGTTCAAACATGTATTGAAAAGGTGGGATATGCAAGACCTTCTTTTGGGAACTCATCACGTCATCTGGGACCTATGCTTTGTTTCAGGCCTAGTACTTAAAATAGTCACAGAGGCCAAGGTCGTGGTGAAGGAAGCTGAGTACCCACCTGGGGTCTTCTCGTCCGTGGAGTGAGTCAGCACTGATTACAGAGCACCTGAGGCCTCTCAGAGTGAAGTGCATTTGCAAAGTAGTCCCTCCTCTGTGCTCACATGCACCGTCTGGAGAGTCAGGTTGTCATCACTGACTCAACATCCATTCATTCAGTATTTACCGAGTGCCCACTGACCATCAGGACGGTGCTGGGAGCTGGGTCCAAAGCGGTGAGCTAAGTACAATCTCTGCCCTCAAGGAGCTTACATCTTAGCGGGAGAAGCTGGACAATTAAACACACGCACACACGCTTTAGGAGGTCTTAAGTGTGATGCAGAAAGGCCAAATGGGGTGAGGAGACAGAGTGACAGAGTGGCTGGTGCTAGATAGGGCTGTCAGGAAGGTCCCCTTGGATAAGATGACCTCTGAACAGAGACCTGAGAAATCTGAGGGAGTGAGGATGAGGATGCCTGAGGAAAGAACATTCCAGGCAGGAGAGCAGTATGTGCAAAGGCCCTGTGGGAATGTTTGCTCAATGCATTCCAGGAACTACAAGCAAGTCAGTATGGCTGAAGTGGAACAACCAAGCAGAGTGGGTAGGAAGCAGGCCACCCGAGGGTGGAGAGGCCCAGCCCTGCAAGGCTCTGTGGGCTGTTGTAAGGACTTGGCATTACATCCTGAGTGGGATGGAAAACACTAGAAGACTTTTAAGCAATTACATGAGCTAACATAGTGGAGGCTGCATTTTTTTCTTTTTTTTTTTTTTTTCAAGACAGGGTGTCCCTCTGTCACCCAGACTGCCATGTAGTAGTGTGACCACAGCTCACTGCAGCCTCAACCTCCGATCTCAGGTGATCTTCCCACCTCAGCCTCCCAGGTAACGGGGACTACAAGTGTGCGCCACTATGCCCAGTTAATTTATTGTATTTTTTTGTAGAGATGGGGTTTCACCATGTTGCTCAGGCTCTCAAACTCCTCAATCCATCCGCCCTCCCTGGCTCAATCCATCTACCTTCCCTGGCTTCCCAGTGCGCTGGAGTTTCAGGTATAAGCCGCCATGCACTGGCCATGCATTTTGTTTTTTCCAGAAATGGTGGAAAAAAGAAGAAAAGATACCAAATGAATAAGAATTAAGAGACATAATTTTTTAAAAGAAAGAGACTGTCCAAAAGGACTCCAAACACTGCTGCGGGTTTCCTACTTTGCATAACAGTAATTCTATTTACCTTGTATGAATGAATGCCTTTCCTCAAAAAGTATCATAAACAGTATTCAGGCAATGGTCTCGGAAAGCAGAACTTGCCACAAGATGACAATAGGAGCCTTGAGCAAAGCAGTAAGTCCCAATGAGTCACCGGGGACTTTTCCTTCCTTCTTTGCCAGAGTGAAGGCCATTTCCCTCTCCTTTCTCTGAACCCACCTTAAAGATAAGAATGAGCCGGCCGGGCGCGGTGGCTCACGCCTATAATCCCAGCACTCTGGGAGGCCGAGGCAGGCAGATCATGAGGTCAAGGTATCAAGACCATCCTGGCCAACATGGTGAAACCCCGTCTCTACTAAAAATACAAAAATTACCTGGGCGTGGTGGCGGGTGCCTGTAGTCCCAGCTACTGGGGAGGCTGAAGCAGGAGAAGTGCTTGAATCTGGGAGGCAGAGGTTGCAGTGAGCTGAGATCGCACCACTGCACTCCAGCCTTGCGACAGAGCAAGACTCTGTCTCAAATAAGTAAATAAATAAGTAAATAAATTCTAAAAAATAAGAATGAGGCTGAGGTGGACCCTTGGTTTCTTCTTTCTGTAAGTCCAGAGTCATCCGTCCTATCACATTTTATTTTTAGTACTAAATTAATTTTTAAAATCTATTAATAATACAACAATTAACAAAATTAATAATAGCTAATATTTATTTGGTATCTACCACATGCTTTATAAATATTACTAATTTAAATTGTTGTAAGAACCCTTTTCATCCAACAATTGGGGCATGGTAGATAAAAGAAAAAAAAGAACTTTTAAATACCATTATTACCCCCATTTTAGTGTTCAGGATATTGAGATGCGCAAAGGCTGAAAAAACTTGCACCCAGTTTTATCTGTGGTTCATAGTAGGGCTGGAATTGAAACCTACTGCTGTCTGCAAATAAATCCTGTGTTCTTAGCCAGTAAGCTATACTGCCCCTAACCAATGTGCAGGGCCAGAGTCCAACAGGGATATATAAGCATAGATCCTAGTTGCTTGAATTCAGAGATTAGTTGGAGCCAAGACCAACATAGAGAACCGAAAAGGGAGAGGGTAGCCTTGTACCCGTGGGAGTGGTCAGACCCCAGAAGGAAGGCTTTGGGGAGCAAGTGCAGCAGGGGCCAAGGTGTCAAGGGTTATTAATTGTTGCATATTCATTGTTGCCGTGGGTAGTATGCTGATCTGGCAACCCTTCAAGCAGTGTGTATGCAGCTGTGTGAACATGTGTGTCTTCACTCAACGTGGGCCAACTAGGAGTAAGACCTTCTTCTATTGGTAAAGAAAGTACATTTAGCTGGGCGTGGCAGCTCACACCTATAATCCCAGCACTTTGGGAGGCCGAGGCAGGCACATCATTTGAGGTCAGGAGTTTGAGACCAGCCTAGCTAACATGGTGAAACTCCGTCTCCACTAAAGACACAAAAATTAACTGAGTGTGGTGACATGTGTCTGTAGTCTCAGCTACTCAGGAGGCTGAGGCAGGAGAATCACTGGAAGCCGAGAAGCAGAGGTTGCAGTGACCTGAGAGCACGCCACTGCACTCCACCCTGGGTGACAGAGTGAGACTGTCGAAAGAAAGAAAGAAAGAAAGAAAGAAAGAAAGAAAGAAAGAAAGAA
>NC_045434.1:4305059-4366972 GCF_002776525.5 Piliocolobus tephrosceles | reverse complement strand
AGAAAGAAAGAAAGAAAGAAAGAAAGAAAGAAAGAAAGAAAGAAAGAGGAAGGAAGGAAGGAAGGAAGGAAGGAAGGAAGGAAGGAAGGAAGGAAGGAAGGAAGGGAGGGAGGGAGGAAGGAAGGAAGGGAGAGAGAAAGGAAGGAAGGAAGAAAGGAAGAGAGAGAAAGAAAGAGAAAGAAAGGAAGAAAGGAAGGAAGGAGAGAGAGAGAAAGAAAAGAAAAAGAGAGAGAAAGAGAGAGAGAAAGAAAGAAAAGAAAAGAGAGAAAAGAAAGTATGTTTGGACACCTAACAGCAACTAAGTTCTCAGCTCAAAAAGTCTGGAGCTTGATGAGGTGAGCTCTTGAGTCAATTTTTCTAGCAGCTCCCATCTATGGAGCACTCATTCTGATCCAGGCACTCTCCAAGGCATTTGCCAAACATGAGTGTAATCTAATTCTCACTGCCTGGGGAGCTGGTTTCTCCATTTCACAGATGAGCTGAGTAAGGTGACCAAGGTCTTACAGCTTAGAGATGTAAGAGCTGTGACCCTATCCCAGTCAATTCAAAGGCCAGTGTCTTAATCTGATGTGTGCATCCTCATTTCTAGGCACTCAGACTATACTCAGGGTAGTATAAGCAGTGTGTGTGTGTGCATGTGTGTGCATGTGTGTGTGTGTGTGAGAGAGAGAGAGAGAGAAACAGAGAGAGAGAGCTCTAGTAGGCACTGGAAATCCAAGCAGAGGGCAGGCCCAGACTTGTCCCCTCTAGCAGTACACACAGAGGAGAGAGGTTTGGGGCTTTAATCCCCATCTGAAGTTCTGCCACTGTTTATCGAACTACCTTGCACAGTCACTCTCAGAACAAAGCTTTGGCTCAAAGAAGCCCACACCCTCAGGCTGGGCAGGTGTGTCTGAGGCTGGGTTTGCTGGCATAGACACACTGGCCGTTTGGGCAGCAGCTGTACCCAGGACCTCCACGGATGCCTCTTCTGCCTCCCTGCCCTGCTCCCCTCATCTGAGCTCACAAGATGGGCTCAGTTCTCTAGGTTCTTCATCCAGAGTCTCATCCCAGCCCTGAAGGCTCATGGGAGACTGCCAGCAATGGTGAAACCACCAATATGCTGGAAAGAGATGCTCTGGTAGGTCCAGGCCTCACAACCAAAAAGACTCGAAAGCCCTTTCCTTTCGACAGGTTCCTTCTGAACTAGAGGATGATGGCCTCTTAACTTCCAGCCTTGGAATGCATCCAACCGTCACTTATTGAGCACCTACAAATCCTATTCCTTGTTGTTTTTAAAAATAAAAGAAAGAGGCTGGGTGTGGTGGCTCATGCCTGCAATCCCAGCACTTTGGGAGACCAAGGAGAGAGGATCGCTAGAGGACACAAGTTTGAGACCAGCCTGGGCAACATAACAAGATCCTGTTTCTAAAAAATAAAAAGAAAAGAAAAGAAAAGAAAAAAAAAAGCCAAGTGTGGTGATGCCACAGTAGCCAGGAGTCGGCCTGTGGTCCCAGCTCCTCAGGAGGCTGAGGTGTGAGGATTACTTGAACCCAGGACTTCGAGGATACAGTGAGTTACATGATCATATGATCACACCACTGTACTGTACTCCAGCCTGGGTGACAGAGCAAGACCCAAGACCCAATCTCAAAAAAAAAAAAAAAAAAGAGAGAGAGAGAATCTTTAGTTCTGCTTAGATGTAAAAGGCTTTGCCTATTCACGTTGGTATATGACCTTGTTTGCTATGAGTAGGCATCTGAAACTCTTAATTTATTTGAGTCAACTTAAATCAAGCTGATCTGCAAATTTCAGAAGTTTCCTGTGTGTTATAAAGCACACAAGTATGATCCTCCTTATGTAAAAGGGATCCACACACTGGCGTTGAACGTATGCATTGGGAGGTGTCCTGAAAGATGTCCCCCCAAACGCCATGTGTGGTTTTCTTCAGAGGGTGAGATGTTGAGTGGCTTTTTTTTTTTTCCTTGTTCTCTCCTGCATTGTTCAGGAAAGTGCTAGGCAGAGAAAGATAAGCACCATCACCCACTTAGTCTTTCCAACCTTTCCCACTGGAGCACCCACTGGCACAGACGAGAGTCAATCTGAGTGCCTAACACAACCCAACAGAAAGGCAGGCTTCTTTGAAAGCTTGTGTTCCTTCTTAAATGTCATGCAAGTGTTGTATTATACTCTACAATATACTGTTTAAGCCTAAAAGTGTTCTTGGTTATTTACCGTCAAGCAGAATTAATGCTCCAGGAAAATACTCCAGATTTATCCTGTGGCTCTCTCCATGTCTCCAGGACTTCTAGGACTGGGGCCACTCTGAGCAGCAAGGAGGTGACAGTCTGTCCAAATCAGGGTTCCATGGACTTTTGGATTCTCTGCTAGTCTACTCCTTCAATTGTAGAAGGCTCCCTGGCAAGGGATGCAGAGCTCTTTAAATCTGAAAGTGCTAGTCAGGTAAGCTTGAAATGGGCTTTCTTCCAAAGGGGTATTAGAATTCTTTAACTAGAGGCGCTCAGGAAAACTTGCAAGCTCTAGAAAAATCTGTTGCATTAATAATTCCGCTCCAATCCTTGATAAGCTATCTCAAACACGCCTCTGGTCCCTTGGACTAAAGATTTATGCTTGTTGACTTTTGTTCTATTTTCTGGTTTTTCAGGACCGACAAAGCCTGTTTGACCAGTCAGGTGAAACTAGTCTTTAAACCCTAATGACCTGGATTAGCCATCTTGAGACTAACAGCTGATATCACTGACAGTGGCCAAGACACAACGCAAGGTGGTGCATGACCTAAGCCCTCGCCAAGCTATGGTCAATGCATGGCCCAGCACTTGATGGCATATGACTTCAGGAATAGTCTCATGTACTCTATTTTCAGGTGATATGTGTCCCACTTTGGGGTTATCTCACAGTTAATGCAGATGGAAAAGTCTATTGGGTGCCCATACAAATATTCTGGTCTACTTTCTAGTTCTTGCTTTGTATCTGCCAACATGATTTAATTACTGAGGTTGAAACAAAGACTGGCTCTGGCCCATCTATACTGGAGAATTGACTTGGGCAGGTTCACTTGGACTTTAACACAAACTACCATTCCATTGGAGTATGGCTAAAGATGTTTCTGGGTGTCTTAGGACAAGCAACCTCCCTTTAAAGTTGGTTCTGTTTCCGGGAAGACTACTAAGACACACATGGCCAATTTTTATTTCTTAATTAAATGAAGACATTTTAAAATAAATAAAACATACACAAGGGTGTCTGATGCTGTTCCTTATGCTTTCCCTCTATCTGGCATGTGGTCAAGGTCATGCTATATAAACTAAAGTAATAGGATCTTCTGTGGGGTGCTGGGCTGTTCAGCCGTCAATGCCAAAGGGCTTTGGCAGCAAGAGAGAGAGCAGGGACACTAAGCAGAAATATCACAGTCAACTTGCTGTTTTCAGTAAGATGGTGATAATAGAAGGATGGAAGTAATACATTGTCAAAAGCATAGAACTGTTGCTCCTCACATACTTGAAATATTGATATCTGAAATCACCTGATATGAAAAGAAAAAAAAAGAAACACAGAAAAAAAGTTTTCTTTAAGCTGAATTTTTTTAAGGCTAAAAATGTGCTATTTTCTAGAAGTTAATAAATCACTATATGACTTTGGTTCAGGTTTTCTGGAAGAACGTCTCTTTGGATTAGTATCAGTTAAGAATGCATTTGGCTACAAGTAACAGAAAACATTGCTATAGAAATGGAAGGAACTAGGGCTTTCTTTCTCACACAGGAAAGAAGCGTGGGGGTTGTAGTCAGGGCAGGTTTGGCTGCTCAGTGATGTTCTCGGGCACCCAGCTTCTTTTCATCTTTCTACTCCTCACTTACTCTTCACATCGTCAGGCTTTCCATCTCATTTACTGAATGTCACCTGTATATTTTGACATCTGCATTCTAGGAGGAAGAGCAAAGGGTGAAAAGAGAGCCTCCCCTTGGTAAAGCTTTGTCTCTTGACTTAAAAAGTGCCTGTTCTCCAAGGACATCTTCCCATATCTCAAGACCGGACTGTGTTCAATGGATTCCATCAACTGCACGAAGGCTGAGAAAGACTCCTGTGAGCTGTGTTGCTCCCCTGTATAAAACTGGGCTCTCTAAGTCAGGATGCTTGAGGGAGATAGAGATGTTGGGTCAACAATTAGCATTATCTGTCACAGTGGCTGGGACCTGGTAAGGAATCCTGGTACCTGTATAAAAGTCAGGATCCGGCCAGATGCAGTTGCTCATGCCTGTAATCCCAGCACTTTGGGAGGCCGAGGCCGGCAGATCACCTGAGGTCTGGAGTTCGAGACCAGCCTGACCAACATGGAGAAACCCCGTCTCTACTAAAAATAGAAATTAGCCGAGCGTGGTGGCACACGCCTGTAATCCCAGCTACTTGGGAGGCTGAGGCAGGAGAATGGCTTGAACCTGGGAGGCAGAGGTTGCGGGGTGAGCCAAGATCGAGCCATTGCACTCCAGCCTGGGCCACAAGAGCGAAACTCCGTCTCAAAAAAAAAAAAAAAAAAAAAGGTCAGGATCCATCCTTCCAAACAACGCAAACGGTTTTCCACTGGGTTTGCAGCCAACCAGTGGCTACAGTAACATGGCATCTGAACAAGGGCCACCAGGTCCCAAGGTCTGTGATGCCTATGGCCTTGAATGAGGAAAAGAGTAAGATTACAGCTGTGTCCTCTTATTCCAAACTAATGGTACTTAATGAAATCATTAACATGCGTTACCAGTAAGGTGGCTCATTCATATGGCTCCTGATAAAATACACAGCTTTCATTCACAGCTAAGTAGGGGAAGAGATTCCTTTACCCTGTCATTTATGCTTCTGTCTTCTCCTGCTGAATGTTACACAAGACTACTTAAATTCCCTGTTTCCAGTGATTTAAACAATTGACTACACTTCTCAGCACTTCTTCCCAGCTCTCAATCTTGTAAAAAATTCTATTCTCCTGACCAGCTTAAAGACCTCTCTAGAATTATTTCCGGCATTGTTTGTCATGTTCCTATTTGGGGAGTTTTTTGTTCAGGACCCGTGGGCTCAGGAGACTTCTCAACAATATCAGTGGGCTGGGGGTAAGGTTCCATATTCACATATTTCAAAGTCAGGACTGGCATCTACAAGCACTACTTTACAGATTATTCAAAGCTCGTGATTTGCTTAAAGCTGGTGATTTTATTTTAAATTTATGGAAGATTGCACAGTATGACTTTTAAATCTCACTGCAGGGATTTATAAATGCTGGGCTACTTTTTTAAAATAATAGCGGTACACAATCAAATTGTATTTGGCTTATGCTTGGTTCTGACCTCCGAATCCCATAAAAATGCTCCTCGACATAACCAGTCATTTTCTGTCTTGAAACTGGGATGTCGTGATTTTTTTTATTCTAAGTACACAAAATCCATAGGCAAGGGAAAATATCTATTAAAAGAAGGGGAGATGAAAGTGAATTCCTTCTACCAAAATGAAGTAAACCAGGCAGTTAACACCTGGCAGGATTCAAGTCGTTATCTTGTATCGACATTCACCCCAATTTCTAGTTGCTACTTTTCTTCATTACATAAGAAAGTGGTTCACTCATTCTTGGGGAAGGACAGTCTTTTCCAGAACAAATGAAAGTATTTTCTCAGGGAGGTAAATATAAGAGAATGGCATATTTGAGGGGCTGGCTCTTCCCTGCGCTTGAGAAAAGGGAACCAGCAATAGTAGTGATGGCAGATTTTGAGTTCAGGTAGATCTTGTCCCAGAACCCATGTCGCTGACCACTATCCTATACTGTGGGGTTCTCACCATCCAACATGGAGACCGAAGGGCATCCCTGGGTCTCCCACAGAGGGATGAGGAGGGATTCTCGCACCTGTTCTTGGGAGAAGAGGGAAGGGTTGTTTGAACTGGGCATCCCAGAGCACCCACGCTGGGACCAAGGCGGGTGGATCCTTCCATCAACATGTAGAGTCAAAAGGAGAAATAGAAAAACAACAAGAGGACAAAAATTAAGTGTAAAAGGCCAATCAATGAAATTGCTTTCTCATGTGTGAGCAACAGAGCTATAAAAAGAACTTCAAGCAGCTTTTCAGTCAAACCTTTACAGTCTATCCACCCAAGAAACAGCCTCAAAATTAAACTCTCAACTTTTTATTTAGGGCCAATTTTCATTCAGATGTGTCCTTATTGTACCCCTCTCAGGTCAGAATGATCCCTACCTCGCTATCAGCCAAGTTAGGCTGGACAGCCCAACAAATACTCAGAGCTCAAGAAATCTTATTGAAAAAGAAGCTCCATCACCATCCTGTATTTCAGAAGCAGCAATCACATAGCCAGCCAAAGTGAAATTAAGAAATTTGCATGTCATTTATTAATATCCTCCTTGTCTGTCAAGCAGGCTTCATAAACATGTTTTCCTCCTTTCAAAAGAAGCAAATTGTAATGAGCTCATTCACAGTAAGGATCTCAGGCCAGGCTATGTTTCTCCACGAGTATGCAGAGGGTAAACTTCCACAGGGGAACGGTGGCCAATTGATACATTCTTTTCTTTATCCTAGTACCCAGAGCGTTCTTTCCTACATACAGTGACTTACGTCTTGTCTACAAAATGGTCTCCATTCCAGCATAGTCTTTTTTGAAATCAAAAGTATTTCAGGCTGGGCGCAGTGGCTCAAGCCTGTAATCCCAGCACTTTGGGAGGCCAAGGCGGGCGGATCACGAGGTCAGGAGATCGAGACCATCCTGGCCTACAGGGTGAAACCCCGTCTCTATTAAAAAATACAAAAAAACTAGCCGGGCGAGGGGGCGGTGCCTGTAGTCCCAGCTACTCGGGAGGCTGAGGCAGGAGAATGGCGTAAACCCGGGAGGCGGAGCTTGCAGTGAGCTGAGATCCAGCCATTGCACTCCAGCCTGGGCGACAGAGGGAGACTCTGTCTAAAAAAAAAAAAAAAAAAAAAAGTATTTCAAGTGGCCAGCCTGGGCAACAGGGTGAGACACTAACTCTACAAAAAAGATTTTTTAAAAATTAGCCAGATTATGGCATGCGCCTGTGGTCCCAGCTACTCAAGAGGCTAAGGAAGAAGGATTGGTTGAGCCTAGGAAGCTGAGCCATGTTCATGCCACCGCACTCCAGCCTGGGCAACACAGCAAGACCCTACCTCAAAAACAAAACAAAACAAAGCAAAACAAAAAACTCCAAGATACTGTGTGTTAGATTAGGGAATTGTTGGTTTGTTAGATAGGATGATAATGTTGTGGTTCTAAAAGGAAATGTCCTTATGTTTTGGAGATGCACAGTGAAGCATTTAGGGATGAAATGTAATGATATTCGTAATTCACTTTAAAATATGTTAGTAAAATTTTTTAATACATAAAGTAAATATGGTAAAATGTTAGCAGTGGATATAGCCAAGAAATGGGTTAAGTGTCCATTAAACTTTTCTCTCTGTAGTATCTGTGATTAAACATTTTCATAACAAAACATCAAAAACTGCAAGATGGAGCTTCCCTGAAAGCTGTCTGGTCTCCTTATCAGAGCACCTTCCCCCTCTTCTGGCACCTGCAGCCACTCGTAGCCAGGCCTCTCCATTTAAGTTCTGAAGCTGTTGAAGTGCTTTCTCTATGTGCCAAGCGCCATTCTAAGCACTTTTTATTAATTACATCATCTGCTCTTCACCAAAGTCCTATACAATAGCTAATATAGCAACTATTATCCCCATTTCGCTGAGATGTAAACTGAGACCCAGAGGTGTGAACGTGCCCAAGATCACTCAGCTAGTAAGTGTCACAACCAGAATTGCAACCAGGTCATTCATTACTATGTTAAAACACCCCAGCCAATAATTAGTCATCTGAGGTCACAGTGCTTCTCTCCTAAAGATGTTTGAAGGTGTTGGCCACACTTTACCACCCTACATGATATTAATTACATTCTAGCAGTGCTCTTTCTACATGAGAGAAAGTTGGTTCCTGTTGTTGCTTCCCCTTTTTTGTATTTCTCCAGAAACAAAGTCAGTGTCTGCTTCTTCACAGACACTGGATAAATAATTATTGATTGCTTTGCTATCTGGTAAGATGGGTCAAGTTCTAGGCTGATAGCAATCCTCGAAGCCTTCACCTTTGGCTGAAGATTCCTCTGTCTCTGTTATTGACGTATGAGTGGTATAGTCCCCACTCAGCAGGTGATAATCCTCCTCAGAGGTGTCCTGAACCCATTTCTGATGCCCACCTTGGTTTGTTCCTGCCTGACCGAATCATTATCAGAAACAACAATGAATAATGTGGTGCGTGTTTGTATGTGGATTCAAGGAACCTGGCTGAAAGCAGCATATCTATCTATCTATCTATCTATCTATCTATCTATCTATCTATCTATCTCTATCTAGCTATCTATCCATGTATCTATCTATCCATCTGTCTGTCCATCTGCCTGTCCATCTGTCCATCTGTCTTTTTCTATATCTGTCAGTCATCTTATCTGTCTCTATCTATATATCTCTATCTCTCTGTCTCTATCTATTGCTCTCTCTATCAATCATCTATCTATTGCTATCTTTCTGAATCTATGTTTATCTATCCATTTATCTATCTTTCAATATCTGCCTACCCACCTACCTACCTATTGGCATGTGTGTAATTTTGATGGTTAGAGGCCAAGAAAAAGCCAGCATCTTTTATGGTGAACGAGTTTATCTAAAGATACAGATTTTTGGAATTCATCTCTACTCCTTTATATTAGAAATATATACTCCAGTGGGCCTTTTGGGTGAGCAAAGGTGTCACAAAGATCCAATTCCAGAATGGGAAGCTTTGAGCTCACTTGATCAACTTGTGGTGCACAATCACATAAAAGGTTGTTCGCGATGGGCACATTCTGTTCTTACTTTTCTAAACATGGGTTTAGATTACACAGTCTCTGAAAATTGTGTTCAGCTCTTGGTTGGTGTATTTTTTTCATTTATTTTTCAAGTGCTGGCTCACAGGAGAGGGAGAGCAGAGACTGGGATGGAGGAAGCCCGTCATCACTTCAGGCAGGCAAGACTCCCTAAAAACACCAGACAAGGGTTGCCAGAGCCCTTTCTGACCATTCTACAGAAGCCCCACAAGCAGCGTTCTCCAAGACTGAATAGCCCAGTTCATTGTGTCCTGAAGGCTGTTCCAAGGGAGGCCGAGGCTCAGGGTGGGCTCTGCAGGTAGCAGGCCAGCCCCCGTGGGGGAGCGTATTTGCTCTCGCTGTAGCCCACCTTGGGAAAAGGCCTGTCCTGAACTCGGATGTGGGCACCTAGGCCATGGATCTTGCGTGGAAGGAGGGAGGCCACTCGTTCCCCAGGTCTTGAGGAGTTCAGTTCTGACTCTGGCCGGGAGACACATGCTCAAGGATTCTCCCAGGCGTGTGAGGTGGCTCCGGGAACTCGGCCATAGGTAGGGGCTTAGGAAAGATTTCTAAGGAGGAAATCTCTGTGGAGCTTTATGGCTACTGAAAGAGGGGAAAGCATCATGTGGGCCTGTTCGAGGATCATGGAGGCACTTCCGGGGCTTCCCAGGGAGCCGCCCTGGCTGAACCACCCTTCTTCTCTGGCCACACAATTTGTCTACAGCATTCTGTGTGACCTCACAACCTGGGCAGTCTCGGAAATGCGATTGCATGAGCCCGCATATCCAGCCATTCTAAATTCTGTGCTCAGTAGGCCTAGGATAGTGCTTTTTAAACCACGAGTAGCCTCCAAGTAGTTCAAAAAGCATATTTCTATTGTTTTCCCTTCAAATCACTGGTAATCAGAGAAATGCAAATTAAAACAACAACAGATAGGCTTTTTCTTCCACCAGGCTTGCAAAAGTTTCAAAGAATTATAGCTAGTGTTTACACAGGTTGAATTACTTTTTTCCCACCTCCAGTCCTGAACAATACCAGGAAGGAGAAATAGTTCGTAGTTACCATCGTCTTTTACATATTAATGTCATCAGCCTCAATGAAGAGAAACATGAACAGGGCTGTGAGCACTTTGGAATGGAATATCATCCCATGTATATATTTATTAATTAATGCATTCATTCAGGAAATATGTACTGAACATCTAAGCAGCACAGAGAATGAAGAAGGAAAGTAAAAACATGTCAAATGCTGAGTATGTGTGGGGCGTTGAGCCAGACTGTTGGATTAATTATTCTGTGAGTTGGGCAATAAGATCCCCTTTTCACAGATAAAGGGAGGGTAAGCAATTTGCCAAAGGTCACCCAGCTAATGAAAAGTTTGCTGGAGGCTCTGTGAGATGGAACATCCAGGATGTTCCCAGTGCTTCTGGAACTTGCCAGCTGTAGAGGAGACTGAGCAAGCATGGGTAACCCTGACATAGACACTGGGAGCCCCGAACCTTGAGGGACTCAGACAATGCACACTCCAAAGAGCCAAACAAGAGGGGATTATTCTGGTTTGGGCGGGGCTGTGCTAAAAAGACATCTCATCTCAGATAAACATGTGAACAAAACCTTTTGGGATGGGCCACATTAGTAAACAGAGGAGGGCAGGGAAGCAAGAGGAACAGAACTTTCTAGAGGAAGAGGCCTGCTTGGGCAAATCGCCAAAGAAGTGTCCAAAGCACACTCAGGAAAAACTGCCAATGAGGAAACCAATAAACAAACACACCCACACCTCGATCTTCACAGTCCTGCAAAAATTCTGGTGAAACCAAACTGGTTTGACGTTCACAAAGAAGATACACAAAAGACGCCTGAGATGGAAGTGCAGCCAACATCCTGTGAATTTCTCCCCAAGACTTGAGCATTTGAGTCATGGGTTTGGAAAGGAGCTTAGGACTAAAGATACAGCTTGTAGAATCATGGGCTTTCAGGCAGTTGGGGAAGTTTTGAAGAAGACAGACTGTGCCGAGTCCAGGGAAGATGGGCGGGACCCTGAATGATGGTACCCAAGCATGGCCACAGAACTGGGTTAAGGCAGAGGCATGGAGGAGAAGGTCATTACTTAAAACTGGCTTTTTTTTTCTCTCACCTGCAGTGCATGGCACCCTGCCTTCCAGAGACGAGGTTTCCAACAACTGTGCTGAATGAATGGAGGAGAAATGAACCCAAGCCAGGAACCCAAATTCTTGTATGTGAACATAAACCTACTTCCAAAATTCTTGAGGAATCCCTAACTCAGGTCCCCCAAGTCCTGTTTGGTTGTGAACAGAAAGAGATATTTACAAGAGGAGCCATGGGAACCTGAAAAAATGAATAGGGAGTGGCAGTCCCTTCTTATTAATGTGATCAAGGCCAATAAATATACATTGTAATTGTAAATTCTTTCTGGACTCCACATTTCTCCAAAACCTAAGGATGTCTCCAATTATCTCAAGAAAGAAATGTCATAAGATTCTCAAGACTAAAGTAATGTTCATTCATATTCATGACATGGGAATGGGGAGCATGTGCTTGCTATGCAGCATCTTGAAGGAAGGCACCATACAAAATTCAACGACAGTTCAGGAATAGTAATAGCTCCTATTACTGTTGTTTAGGCCACTCAGTCTTGTTATAGCAGCCCTAGTACACTAATACAATGTATAGCAGTATTAATCTTTGGTTGCTTTTGTTGTCTTCAAACAAGTAAAAGAGAAGAATAACTTTTTTTTTTTTTTTTTGAGACATAGTCTTGCTCTGTCACCCAGGCTAGAGTGCAATGGCACGATCGCGGCTCACTGCAACCTCCACCTCCCAGGTTCAAGCAATTCTCCTGCTTCTATCTCCTAAGTAGCTGGGACTACAGGCGCCTGCCACCACGCCGAGCTCATTTTTGCATTTTTAGTAGAGACGGAATTTCGCCATGTTGGCCAGGCTGGTCTCAAACTCCTGACGTCAAGTGATCCACCCGACTTGACCTCTCAAAGTGCTAGGATTACAGACATGAGCCACCACGCCCAGCCAAGAAGAATAACTTCCAAGTTTAGATGTATAGTTCAAAATTAGAAAAAATGTTCATGTATGAATTAAAATTTACACTTACGAAACAAAAATATTATACCTCACTATTCACATCCTGTTTTCCTGTTTTAACCTTTAAACACAAATGAAAACTCCAAGTTGTCACATAGGACTGGGGTTGGTAAATGTTTGGCATAAAGCACCAGACAAGAGTAACCTTTATCTTAAATGTTTTGGACCAGAAGAGTTTAAAAGATTTTGCATTTTGGCGGATTTTTGGAATATTTGCAATTTATGCTGGTTCAACATTCCTAATCTAAAAATCTGAAATTCAGAATTTTTGCTTCCATGAGCATGTCCTTTGAGCACCATCTCAGCACTTAAAAAGTTTTGAATTTTGGAGCACTTCAGATTTTGGATTTTCAAATTAGGGATACTCAACCTGTAATAAATATTTTGACTTTGTAGGCCATGTGATCTCTTGTAAATACTCAATTTTGCTGTTGTAGCAATGTATGAACAAATGAGTACGGTGATGTTGTAATAAAACTTTATTATAGACACTAAATAATAATAATAATAAAATAATAATAATAGCTCCTATTAATTAAGTGCTTGCATGTTCTGAGCAGTGCCAAGCGCTTTGACATTTGGTTAAGTACTGTGCCAAGAGCTCAGAATATGTTAGGAAAAAGACACAACGTCTACCTCCTTACTTCCTGTACACTTTCCTGTGTAATCCTCATAACCAACCTATCACTAACCCTATTTTATAGTTGAGGAGACTAAAATTATGTAGCCACTCAACATCATGCATCTAACAAGTGGCAAAAAAGAAAAAAAAGAATTTGAACTCAGTGTGTCTGATTTTAGAACCTGTTTCCATAACCCCCACACTCTAGAGCTTGGGAGTCCACTGACAACAAAAGCATCTTCCAGTCTCACAGGACTGTGGGGCTGTGGTGCGGTCCTGAAAGGCCCACGCATGTGAGGAACACCATGCGAGAGGCCCAGGAAAGGACGGGACAGCCTCGAGTCCCAGGGGGAAGCTGCTCCCCAGCACTTTGCCTTATGGCCGGTGTCATGGTCCTGTGTTGGGTTTGCAAAGATCTCAGAGCCTTGAGCCAAGCAGCAGGAAGCAATTTCAGTCTTTGGCCCAGACTTCTAGGCCTCGAAACCGTTCTATCTAATTAAACTTCCATTGCCTTTCATTTCTGCAGCCCTTCTTACAGGAATACTCTCTTTAAAATAAATAAATAAAAGATAAGGGAACTGATGGAGTCAACTAAGAATTTCCACATCTAACTTCTATGAATAACTCACTTGGAAATGGGCATGGTCTGTCTAGGTGTGACTGTGTTTTACATAAACTCTTATGCATGAAGTGGCTCTATTTGCAGCTAGACAGGATCCAAATTTCAGAAACATTTTAACAACCGACTATAGTTAAAGTTTATTAAAAAATAAAAAATAGAAAAGTCATTTCAACTTTTGCCGGCAGTAAAACTCTGGGAATAGACTCTCCTGGCCTCAAAGCTTTCTTTTCTACTCTGCAGAAGCCGCTGAAGACACCCTCCACAGGCTTAGCCCACCCAGGATACAGCACCCTGCCCGCTGCACTCAGCGAACTCAAGGTGTTCCCTGTTCAACAGTTGAGCAGAACCAGCATCATGGCTTACCCTAGCTGTGACTTTGTGCCCCAGTTCTGTGCGCCCAGGCCTACTGCTTCTTTGTGGGCTAACCTGAGGAGGCTGGCTGCCTGCCACTGTCATGCTGCCATGCACAGAACCTGCTCAGGCTCCTCTCTGGAAAGCTCCTTCACAGCCATTGCCCATCTTTTCTCATTTCCCTATAAATATATATATATTTATATTTATATTTATAAATTTTATATTATATATATATAATTATATATATATATATTTTTTTTGAGATGGAGTCTTGCTCTGTTGCCCAGACTGGAGTGCAATGGCACAATCTTGGCTCACTGCAACCTCCACCTCCTGGATTCAAGCGATTCTCCTGTCTCAGCCTCCCAAATAGCTGGGATTACAGGCACCTGCCACCACACCCAGCTAATTTTTGTATTTTTTAGTAGAGACAGGGTTTCACCATGTTGGTCAGGCTGGTCTGGAGCTCCTGACCTCAGGTGATCTACCTGCCTCGGCCTCCCAAAGTGCTGGGATTATAGGCATGAGCCACCGTGCCCAGCTCCCTTTCTCCTTTTACTCAGCTTGTCCCAAACTTCAAGGTACAGAAGAATCACCTGGGGAAATTGTTAACCTGCGGGGACTGGCTCGGTAGGCTGGGATGGGGCTCGAGAATCAGAGTTTCTAACAAAGCACCAGGGTAGGTTTGGGAAATAGTTCAAGGCTGTGCAGTGTCAAGGATGATGGCCAAAGCAGGTAAGGTAGCCACTGGCCACAACTATTTTTGCCTGCCCCGAACATGTGCTTTTTCCCTATTTTTTTGGAGCACAACAATGGGCACATAGCTCAGTTTGCACCAATCAGAGTCCTGCCCAGAAACGAGGTATGAACGGTGGTGGGAGTGGGGAAGAAGGGGTAGCTGGGAGCAGGCTCTCGTTTCCCTGGGGTTACTAACATGGGAGGGTTGCCGGTAGCACATGCAGGAAGTCCATTGTCAGTGATCGAGAATGAGTTGAACCTACAGAGAGAAGTGAAAAGGGTGGAGATGCAGGACATCATCTGAGCTCCTGCCTGCAGTTATACCTGATGCCAGATGCTCCAGCCTTCCAGTTATATGAGCCCATAAATTTGCTTTTTCACTTAAATGAAGTTAGTTCTTGTCACTTGCAAATAAGAGAACCCTGAGTTACATAGTGGGTAAGGCAAGTTGGGGTCGAAAAACAAGGTATAGAGTGATAATGGTTCACATGATGATTCTAAAAGTAATTCCTGGCTGGGTGCAGTGGCTCACGCCTGTAATCCCAGCACTTTGGGAGGCCAAGGTGGGCGGCTCACTTAAGGTCAGGAGTTGGAGACCAACCTGGGCGACATGGTGAAACCCTGTCTCTACTAAAAATACAAAAAAATTAGCCAGGCATGTTTGTGCACACCTGTAATCCCAGCTATTCATGAGGCTGAGACAGGAGAATCACTTGAACCCGGGAGGTGGAGGTTGCAGTGAGCCAAGATTGCGCCACTGCACTCCAGCCTGGGCGACAAAGTGAGACTCTGTCTCAAATGATAACAACAATAATAATAATAATAACAAATAATAAATAAATAAAAGCAATTCCTAAAGGCCAGGTCCTGAAATGTTTGAGCAATGACAGTTTTATTGGAATAATTGCCTAGTCTCTCTCTAGCTACCACGAACAGAAGGACAGCATCCATTTGGAACGGTTTTAAATGATCTTCCAACTTCATTGTAACAGCTCTTGTGAACCCAGAGTTCTCTGAAGTGAGGTAAAGTGAAGCCATATACGTAAGCCAGTGCTGTGCCCTGAACAGCAGGGGTGGAAGCGGATACTGCCAGTGAAGTCGAGAGAACATGACTGAGTACGGAGTCCTAAGGGCCTGACCTTCAAGTGCCACTGAACTTGAGCTCCTTCATCAGGCAATGTGTGCTGATACCTTTTCCTGATGATATTGAAACATTCTGCAGACGCTCTACATGTCCAACGGCTGTTTCCTGGATGTTTAGCTACACAGGTAAAGCTGAGAGTTAACAGCAGATTTGGACTCAAAATCAGCTCCATAAACGGCCTCATTTCCGGGCACAGCCCTTGAAGTCATCTCTGAAAGGTTGTCTTCCCAGCCCTGGAGGGATTTACTGAGGCCCCAGGATCTGAGCTAATGTCCAGATCTGTGAAAAGCAAAGGACTGCGTGCAAAATAGATTGAGGCCGCACAGCCCGAGTTGTCGGGAAAGGCGCAAGCACGTGGTGAGCAAAGGGGGAAGAGGAGGTTCCCGCTTCTCTCTGCGACTTCCCTATTTCAGATAACAGCAGCCCCGCCCTGCTGGGCACCCAGGTTCAAACTGTCAGAGCCTTGAGACTCTTCTTTCCTTTTCATTTTCCTCTGCGCTGCCTGCAGGAGAGTGATTCTGTCCCAGGGCCAACTCTGACAGCCACCTTCTTCTCTCCATTCTCTCTGTTGCTGCTTTTTTCAGGCCTTCATTGTTTCCCACCTGAACCACAGTGGCATGGGCCTTGCAGCTATTCTCCTCAATACGTTTTTCATACTCTCACCAGATCCTGTGAAATGTTTTGAGGACTTACTATGGACTCAGTCACCCCGGGACAGATTGTATTTTCCAAAGACGCCACATCTCCCATTTTACGTGTTCTCACAATATGACTTTGACGTTCTTCCCATCAAGAGGTGAAGTCCACGTTCCCTCCCCTTGAACTTGGAAGGGCTTGAGACCCAGCAGAAGTGATGCTATGTGACTTCTTCCAAGACGAGGACCCAAGAAGTGATACTGTTTTTACCTGGGCCTCCTGGGAAACTTGCCTTCAGGCCATTAGTTGCTGTGTAAGTACGAAACCACCATACTGTACGGAAGCCCAAGCCACACGGAGGTGCCATGTGTGGGTGCTCCTAGTGTGAGGTCCTAACTGACAGCGGGGAATGTGCGTGAACACAGCTCTAAATGATTTCTTCCCCCAGTGGGTGGGTCAGCACCCCCCTTTCAGTTCTCCCAGTTGAGGCCACAGACATCACGGAGCTGTGCTTTCCTGACCTACAGAATCCGTGAACATAATAAAATGGTTGTTTCTGTTTTGGTGGCCAAAGCAGGGGGATCGCTTGGACTCAGGAGTTTGAGACCAGCCTGGGCAACATAGTGAGATCCCTGTCTCTGTAAAAAAGCCAAAAAAAAAAAAATTAGCTGGGCGTGGTGGTACGTGCCTGTGGTTCCAGCTACTCAGGAGGCTGAGGTAGGAGAATTGCTTGGGTCCAGGAGGTCGAAGCTACCGTGAGCCAGTGAGCCATGATCACAACACTACACTCCAGCCTGGGCAACAAACTGAGATCCTGTTTCTAAAAAAAAAAAAAAAAAAAAAAAAAAAATTATTTTAAGCTCCTAATTTTGGGGGAAATGTGTTACATAGCCAACAGCCAATAGATAACTGATATTTTATTTTAAAATGCCTTAATTTGTACACAAAACCTCTGTCAATCACCTGGCTACAACCTGCAGGGAGCTATTTACAAAATAGGTGAAGTTTCCACAGCTGTCAGACACTGAAGAGAGGAGCTGATCTGAGGGTAATCCCGGCATTTCTAGGCACTTTTTTTTCAGTCTTTATTACGTGCCAGGCACGTTACAGACCTTATCACATCCAAATCTTCAACATGATGGCTACGAGATTAATTATCTCCCTTATGAGTTGTAGGAATTGAAGTTCAGAGGGGAAACACGAATTTCCCCAAAGTGACCAAACAGGAATCCAAACCTGGGCCTGATGACATCAGAGTCCTCGCAGTCCCCACCGCGCTTCTGGAGGAGCCGAACCCGAGAAAGAGAGCACAGAGGAGCACTCGGAACCACTTTGCTGCTCTCGCCTTTCCCGGGACATGCCTGGAATCACTCCTCTATTTGGAGTGAAGGAAAACAAAGCAGTCTGGTTTGGCGAGAGAAAGCCCAAGGCCACAATGTCGAACAAACCGGGAGTAATTTGTCTCTATTCTTTTTCATGTGACTGCCGGAGGTTATCCTGGTTTTTATTAGTCCAAACTTCCCCTTTTCACAAAATAATTCCTTGAAATCTTCTGGGAAATTAACATGGTTCAGTCTGGCTCTGGGCTGGCCACCACATGCTCACAGAATTAAGAGAACCTGAGATTTTAACCCTTCATAGCCACACACATACACACGAAACCGCATGTGCCTCTATGGCTGTGTTGTTTAAGAGGCTGTAAAGAGAATATTCACAGTGGGTAAACTGTTAGGTTCAACTTTATCCTGGAAAAAATTTCATCTTCTAGATTTGTTCCAATCCAAGAGTTTTACACAATGTGTAGATTTAGTTACATGTCAGCTGCACAGCACAGGAATCCTTTATTTAAGAAATATCAGGAACTAATTAATATACAAGGTTAGGTAGTTAAAATAGCAATTATTTTCAAATATTTCTTAAATAAAATATATTAATAATAAGTAATATAAAATTACAGGGCCAGACAGGAGGGTTCACCTGGTGTAATCCCAGGGCTTTGGGAGGCTGAGGTGGGAGGATTACTTGAGACCAGGAGTTTCTGACCAGCTTGGGCAACATAGTAAGACCCAGTCTCTAAAATAATAAAATAAAATAACTACAATAGCCGCTTTAAATTCCAATTCTATTCCATATTATAGTCAATTACATAAAAAATGTTCTTCATTTTTCTCTTACAATTTTTTTTTTGAGATAGTGTCTCATTCTGTCACCCAGCCTAGAGTACAGTGGCACAGTCATAGCTTCACTGCGACGTCAAACTCCTAGACTCAAGCAATCCTCCTGCTCCTGCTTCAGTCCCAGGTAGCTAGAATTACAGGTGTGCACCACCATGTTCAGCTAATTTTTAAATTTTTTGTAGAGATGGGGTCTAGCTATGTTGCCCAGACTTGAACTCCTGGCCTCAAGCAAACCTCCTGCCTCACCCTCCCACAGCGCCGATATTACCGACGTGAGTCACTGTACCCAGCCCATTTTTCTTTACTTTTATTTTCTATCTAATTGGGAACTTCTGAGATTTACAGTGTTATAAGAATTATTAAAAGGTGGCCAGGTGCAGTGGCTCACGCCTGTAATCCCAGCACTTTGGGAGGCTGAGGTGGGTGGATTCCCCAAGCCAAGGAGTTCAAGGCCAGCCTTGGCAACATGGCAAAACCCCATCTCTACTAAAAGTACAAAACTTAGCCAGGTGTGGTGGTGCATGCCTGTACTTCCAGCAACTTAGGAGGCAGAGGCAGGAGAATCACTTGAACCTGGGAAACAGAGTTTGCAGTGAGTCAAGATTGTACCACTGCATTCCAACCTGGGCAACAGAGTGAGACCCTGTCTCAAAAAAACAGACTGATTATCATTACTGGCGAGGTGTGGTGGCTCACACCTGTAATTCCAGCACTTTGGGAGGCTGAGGCGGGCAGATCACGAGGTCAGGAGATTGAGACCATCCTGGTTAACACGGTGAAACCCTTTCTCTACTAAAAATACAAAAACAAAATTGGCCGGGAGTGGTGGCAGGCGCCTGTAGTCCCAGCTACTCCGGAGGCTGAGGTGGGAAAATGGCACAGACCCGGGAGGCAGAGCTTGCAGTGAGCCAAGACCATGCCACTGCACTCCAGCCTAGGCGACAGAGCAAGACTCCATCTCAAAAAAAAAAGGTAACAAAATTTAGTCAGCTAATTTCTTGCTCTTTCAATATTTCCACATATGTTTCTGGCAATTAAAACATTTTTTTCTGCCAGGTGCAGTGGCTCACATCTGTAATCCCAGCATTTTGGGAGGCTGAGGCAAGAGGGTCACTCAAGCCCAAGAGTTCAAGATCAGCCCAGGCAATATAGGGAGACTTCATCTCTACAAAAACAAAAATAAATTAGCAGGGCATGGTGGCGCATGCCTGTAGTCCCAGCTACTCAGGAGGCTGAGGTGGGAGGATCATTTGAGCTCAGGACTTCAAGGCTGCAATGAGCCTGTGATTGCACCACTGCACTCCAGCCTGGGTGTCAGAGCAAGACTCTGTTTCAAAAAAGAAAAAAAAAAATTGTTTTTCTCTAGGAAGTTTGGTGGAGGGGAACAGGGGAGAGAACAAGCCCCCTATCCCTCCACGTCGTCTCCCCCATATCATTCTTACAATGAAGGATGGCCTTTGCAGCTGATATCTCCTTATACTCCCCTGTTCCTTTCCTGGGCAGAGGTCCTGGTGATACGGCTCAGGACATCCCTCTGGGAGCTGAGAGTAGAAGTGGGAGCCCTTTATTTTTGCCCAGCCCCAGCATCAAGACTGTCCTCAGAACTACCTGAAACATAAGAGTGCACATTCAATCAAGGAAGAAGGGTGTAGAGAGCCTCAAAAAGAAGACAGAATCCTGGTGAAGCCAGTGCAGGGACGTCACACTTTGTGTCACACCCCTTGACTGCAAAGACATAGCACTGACAGGTAAGGGACAAATCAAAGGCAAAATAACTGGACTCAAAATAATTACCTCTGTTATTAAAACAAAAAGTGGTGAGCAGCAGCTGAAGCTAGCTTCCTATAGGAAGGTACAGCCTAGAATTTGCATCCTGCAGAGTGGAGGAATTACTAGTGCTCCATACGAGAGGGGAACTGGAATAATTTTCACTGAAGGCAGGGACTCAGATAGGTCATGAAAGAAATTGAAAAATTAAGCTGCTGACACAATAGCATCTGGGGCTTCAGCTTTACAGCCTGCAGAAAGGAAGGCTTTGTGACAAAGAGCCTAAATCAAACGTAGTGTCTGTGGATATGATAGCCTTAAGGTCGCTAGGGTCTAGGGTAGGTATGTTGGCTAATTTTACGTCAACTGGTGTCATAAAAAGTTGGTGGTGTCAACTTGACTGGGCTAAGGGATGCCTAGGTAGCTGGTAACCCATCATTTCAAGGTGTGTCTCTGAGGGTGTTTCTGGAAGAGATTAGCACAGGAGTCAGTAGACTGAGTGAGAAGATCTCCCTTACCCATGCAGGTAGGCACCATCCAATCCAGTGAAGGCCCAAATAGAACAAAAAGGCAGAGGAAGGGGGTGGATTTGCTCCCACTCTTTGAGCTGGGTCATCCGTTTTCTCTTGCTCTCAAACATCAGAGGTCCTGGTTCTCAGGCCTTTGCACTGAAAGACATTGACACCAGCAGCTTTCCTCGTTCTTTGGTTTGCAGACAACAGATCACGGGACTCCTTGGCCTTCATAACTGCAGGAGCCAATTCCCACAACAAATCCGTGTGAGTCTCATAGGTATCTTACGGGTTCTTTTTCCCTGGAGAACACTGCCTAATATGGGAGGAGAGCCCTGTAACAGTAGACGCAATTCAGGACTAGAGACCCGGATGCAACAACTCAAAACAGCTGTGAAATCACTGGAAAGGAGAGGGAAACGGGGGGAGTGGGTGAGGTGCAGAGAGAAAACAAAGACAAATCCCCCACCCACCATCAGAGCACAAACCCAAATCCCAAATCATAAAGAAATCTAATGAAAATAAATTACGACCCTGAATGGGAATTGGTTTCTGACTAAATCAATTTTATGGAACAGCCTGGAAAAGATCTTTTCTTTAAAAAATAAAAATAAAAAAGAATGTTTATCATGCACAAAGATATAAATGAAATAATATCTTTCGTTTTAAGACACCAAGGAAATGTAGAGAGGGAAAAAATAAGAGTTATATATGAATAAGAATCAACTAGAAGGCTTGAAATATAAAAATAGATTCCTTTGAAAATTCAGTATAAAGCCAGGAACAGTGGCTCACACCTGTAACCCTAGCACTTTGGGAGGCCGAGGCGGGTGGATCGCCTGCGGTCAGGAGTTTAAGACCGCTTGACCAACATGGTGAAACCCCGTCTCCACTAAAAATACAAAATTAGCTGGGTGTGGTGGTGCATGCCTGTAATCCCAGCTACTCAGGAGGCTGAGGGTGGAGAATTGCTGAAACTGGGAAGTGGAGGTTGCGGTGAACCAAGATTGCACCATTGCATTCCAGCCTGGGCAGCAAGAGCAAAACTCTGTCTCAAAAAAAAAAAAAAAAAAAAAAAAAATTCAGGATATGAGATCACTCTAGACTTGACACAATCAAATAAAGAATATGTTAATTAGAAGGGAATACTGAAGAATTCTTGCAGAACACAGCATAGCGAAACAACAACAAAAAATGGAGCCCAGCATGGTGGCTAATGCTTGTAATCCCAGTACTTTGGGAGACTGAGACTAGGGGTTCACGACCAGCCTGGGCAACATAGCAAGACCCTGTCTCTTAAAAAAAGAAAAAGAAAAAGAAAATTTAATTATATGTGTGTGTGTTTGTATACGTATACATATATCTGATATTGAATATATATATACATATATACATACACATATACAAGAAGTTAAGAAATACAGAGACTAGATTAAGAAATTCCTACATCCATTTAATATAATTCCAAAAATAAGTGAATGCTGGGAATGACAGAGAAGTAATATTTGTAAATGCTAATAATTAATGATTTTCCGTAATTGAAGAAAGACATGAAATTCTAGAGAAAGGTGTTCTCAGCTCTCTAGTATAAATCCACATTTGGACTCATCATAGTGAAACTATATAGAACTACTATATAGAACTATATAGAAACTATACAGAACTATAAAGAAACTATAAAGAAAAAATCTTATAAGCTACAAGAGAGAAGTGACAAATTATTTGCAATGAAATAACAATTAGGTATTTGACAAATTTTCTATCATCCTCAATGGAGGCCAAAAGAGAATGCAATTATAGCTTCAAAATGCTGAGGAGAAATAACTACCAACCAGGAATTTCATACAGCGTTAAACTTACATCTAACAGTGAGAGGGATACAAAAATGTTCACAGATATGCAAAGATTAAGGTTTCTTCCACCCTTACAGGCGCTCACTGTAAGATGTCCTTTAGCAAGGTGGGGGTAAAAAACAACTAAACCCAGACAGAAATTGTGGTATGCAAGGAAAAAAAATGATGAGTATGAAAGTTGATGGAATATCAATTATAACTAACTATGGAGAGTCAGAACACAAATACAACATAACTTTCATTTAAAAAGCAAAGCTAAAGTTGTTTACGCTTACAGCAAAAAGGAGGTAGGTGTGATTATGGTCAATGGGTATTTGAAGAATTCCAAACCAACGAGGGACGAAGATGAAATGGGGAGTCTTGAGGCAGGGATGATTGGAAAAGGGGGAATCAATGTCCCAAAAAGAATCAGAAAGGGAAAAAGTAGCCAAACGGATACTTGAAGAAAAACATTGGAAATGATAATCCACAATATATCACACATATGAAACCTAATTAAATTCAACAAAAAGCAAAGATTATCAGATTAGAATTTTACAGCTATATATAAAAGATTCAATCTGTCAGGAAGATGTAATAATTCTAAATTTATACATAGCTTATAACATATACCAAAAATATATGAAGCAAAAACTGACTTAGCCAAAGGAGAAACAGTCAAATCCAAAATCATAGGGAGAGATATTAGCACACCTCTCTCAGTAGCTAATAAGGAAGACCTAAATACTTGGTAATAATATAAAAAAATCGAACAATGTGATTAACAAACTTGCACACTGATTAACACATTTAAAACACTGTACCTGAGAACTAAATAATAGTCATTCTTTCCAAGTACACCTGCACCCTTTACAATGCTGACCACACAGCAAGTCTTGACAACTTTGCAAATTTCAAAATTGTATAGAATATATTATCCTACTACAGTAAAATTAAACTAGAAATCAATCACATAAAAGCTAGAAAATCCCTACATATGTTTAGAAATTAAGTAATACACTGCTATATTATTTAAGAGTCAAAGAAGAAATCACATTAAAAATGAGAAAGTATTTAGAAATTATGACAAATATTACATATCAAAACTTAGGGAAGTCTGGTAAAGTAATGCATAAAGGAAAAATTTTAGTTTTAAATGCATATGATTAGAAAAGAAGGAAGACTGAAAATCAGTGTTTCAAGCATCTATCTCAAGAAGCTAAGGGGGGAAATGGTAAATTAAACAAAAGAAAGTAAAATGAACAAAATGAAAATATAAAAATAGAAGTTAATAAAATAGAAAGCAAACATATTAATATAAGAGGGAATCAGCAAAGCCAAATGCTGGTTATTGGAAAAGGCTAATGAAATTAATAAACCCGTAGTAAGACTAACCAACAGCAAAAGAGAGAAGGGACAATTTAAAACACTAGAAATGAAAAGGGAGACATAACTCTATATCCTCATATATTAAAAAGATAATAGGATAATATTATGAGCAACTTTATAACAATTAACTAGAAAGTTACATTAAATGACCACTTTAAAAAGAAAAACATCACTTACTAAATGGACACAAAAAGAGAGACAATCTAGTCTTACAGCTATCAAAGTGAATCTCAAATAAAAAACTTTCCCATGCTTAGCCAGATGCGGTGGCTTACCCCTATAATCCCAGCACTTTGGGAGGCAGAGGTGGGTGGATCACAAGATCAGGAGTTTGAGACCAGCCTGGCCAACATAGTGAAACCCTGTCTCTACTAAAAATACAAAAATTAGCTGGGCATCATGGTGGGTGCCTGTAATCTCACCTACTTGGGAGGCTGAGGCAAGAGAATCACTTGAACCCAGGAGGCAGAGGTTACAGTGAGCTGAGATCACGCCACTGCACTCCAGCCCAGGTGACAGTGTGAGACTCCATCTCAAAAAAAAAAAAAAAAAAAAAATCTTCCCATGCCTTCAGGAGTAAATTCTTTACCACACTGAAGGAAATAAGTAGTACCAAGCTTACACAACTATTCGAGAGAATGGAAAAAGAGAGAATACTTCCCAACTCACTGTTTGAAAGTGAACAAATTCATTACCAAGAAGAAAATTATAGGGTCAACTCTCTCATAAATACAAAAGAAAGAAAAAGAGAAAGGGAGAAGAAAGGCAGGAGAGGAAGGAGGAAGACAGGGAGGAGGGAGGAAGGAAGGAAGGGAGAAAGAAAGGGGAAAAGGAGGAAGGGAAGGGGGAGGGAGGGAGGAAAGAAGGGAGGGAAGAAAGAAGGAAGGGAGGGAAAAAAGGAAAAAAAGGCAGGAAAAAAGGGAGATAGGCAAAGTCAAGCCAATCAACATCAATAAAATATAATAAGGATAGAACATCATATCATCCATAGTGGGGTTTATTCTAAGAATGCAAAGTTGGTTTAATATTCACACATATGAAATAGGAATGTACCAGAGTTTAATTTCCTGCTTCATTGAATTCTTGCCATAGAATGTCTCTGTTCTTAGTAAATATAAAGTGAAGTATTTAGGGGTAAAAGGACATACTATCTCCAATTTAGTCTAAAATGGTACCGAAAATAAGCAACATGCTCATATATATGTGTGTAAAGAAAGAATGATAAAGCAAATGAGGTAAAAAGTAAACAACTGGTAAATCTGGGTAAAGGGTTTTAAGAGTTTCTTTACAAATCTTCAATTTTTATATGTTTTAAAGGATACCAAAATTAAAAGTTATCCAAAAAATAGTGTAATTCACCTTGTAGACAGAAGAGAAAAATCATATGATCATTTCAATAAATGCAGAGGATAATTTGATGAAATTCAGCATTCATTCATGACATAAATTCTTGGCAAGCTAGAAATAGAAGGACACTACCTAAAACTGATGAAGGGCATCTGTATAAAACCTACAGGAAACATTGCACTTAATGGGAAAATGTTGAAACTTTTTCTCTGAGGCGAGGAATGAGATCACGATGCTACTCTCACAACTTGTATTCAACAGGACCTCCGGCAAAATACAAACCTATCCTAGAGAAACAAACAAAATACCTCCTCACTGCAGGCTTCTTACTCACCCACCAAAAAAAGATGGAACTAAACTTAGGTGGTCTTTGCTAATCTGACATTAGATGGGCCATTCCCTCTCTCCAAAGGTGAAGTGGGTGAAGGGAAGGAAGTGTGCTTGGGGGAAATCCTTCCAGACAGAAACCAAGATCAAAGAGCAAGGGTCTCCTCTAACAATGTTCAAGGTTCTTTGAAGAAAGTTACAAAATACTATCAAAAGGCATAAAAGAAATCCTGAATAAATGGAGAATTAGACCGCATTGATGAATGAGAAGACTACATATCATAAAGACGCCAATTCTTCAGAAACTCTCCACAGTTCTCTAAATCTGATGAGTTCAGATAAAACTTTACATGCTGATCCAAGAAAAATAAAAAAAGCATATGAGAGAACAAAGGCCAAAAATAGCTAAAGTCCATTTTGAAAGCAAAGAACAAGGAGCCAGGCACTCACCTGTACAAGGAGCGGCTCACACCTGTAATCCCAGCACTTTGAGAGACTGAGACAGGAGGATTCCTTGAGCCTAGGAGCTTGAGACCAGCCTGGGCAACATAGCAAGATCCCATCTCAAAAACAAAAATTATCAATGAAACTTTAAAAGAAAGGAAACAACCTAGAATATAGAAATAACTCTCAAAATTCAACCATAAAAGGACAGATAATCCAAGTAAATAATGGGAAATACTGGAGCAGGCATTTCACAGAAGACCTACAGATGGCAGTGAGCATGAGAAGGGACTTTAGGTTTCCCTACCTATGAGGGAAAGGCATGTTGGAACCACAGTGGGATATTTCTGCACAACTATAAGAGTGACTTATAAGATATGGTGGCAACCCACATGTTGACGAGGTTGTGGAGAAACTGGCTCACTCATACCCTGCTGGTGTGCACCAGCTCTTGGCATTTCCCACCCTCTCTGTTTTTGCCATCCCCACGGGTTAAGGGGGCATCTCCTTGCCATTTGGTACATTTCCCTGACGACTAGTGAGGTTTGGCATCTCCTGTGTCAAGGCCCATTTCACTTCCTTCTTTGGTAAAATGTCTTCCATTCATTTTCTAGTTGGATCATCCATCTCATTCTTCTTGATTTGTAGGATTTTTGTTTGTTTTTACTGAAGACGGGATGAGTCCACATCTTCTCTCGCTCTGTGAGTTGCCTTTTTACTCTTGTGTGTGTGTTTAAAAAACAACCAAAAAAGACTGTTCTCACAAGCTTGTACATGCAGAGAATATCTCTAGATGGACAGGCAAGAAACTGGTACTAGGGGCTGCTACTGAGGAGGGAAGTGAAGTGCCGGGGAAAGGAGGTATAGGAGATACACTTTTCTCTGTGTCCTTTTGCATACTGTTTTTGCAAATCTTCATGGGCAAATGCATGTGTTTTAAACTTTGAGACAAAGGCAAGGCACCAGATAGCCATCATTAAGTAGGTGCTAACTTTTCCTCTAACTGTATTTCACAATAGTTGCAGTGGCAAGAAAAAGGCCAAGGTTCCCTGTCCTAGCCAGTACCTTTCATGATTGAGCCTGTGCCCTCTGGTCCTCTCAGTTCAGAGAATGCATCCCCTGGCATTCTTACTGTGGGGCAGTATAGTGCAGCATGGTAGCAACGAGAGCAGCTCTGCAGTCAGACTACCTGGGTTGTCACCCAGCTCCTCCACCATCTCTTGTATGACTTCAGCAGAGTTACCTGGCCTTTCTATGCTTCCGCTAAGGAACACGGCAATTCCTACCGTGGTCAATGTCCCTCGATGGTCCCTGCCTCTGTGGCAGAGGTGATGGGGCCTCACTTCCAAGATGAGGTGACAATGGACTGTGGCTTCCATCCTAGCACACCTTCCCTCACTCACTTGCTGTGAAGAGAGTCAGGTCCCAGGTTGCCAGCTGCCCAGTGGAGAAGCCCACATAGCAAGGAACTAATGTCTCCAGCCAGCAGCCAGTAAGGAACTGAATCCTGCCAACGAATCCTGCTAACAGCCAGTGAGTAAGCTGCGAAGTGGATCCTCCCCCAGCCCAGCCTTGAGATGGCTCCATCCCAGGATCATCTTTGATTGCAGCCTGGCGAGAGACCCTGAGCCAGAGGGACCAGCTCAGCCAGGCCCAGATTCCTGAGCCACAGAGATTTGAGATAATCAATTGTTGTTTTAAACCTACAGCAACACAAAAAGAAACAGAAATACTAGGAAATGTCTCTCCTGAAAAATTTATCATTCACCTGTCCAAAGCAAAGGGTCAGACAGACCAATGGATTACACAGAACCCCTTCCAGTGAGGGGACCCTATGAAGCTCTCAAAATAAAACAGTAAATCTTTGATGTTTAAACAAAGTGCTCAAGGTAACTGGTGATTTGGTGAATTTAATTTCCTGGTTAACTGGATGAATCTTTCTGATGGGATCTTAGAGCTTCGTTGTGCCTCACAGATCATTCCACACATAAGGAAGCTGAAGCTGAGAATAATTACCTTCTGCAAGTCGTGAGGCTTTCTCATGGCAAACCCTCGCACAGTGCCTGTCACACAGTAGAAGCTCAATAAATAACTGTTCAAAGAAGGAAGGAAGGGAGAACAGGTGGCAGGGAGAAAGGAAGGGAATCTTTGCCTCTCTATTGGTGAAACTTCTTAAATTCTTGGCTGCAGTGCAAGGAAATCTTGGACTCATAGTCAGGAGACTTGAATTCAAGTCCCAGCTCCACACTTAGATGTGTAGCCTGGGCAACCCCTTAACCTCACACTTCCCACCTTATTCCTTACCTGTCCAGGTGCAAAACAGGAAAAAATGATACTTCCCATGTCCTAGAGTCTCAGTGAGATTCCAGTGAAATCTCATACAGGAAGCACTTTCTACATTGCAGAGTGGTATACAGATTTGGCTCTCTTTATATCTAAAATGTGCTGTCCACTGCATTATCTTAAAAAGCAAACTATAAAAACATCCAGGCCAGGTGCAGTGGCTCATGCCAGTAATCCCAGCGCTTTAGGAGGCCAAAGGGAGCAAATTGCTCAAGCCCAGAAGTTCAAGACCAGCCCAGGCAACATAGTGAAACCCTGTCTCTAGAAAAATTAGCCAGGCTTGAGGAATGTGCCTGTAGTTCCAGCTACTCAGGAGGCTGAGATGGGAGGATCAATTGAGCCCTGGAGTTCGAGGCTGCAGTGAGCCGAGATCGCACCACTGCACTCCAGCTGGGGCAACAGAGCAAAACCTTGTCTCAAGAAAAAGAAAGAGAAAGAAAACATCTCCCCAGCACACAGGAGAGGGTTGCTGTTTGGGGAGGGAAATCCATTTGCATCTTCATCTAACATCATTCACTGACACAAATTTAGATGAATTGCAACGTCACGTATAAATTACAGTGTATGTACACTGTATGATATTACAAAGTTAAGAAGAATAAGGCAAAGCTATGTGCACTGGCATGGAAAGATCTCCAAAAGCTAGTGTCCTGTGAAGACAACCAAGCTGTTGAATGATATGTACTGTATGCCTGTATATTTTCCGATGTAAAAATAAATGCCACATACATGTGTGCACATGCACACACACACACACATATGCCTCAAATTGAGAGGAAGTCTGAAGAATTCATCCATCATTTGTAACAGTAATTGTCTCTGGGAAAGGTAGTACAATTGTGTGTGAATGTGGTATTTCCATTTCTCATGAAAACTCACACACACATTTCTTGAATTTTTTTAATGTGTATGAATTAATTTCAAAATTTGAAAACAAAAATGTTAAAGTTACACGTAAATAATAAAACCATTAAAAATTGTACATAAATACCTGATCTCCTCCCCACGAGAAGGAAAAAACTTTGTGCAAGCAAAGTATAAAACATAAAAACATAAAGCATAAAAACAATGTGAAAAAAATTATGAAAGAAAATATTTTTATTTTCAGACACAAGTGGCTCACGTCTCCCAGCACTTTGGGAGGCCAAGGTGGGTGGATCACTTGAGGTCAGGAGTTTGAGACCAGCCTGGCCAACATGGTGAAACCCCATCCCTACTAAAAATACACAAATTAGCTTGGCATGGTGGTGGGCACCTGTAGTTCCATCTACTTGGGAGGCCGAGGCAGGAGAATCACTTGAATCTGCGAGGGAGAGGTTGTGGTGAGCCAAGATCGTGCCACTGCACTCCAGCCTGGGTGACAGAGCAAGACTCTGTCTCAAAAAAAGAAAATATTTCTAGAATTAATTACATTAAATGCTCTGATGTCAAAAAATAAAGAATATTTAAAAGTAAAGAAAAACGCTTAGCCTAGTGTGGTGGTATGCACTTGTGGTCCCAGCTACTTAGGAGGCTGAGGTGGGAGGATCACTTGAGCCCGGGAGGTTAAGGCTGCAGTGAGCCATGTTTGTGCCACTGCATTCCAGCCTGGGCAACACAGCAAGACCCCATTTCTACTAAAAATCAAAAACATTAGCTGGGCATGTTAGTGTGCACCTGTACTCCCAGCTACTTGGGAGGCTGAGGCAGAAAGAGCACTTGAGCCCAGGAGTTCGAGGCTGCGGTGAGCTCTGATTGCACAAGTACACTCCAGCCTGGGTAACAGAGCGCGGTCCTGTCTCAAACAGAAAAAAAAAAAAAAAAAAAAAAGTTAACAAAAACTGGAAAATAATTTAGCACCAAGTATCACAAATATGACCAAAAAATCCTTTATATTATAAAGGATTACAAAAAATAAAAATTAAAAGCAAGCCCTGTCCCTTCAGGCTGACTTTGGTGTGTAGCACACATTTGAAATTATCACCCATGCCCTTATTTACCGACTAGAAAACGGACATGAAGCTGGTGAGTCACATGCCCCAAGTAGACAAGCTGCACACCCTGAGCTCGCCTGTCCCAGCAAGGCCTCCTGAGAGGGGAGCGGGGAAACCAGCCACTTTCCACCCACCCCCTCCATCACCTCCCCTGAAATCCTCACACCCTGCGTCTTCCCTGGATCTTGGCAGAACCCAAATTCCTATCCTATTTGAAATTCTTTCTGCTATTTCAGATTTCTCTTTGGGGATGAATTGAGGTCTGCCTCCAAAAAGGAGAAGTCCAGGTACAAGAAAAAAAGTCTTCAGAAGTTGCCACACACGAGGTGGCCTCTGGATCCGCGGGAAGCTCAGTCCTTCTTATATTTTTATCTCAAATGATTTCACCACCCTTCCAGCCTCGCAGGGAGAACCCGTGGCCTGTCGCCGGCTGCTCTCTCTTCCTCTAGCTGGAAGGGGCATCGGGCCGGTTCAGCCCCAGAAGGAAAGTGAAAGCGACAGGAGATGAACAGCCTCTCCAAAGTCACGTGGACACGAGCCATCATTCCCAACCAACCAAAGGACAGGGCGTCGGCCCGAGGACCCTGTGTTCATCCCAGAATGGCTACACTGGACATGAATTTTGAGAAAGAATCAGTCTCCGAGGTTCTCGATGGTGCTTTTGTTTCCATCGGTGACTCTCCTGTGCCCACCCAGAGCCGAAGGCAGGGACTCTATGAGGACGTAGGAGCTCTCTCCCCAGGCCCCACACACACCTGACAGCCCTGCCTCCCATGGGCACCCCCACCCCTGCCCCGGCGCTGACTGGGAATGGGAGGACTCCTAAACCACCACCACCACCTGTCCTAACGTCATGCGGAAGAAGGAGGGAATTCCTGCACCTAATATCTCAAATCTGGTAGTCAGGCTGATTTGGGACAGGGATAGACAGTTATTTTCAAAGAGAATATTAGATTAAAGTTTACAATTAAAAGATCTTGTCAGCCAGGTGCGGTGGTTTACGCCTGTAATCCCAACACTTTGGGAGGCTGAGGGAGGTGGATCACTTGAGGTTAGGAGTTTGAGACCAGCCTGGCCAACATGGTGAAACCCCATCTCTACTAAAAGTATAGAAATTCAGCTGGGCGTGGTGGTGCACGCCTGTAATCCCAGCTTTTCAGGAAGGTGAGGCAGGAGAATTGCCTGAACCCCCAAGGCAGGGTTGCAGTGAGCCGACATCGCACCACTGCACTCCAGCCTGGGCAACAGGGCAAGCCTCCATCAAAAAAAAAAACAAACAAACTAATCATCCTTTCAAGCACTTACTTTAACATTCAACAAACACCAGGCTCCTAGCGAGTGTATGGGAATTGAGTGTGGACAGATCTTTAGTATGCCACCCTTGCCTCGGAACAGGTGATGACTCGTAAGAATGAGCTGTTCAGTGTGGGGCAGGGGACGGAGCATGCATTACGGTCAGACAGAACTAGGTAGAGTTCTAGACGGAGCTCTGCTGCTTCCTAGAATAAGACTTGAGCACATTATCTAATCTCTGTATTTATCTATAAAGTTGGCATAATAATGAAAATCTCCCCCAGATCTTGCAAAGAGTCAGTGACGTCGTACCGTGCTTGGCATAGCATAGTGTTGGGCACATATTAGTTAAGATTGCAGTCTTCAACCCTCCTCCTTCAGTTTCTTCATGTTTGCTACTGTGTTGGCTTTGCCTACCTAGAGCTATGGACTGAATGTGTGTGTGTCCCCAAAATTCATATGTTGAAGCCTGATTCTCCAATGTGAGGGTATTTGGAGGTGGGGACTTTGGGGGATAATCAGGTCACAAGGGTGGGGCCCTGATGAATGGAATTAGTGCCCTTATGAGAACAAACACAAGAGCATTCTCTCACTCTCTCTCTGCCACATGAAGATACAGTGAGAAAAAGCCGCCTGCCAACTAGGAAGGGGACCCTCACCAGACCCTGGATCTGCCTGCTCCTTGATCTTAGACTCCCAGCCTCCCACCTTCAGAACTGAGGAATAAAATGTTGTTGCTTAAACCACCCAGCCCGTTAAGAAGCCCAAGCCAAGACACTATCTCACAAACCCAGACTGCCTGACATATAAACCCAAGAGCATCATACAGAAACATTTCCTCATAAGGATTGTGAAGTCTCTGATTGAAAAAATCAAAAATTGTATTTCTTAAGGTGGGTGGATAGACTGGGAATGTGAATGGACTCTACAAGAATGAATGATACACCTTTGCTTAGATCTGGAATATGCTGGAAAATACTAAGTCAAAGACCAAGTGCTCCTTTGCAGATGTCAGCAAACTGGGACCCAAGGGCCAAATCTGTTTCCCCTCCTGCCTGTTTTTCTTTTACACTGGAACACAGCCATGCTCATTTATGTATGTATTCTCTATGGCTGCTTGTGCACTAAAACCCCAAAACTGAACAGTAGGGACCGAGCATGTATGGTGTGCAAAGCCTCAAGTATTGACTATCTGTCCCTTTCCAGAAAAAGTTTGCAAACCATGATCTACTGAATACATTTGAGTCTTCTATCATAAGTGTCCATAAATCTGAGGCTGAATGCTGGAAATTTAACTATTTAGCTCTAGAGTCAGTTAAGGTTTACAAGGTTGGAAATTGGGACCAAATGAATCTGAAGGTGAGAACCAAGAGGCTTCTGCCTCATTACTGTGTAGTTTCTGAAGTGAACTGTAGATCAAAATAAGGCTTGAAAAGAAAAAAAAATAAAAGTGAGTTTTTTAAATGCGAGGCAGCACAATGGAATTGAAACAGGACTAACCTGAGAGTTAGCCAGCTGTGCTGTAGTGCCTGGTCTGCCACCAATGAGGTGTGCGATGGGGGCAATCGCTTCATTTCCCAGGGGCTGTTACATGATTTGTAAAATGAAGGGCTCACTCGTTCACCAAACATTTCTTGAACTCCTCCTAGGGGGAACATGCTGTCTTAGACACGGACGTCTGCACCCGCTGATCTCTAAGATGCCTTTCCAGCTTTAGAGCTCAGTTTAAAGTATTTGGTGATACTGGAGCTTTGCGGAGTGGCGATGTGAGGCACCCGGAGTTAACATGCACACAGGGCTTTTGGTTCTGCAGCGTTTTAATGATATTCACCATGGTGGTAATTTATCGCCATCTCTTCTTTCCAAACAGACCACGTATTAGTGTAAGTCCAGTCCATCGAGCCAGCTCCTCCCATCTGTGAGGGAGGAGGCAGCCCCCAGACAGCTGTGGATGGGAACTTCACCTTGAATTATGTAACAGTAGCAGGGGATGGGCAGATTGGCCTTCTGAATTATGCTTCCTTAGACTGGCATTTACATGGGTTTGCAGACCCTAAACGCTCACCAGCAGACACAGCGAGGATGGCTTTATCCCTGGAGTCATTAATCCATGTAGCAAAGGGATCTCCAAGGTGCTGCCAACAATCTTGGGATAATTGAGACCTGACAGCAAATAAATCCCCCAGAATCAGGACCGCTTTCACTGTCCCAAAGCCCCAAAGTGAGAACCACCTTCCAAAAACTCAGAATCCAAAGCCTGTTAATCCCCTTTTGTGGCGAGCCCATCCTCCTGGACCGTCTGCCCTCCTCTCCTCCCCGATAATACCCATTCAGGGCAGTGACCCCAGTTGGCAACCCGGAGCCGCGTGGGCTGTGGTCAAACAACACCCAGATGAAAACTGCAGCTGATGGCCTAGCCTTTCGGGTCAGTAGCTGCTGTGCACAGCTCTCTCCCTGCCTCCTGAAGTTCAAATGCCAGCCTGATCTCTATCTGGAAGCATCCCAGCCCAAACATGGAACAAAAGTTCCCTCTGACAAGCCCATTTGAGTTCCAAAGTATGTTTTTATGTTTGTTGGCAAATAGAACTGTCACCAACGACAATAACAACACTGTTTTCCCTCGACTGAAGCTACTTCATTTCTTCACATTTGTTCCAGGGCTGGAACTGGACAGATGAATAATGTAGGCTAGGCGGCTGGCCCAAGTCCTGACCTCGTGCCTCCAAAAGCAAACAGAGGTGAAAATGGAGACTTGTTTGAACTCTCACTGCCTAATTTAAAAAAGGAAAGGAAAAAAGAAAAACAAACCTCCCACCATCCTATTTCATCAGTGTAGACACTGATGGCTTTTGTTTTGTTTTGTTCTGTTTTGTTTTTCTTTTCTTTTCTTTTCTTTTTTTTTTTTTTTTTTTTTTTTTATTTCGTACTTTTTGAAACATGGAACTACAGCCCTCTACTGGTGCAAGGAATGAAGCCAATTTCCCAATCATCGAGGCTACCCTGCCATCTTGTGGCCATGTGAGGGATGCACAGGTGTAGATCCATTTCCCAGCATCAGGAAACATAGTCTAGGGACGCTGTTGGAAGGGTTCTTCAAAATATTGACATGGGCTTTCCTTTAAGACATTTCAGGAGAACATCTTGTATGGTTTGGGGAAAGCCTCAGTGGGATTTGGAGTCAGAATGTTGGTTCTGCATTTAAGCTCTATCAATGATTTGTGACATCATCCCTGAGCAAATCATTTCATTTTTAGGAACCTGTTTTCTCATCTGTAAAACGGAGGTCATAATCAATGTTTGATTCTTCAAGTTTTGTAATGTTTACATAAGATCACGCATATGAAGAGTGCCTTGTCCACTTTAAAATCATATACACATGAATATCTTAAAAATCCCTAGAAAAATAGGTTCTATCATCATACTTGGTAAAACTTTAGAAACTCGAAATCTGTTTCAATGACTAACCTGACTATAGTAGGAAGCCCTGGCCTCAGAATAAAGAGAAGGACTTTACACTGTCTTATGCTTTCCTAAAGATACATACTGACAAGCTCTCTCCGTTTTCATTTTTCTGATTTAAGTCAAGTCCGTTTCTTCGGCCTTGCTTCACAGGGCCAGCCAATGAATAACGAGGAGTGTAGATGCGTCTTGGAAGGTGAAATAAGTTTGCTTGCATGGAATCACAAAGGCTCATTAGTGTGGGGGCTTGGGTATTTGGCTCCCTCGTCTTTTGGAAAAAACCCAAACCTGACACAGCAGCTAAAGGAGCCTTCATAAGATGTCGGTGCTGCACGATGCTGACGCGAGATGACTCATCACACACTAGATGGGTTTGGCCACTGCTTCTGTGCAGCTGTTTGCAGAAAGCCAAAAATTTCTGGTGCCAAGCTGGGGGCTTGGTGAACAAATCCAAATGTTACTGTCCTCATCTCTTGCTAAATTTCAGGTCTGCTTGGGTCCGTGGCTCCACCAGTGTTAAGTCTGCTGATGAAAGTCCAAGGCACTGTCCTCTGTGCCCTCTAGTCACTCTGTCCTCGAGTTACTGAATTTATCATTCCTCTCACTGATGCATAAGGTAGGCTTAGGGTACATTTGGCAGCAGGATCAATAGTTTTGCAAAGAGAAAATAGATGCCAGCCAAAGGAACATCAAATCCTTGGGCGAGTGATGAGGACAGATGACTCATGTCCAGGCCATCTTCCCTCCGGGCTGGGCTCTGCTGCCTCCATGCTCACCTTCTGTTTCCAAGTTTGGTTCACTAGGCCCATCCTCAGGAAGCCTCCTTTAGGATTCGGAATGAGTCACTAGCACTCCAAGTGTGCTCGCTGGTGAGGATTATAGGAGTGGGAGGTAGGCTGTGTCTACAGGGCATCCTGGGGCACATCTGGGGGATGGAGGTGAAAGGTCATCCCTCTGCCCTGCAGAATGAGGGTCCCGTCTCTTTCCCCGAGAGGTGATGTGCCAGAACTCCTGAATCAGAGGCGCTCATTCCTCCCACCTAACTTTTTTTTTTTTAATACTGAGTCTTGCTCTGTCACTCAGGCTGGAGTGCAATAGCGTGCTCCTGGCTCACTGCAACCTTCACCTCTCAGGTTCAAGTGATTCTCCTGCCTCAGCCTCCCAAGTAGCTGGGATTACAGGTACACACCACCATGCCCAGCTAACTTTTGTATTTTTGGTAGAGATGGGGTTTCACTATGTTGGTCAGGCTGGTCTCAAGCTCCTGATCTCAAGCGATGTGCCCTCCGTGGCCTCCGAAAGTGCTGGGATTACAGGTGTGAGCCATCACACCAGGCCTCTTCCACCTAACTCTTACAGGGCTATCCCAGAATCTTCCAGAGAGACCACCCTGTGGATGCAACCTGGAGCTTTCTCCTCCACAGGCCACGTCTGAAAATAGGAGGTTCTTCCTCTCTTCCACACTGGGAGAGAGACAGCAGTCAGGGAGAGAGATAGCAGTCAGGGAGAGATCATAGTCAGGGAGAGATCGCAGTCAGGGAGAGATCGCAGTCAGGGAGAGATCACAGTCAGGGAGAGATCATAGTCAGGGAGAGATCGCAGTCAGGGAGAGATCGCAGTCAGGGAGAGACAGCAGTCAGGGAGAGACCGCAGTCAGGGAGAGACCGCAGTCAGGTTTTCCTTCAGGAAGGTGCAAGAGGGTGAGGTTTTCTTCAGAGCTTTTCCATATTCTCTTTAAACACTTAACAGGAGCCAAATGAGAGTGGGAATTAAAAGTACAATGGACAAATTGGAGCTGAGCAGCCACTGTCTAACAAGAGCAGAGCGATGACGGCCACAATACGACTGCAGACAGCTATCGGGGTTTTCTGTGATAGGTGGGAAAACATTGGCCTTGGAAACTCAGACATCTGGGTTTGAGTGCCAGCCACGGGGCCAAGAGAGTCCAGAAGGCCAGAGGTGGGGACTGTCAGAGTCCACTGCTAGACTAACTGGATGTCTTCACATATGCAACCGGCAAATGGACCCTTGTAAGATTGGAAAATTTGACAGCAAAACAACAGAGAAGGGAACACTGCCTGTTTTACATACAAACCAATGAATTAATTTATTTGGAGAAATAATCTCATTTTAGGATACTCTTTTTGATTTATTTAGGATAAACCTATTAATTACCTATTAATTACCTATTAACCTATTAAACCTATTAATTTACCTATTAACAGGTAAAATAAGTTACCTGTCCTCTAAATTCAATCTCACAAAAGTGCGAGAAGGAGTAGGGGTCAGGGAATTAGAGGGAGGGGGTGAAGTTTAGGCAGAGACTAGAGTCTCTTTAGACTTTCAGTTTTCCAGATCATATATAAATCACTTGTTTTAAACTTTTATTTTAGGTTCAGGGGTACATGTGCAGGTTTGTTTTTTTGGTTTGTTTGTTTCTTTTTGAGATGGAGTCTTGCCCTGTTGCCCAGGCTAGAGTGTAGTGGCATGATCTTGGCTCACTGCAACCCCTACCTCTTGGGTTCAAGCAATTCTCCTGCCTCAGCCTCCCAAATAGCTAGGACTACAGGCGCGTGACACCATTCCTGGCTAATTTTTGTATTTCTAGTAGAGACAGGGTTTCACCATGTTGGCCAGGCTGGTCTCGAACTCCTGACCTCAGGTGATCTGTCTGCCTGGGCCTCCCAAAGTGCTGGGATTACAGGCATGAGCCACCGCGCCCAGCTGTGCAGGTTTGTTATATAGGTCAACTGTGTGTCACTGGGGTTTGGTGTACAGATAATTTTGTCACCCTGGTAGTAAGCCCAGTACCCAATAGATACTTTTTCTGCTCCTCTCCCTCCTCCCACCCTCCACTCTCAAGGGGGCCCCCGTGTGTGTTGTCCCCCTCCTAGTATCCATGTTTTCTCATTGTTTAGCTCCCATTTACAAGTGAGACCTTGTGGTATTTGGTTTTCTGTTCCTGTGTTAGTTTGCTTAGGCTTATGGCCTCTAGCTCCATCCATGTTGCTGCAAAGAACATGATCTCATTCATTTTTATGACTCCATAGTAATCCATGTTGTATATGTACCATATTTTCTTAATCCAGTCTGCCACTGATAGGCATTTAGATTGACTCCATGTCTTCACTATTGTGAATAGTGCTGCGATGAACATACGTGTGCATGTGTCTTTATGATAGAATGATTTATATTTGTTTGGGTATGTACACAACAATGGGATTACCAGGTTGAGTGGTAATTCCTTTTTTAATTTGTTGGCAAATCACCACACTGCTTTCCACAATGACTGAACTAATTTATACTCCCACCAGCGACGTATAAGTGTTCCCTTATCTCTGCGACCTCACCAGCATCTATTTTTTTTTCTTTTTAATTATAGCCATTTTGACTCATGTGAGATGGTATCTCACTACGGTTTTGGTTTGCATTTCTCCAGTGATTAGCAGTGTTGAGCATTTTTTCATATGATTGTTGGTCACATGTATGCAGTCTGTTTAAAAGTGTCTGCTCATGTCCTTTGCCCACTTTTTAATGAAGTTGTTTGTTTTTTGCTTGTAATTGTAAGTTCCTTATAGATTCTGGGTATTAGACCTCTGTTGAATGCATAGTTTGCAAATATTTTCTCCCATTCTGTAGGCTGTCCATTTACTCTGTTGATAGTTTCTTTCATTATGCAGAAGCTCGTTCATTTAATTAGATCCCATTCATCAATTTTTGTTGTTACTGATATGGTTTGGCTCTGTGTCCCCACCCAAATCTCACCTTGAATTGTAATAATCCCCATGTGTCAAATGGAGATTATTTGGACCAGGTGGAGATAATTGAATCATGGGGATGGTTTCCCCCACGCCTTTCTCGTGAGAGTCAGCGAGTTCTCACGGGATCTGATGGTTTTACAAGTGTCTGGCATTTCCCCTGCTGCACTCATTCTCTCTCCTGCTGCTCTGTGAAGAGGTGCCTTCTGCCATGATTGTAAGTTTCCTGAGGCCTCTCCAGCCATGTGGAACTGTGAGTCAATTAAACCTCTTTTCTTTATATTTAAATTATCTAGTCTCGGGTATTTCTTCATAGCCGCATGAGAATGAACTAATATAGTTACAATTGCTTTTGATGTCTTTGTCATGAAATCTTTGCCAAGTTCTATGTCCAGAATGGTATTTCTGAGGTTATCTTCCAAGGTGTTTATGGTTTCAAGTTTTACATTTAAGCCTTTAATCCATCTTGAGTTGATTTTTGTACATGGTATAAGGCTGGGGTCTAGCTTCCATCTTCTGCATGTGGCTCGCCAGTTCTCCCAGCACCATTTGTTGAGCAAGGAGTCCTTTCCTGATTGCCTGTTTTTTCAGCTTTGCCGAAGATCAGATGGTTGTAGGTGTGCAGCATTATTTCTATAAATCCCTATCTAATGAACAATTCTCAGGTTGTTAATAGGTAAATGTAACTCCTAGGCCCAGCCCCTAGGGCGAAGTTGGCTGTTCACATTAAAATGGTGATCCTGGAGTCTGGCAATGTTAACAATTAAACAACTGTGCTCACTCCTATAATCCCAACCCTTCGGAGGCCAGCCTAGAAAACATAGCAAAGCCGCGTCTCTACAGAAATTAAAAATAGCCAGGGCTGGGCATGGTGGCTCATGCCTGTAATCCCAGCACTATGGGAGGCCAAGGCAAGCAGATCACCTGAGGTTGGGAGTTCGAGACTAGCCTGACCAACCTGGAGAAACCCTGTTTCTACTAAAAATACAAAATTCGCTGGGTGTGGTGGCACATGCCCATAATCCCAGCTACTCAGGAGGCTGAGGCAGGGGAATCGCTTGACCCTGGGAAGCGGAGGTTGCGGTGAGCTGAGATCACGCCATTGCACTCCAGCCTGGGCAACAAGAGTGAAACTCTGTCTCAAAAATAAATAAATACATAAATAGCTGAGCATGGTGGTATAATCCTCGCTACTCAGGAGGCTGAGATGGAAGGCTTGAATGAATCCAAGGTAATAGTGGGCTATGAGTGCTCGCCTGCACTCAAGCCTGGGCAACAGAGCAAGACACTGTCTCTAAAACAATAACATCCAAACGAATGGTGCTGTTATTTCTCTTCTTATCCACACATCTCTCATCCTTGGTTTTAAACATTTTTCAAAGTCTAGCATTCATATTGTTAGGCCTAGTAATTCTCCTGCTATGCTATAATCTCTCCTAAGTGTGAGAATCAACTTAACTGCTGGCATCAGAGTTTTTTGCTGAGAAAAACACGCTATAGTCAATGGTTGGGTGGGAAATGAGCCCTACACTTAAGGGTCTGCATGTCAAGCGGTCTCACCAGTGCCAGGATGAGGTCACAGCTCTGCATTACTCAGGAGAAGGACCAGAGAGTAAAGAGTAGAAATGGGAAGGAGGAAGAGGACTACTAAGTGGCACCATCTCTGGACCCCCAAAATCTTCGGCAGTGTCTTCTAAACACAGTACTGCTTCTTGTGAGTGATTTTCTGTTGTGAAATCCAAAGAAGGAGCCCGGTTTTCTGGCAGGATAGACATGGCCTAGGAGCGGAAGGCAGCCCCCAGCAGGCCACGCCCCCATCAATTGGCAGCAACCTTCTGGATGACTTTGGCTTCCATCAGAATTGGGAGTTGTGAGACAATGTCACCTGGAATGTCATGATCTCAACTGACATCTGGGTTTCTCAGAGATTAGCCCAGGAATTGGTGTACAAGGATGTTTATCACAGAATGACATATAGCATTGAACAATTGGAAACCTAAAGGTACAACAGTGATCTGGTTACATAAATTAAGGGCAAGCTAAGTGAGGAAATAATATGCAGCCATTAAAAACTATGTTTTCAAAGACCGTGTGATGACCTGGGAAAACCCTGCTATAAGGTCAAGAAAAGACAAAAAATTCAGAATATTACTGTTGGTATTAGTTCTTTTTTTTTTTCATGAGTGCCTTTTCTTGACTTAAAACTAAGACTAAAATTTTGACATAGATGACCCCAGAGTTTGTGGGATTATAAGAGTTTGTGACTTCTTTTTTTCTTCTCTGTGCTTTCCAAACTCTCCATAATGATTGGAGTAATTTTAAAATCAAGGAAAATAAACATGACTTTTAAAGAGTGGGAGAGCAGTTTGTTTGTGTTCTTTGGTTTACTTGGCAGAGACTCAGGAGAGATGAGCAAGAAGGATGTTGCCCTTAAGTAATGTTTGGTCGTGATTTATTTACACTGTACCTGTTTAGGTAGAGACAACAATTGCTTAGCAGAGATACCAAGAGATATTATCTTCAGGGGATCACCAGTGTTTTCAGGGAAAAAAGAAAGAAAGGAAAATCAGAGGGAAGAGATAGGAAACAGAGGGGAAAATATGTTTAGGCTTTTTTTAAAAAACAGACTTAGAACTATCCAGTGATAGGCCGGGCGCGGTGGCTCACGCCTGTAATCCCAGGACTTTGGGAGGCCGAGGCGGGCGGATGGCAAGGTCAGGAGATCGAGACCATCCTGGCTAACACGGTGAAACCCCGTCTCTACTAAAAACAGCAAAAAACTAGCCGGGCGAGGTGGCGGCGCCTGTAGTCCCAGCTACTCGGGAGGCTGAGGCAGGAGAATGGCGGGAACCCGGGAGGCAGAGCTTGCAGTGAGCTGAGATCGCACCACTGCACTCCAGCCTGGGTGACAGAGCGAGACTCTGTCTCAAAAAAAAAAAAAAAAAGAACTATCCAGTGATGTCTTTCTTTCTTTCTTTTCTTTTTTTTTTTTTTTTGAGATGAAGCCTTGCTCTGTCACAGTACAGGCTGGAGTGCAGTGGTGTGATCTCGGCTCACTGCACCCTCCGCCTCCTGGGTTCAAGTGATCGTCTCGCCTCAGCCTCCTGAGTAGCTGGGAATACAGGCGCCCGCCACCACACCTGGCTAATTTTTGTGTTTTTCACCATGTTGACCAGGCTGGTCTTAAACTCCTGACCTCAGGTGATCTGCCCACCTTGGCCTCTCAAAGTGCTGGGATTACAGGCATGAGCCACTGTGCCTGGCCAATTTCTATTTCACATTTTTGTGTTTCTAGTTCTCTTTTACCAAGTCAAGGAAGTGGAAGTTGGATTATGTGTGTTTTGGCAATCATGCTGGAAAGAATTTACATGTGTGTGCACGCACAGTGAGGCAAGCCCTACTCTCTGTGTCTTCCACGAATTAACTGGTATAAGTAAGGACAAATAGTTTGGGAGACCTTGACCCCCGCACTTGCCAAGCCCCACAAAACTGAGGAAACCTTGATCATGGTGCACAGCAGAGTGGACTGTGATGGTTTTCAAATCTTCCTGCTACCAGGTTCAGAGTTGCATGAGGCCAGACCTGGCATATGATGATCCCCGAAATATTTGAGGAATAAATTATATCAGACAGGGCTGGGTGCGGTAGCTCACGCCTGTAATCCCAGCACTTTGGGAGGCCAAGGCAGGCGGATCACCTGAGGTCAGGAGTTTGAGAACAGCCTGGCCGACATGGTGAAACCTCATCTCTTCTAAGAATACAAAAATTAGCTGGGTGTTGTGGCCGGCACCTGTAACCTCAGCTACTTGGGAGGCTGAGGTGAGATGATCGCTTGAACCTGGAAGGTGGAGGTTGCAGTGAGCTGAAATCGCACCATTGCACCCGAGCGTGGGCAACAAGAGCAAAGCCCCATCTCAAATATATATATTTGAGTCTGGGTCAGCCAGAAAACGCATCCAGCCCAGTGCCCCATCCCAAACTCTGCTGCCACAAAGACATAGCTGATCTTCTTGATATTGACCACCAAAGAATAGGATCACACTCCCAAGACATCCCACAACTAATTTTGGAGACCATGGCATGACTTGAAATCAAGTACAAGTTACGCTGCTTCTGCCCGTGCAACCCTGGCCAAGCACATCACCTCTCCAGACCCCACCTTCGCAAGCATCGCTCAGGACTCAGGGGTTTTCAAGGTGGTTTCAAGCACTAATAGTCTGTGATTCTTTGCCTGTAAAATTTACATGCGAGAGATTGTGTGTGTGTGTGTGTGTGTGTCCGTGTATGTGTGCATGCGTGCATAATGCTTATTTGCCCAAATGGAAGATAACCTAATGCATACATGACAATTTCAGTGATATTTAACCCTAAGGGAAAAATGAAAAGAAACACCATTTGTTGGGCATCTCTTGAGTCTCTGGGACTATTCTTGGGACTATTCTTGGTATTTGTGCCATATGACCGCCTTTAATTCTTACAATAACCCTAATTATTCTATTATATCATTACACAATGTGCAGTTTTGGACTCTGAAGCTCGGATGTGAAACATCTAGTTCATCCGGGCGTTAAGAGCCACAGATAAGAAACCCAGACTAAGCCCAAAACGGCAGGTCCCCAGTTCAGTATGGTGGGGGCCCCTCCCCTAAGGAGGGTCCTTTGGTGCTGAGGGGTGAGGTTAGGTGCCACCTGGACCTTGTTGTGATCATTCTAGACACCGATGCAGCTCTCACCATTTCAGCCACCGGGCTTTCCCCCACAGCTCCTGACAATGCCCCAGTGCTGCAGCCCTGCCAAGGGGGCCTTGGGGTTGGAGAAGGAGTGATCACAGCCCTCTGGGTTCCCCAGAAGATGACTTTGTTTTGCTTGTGAAATGTGTGCCCCAGAAGCTGGACTGCAGGGAAACTGACCGAAAGTCACATTGGAGGACTACGTGAATCCCCGTCTCACCACCTCTGCCTGTTCCAGGACCCACACACACCTTCTGACGCAGAGGCAGCTCTCCGCTTCCTCGAGGGAGGTAAACCTTTCACCTCGCACCCCAAGGGGCTTGGAAAGACCTTGTGACCAAGCCAACCTTTTAATTATTACTCTAAATGCTATTTATAAGAATATGCTTCTAGCATAGGAGCAGAATACAGGCACGAACCCACAAAAGACTGGAGCTCCGTTCCCTTGGTCTAGCCACCATGCCACACTGGCCCTTTAAGCTCAGTGTATTTGGGAGAAAGCAAATCCCCAAAGGGTGACATACGCTTGGTCACTTAGGGAGGCTGAGTTATATTGAAAACTAGGAAACCACTGGTAGTTCAACTTTGCTATTTATCTCAACCCCCAGAATTGAGGCAACCTTGATCATGGTGCACAGCAGGCTCTAACGCGAGACTTCGAGCAAAAGCCAGCAACACTCTTTGGGCCTGAGTTCCCATGTCTACAAAAGAAAGGAATTGGGTAAGAGGATCTTTCCCACCTATTCATTTTTTAAAATAGTTAGAGTCTTATTCTGTTGCCCAGGCTGGAGGGCAGTGGCACGATCATAGCTCACTGCAGCCTCTAACTCCTGGGATCAAGCAATCCTCCCACCTCAGCCTCCCTCAGTAGCTGGGACTACAGTTGCACACCACCACACACGGCTAGTTTTTTAAAAAATCATTTTTTGTGGAGATGGGGGTCTTCCTATGCTGCCCAGGCTGGTCTCAAACTCCTGGCCTCAACTCATCCACCCTCCTGGGCTTCCCAAAGTGCTGGGATTACAGGCGTGAGCCACTGCACCCAGCCCCTCTTCCATATTAAACGTCCATCATTTGCCCCAGACTGTCAGCTTTCACAAGGTGCCTCCAAATTCCAGAGACTGTATCTCGCTGAGCAACTCCACGTTCACCTTTCATGACTTTTCTGAGTTTACTTCCTCCTGGCATTACCAAGCGCTAGCCTCCTTCTGTCGAGCTGTGTGGTTCAATGACTGCTGCAGAGACTGCGAGCAGAGCCGGATGCCAGCCCCCATCTTCCAAGAGGCCCTGTCTTGCCTGACACAGACAGGGGCTGCCTGCTGACCTGTCCCCACAGTTGCCACCGTGTCGCAGCCCTCCCTGGCAACCTTCCCCAGCGACTCGCAGGTGTTGCCTGCCACCAGCTCTCAGACACCGCCTGAAGCGTCAGCTGGCCCTGGTGCCTCTGCCATTGGGAATACTGGCACCAGCGCTGCAGAGTACACGGAGCTGTTGTACCCTGGGGCCTTCAAAGGTGCCTTGCACAGACGATGTCCCACAGGGAGGATAGTCTCACCCCATTTCACAGATGGGGAACCAGGACCACAGGACCTCCTCGTCTTCCAAGAAGGAACAAAAGCAAGGTGTCAGCCAGGGCAGAAATAAAAGCTCCCGCACTCTCCCAAAGCAAGGCAAGCACTCATCATCGGTCATGCGTCTTTTTACCTTTTGAAACTTTGTCGGATTTATATATAGCCTCCATCTTGTCCCTCTGAACTCGGCAGGGCTCGCCATCAGTCACTGGGCTGAACACCTGGAACTCTGCGGGGATTATCATTAGAAGGATGCGAGGCCAGGTGTGGTTTTGGACCAGAGACCTATTGGAAAAGGGAGGATTTCTCACTTTCCAAGTTTGCTCTGCTCAAGTTAAAACAATTAACCTCCTTTCCCCTTCAAACAACTGTTCTCCACAGCTTTCCACTGGCAATCTTCAACCCAAAGACAGAATGTCAAAAGTGGACTCTCTCCCTTTCAGAACCTTCAGATGAAAAGGCAGATCAGACCTGCCCTTGGGGCTTCTTTCTGCCATTGTTGCCTTCTTTTCCCACCAACTTCACCCCCTCCTTCCAGACACCTGGGCCTCCACAGAGCAGCATTTCTCTAACGCTGGGGTCATGGAGCAATGGTAGCAAAAATGGGTTTTGCACAGTTAGGCCCCCACTGCTCTCCTTGCAAGAGTTTGCCAGGCTGGCCAGCAGGAAGGGAAGGGCAAGTGGCAAGGGCATCCCCAGTTGGGGTCTTAGTTCTCTTGATGATGTAGCTCTCGGCACAGTCCCCTTCTTGGGCTGTAACTTCTCCCAGACACACGTGCACACACAAACACACACGCACACACTCAAAAACTCTTGGTGACATGAATATTTTCAGGGAATCACATAGCTCTTCTTACATAATACTATAGCAAGCATGAATTGAGTCCTTATTCTGTTCTGGGCATTGTGCTAGGTGATTTTCACGCACTAATGGCTTCATTAAATCCTCACAATAATCCTGTGCAGAAATACGTGGCATGAATTTGAGGCCCAAGAATTGAAAGAAATAACCCAGGTCACATAGATAGTGAGTGGCAATGCCGGGGCTTGGACCCAGTCTTATCTGACAGATGAGCTTGCTAGCCATTGTCAGAGATCCTCTCTGTGACTTAGCAGGTCAACAATAGCTGTCAAGGCATTTCGGGTCTGTATGAGGCAGCCCTAGCCACCTCTTGGCACCTACGTGCCTGAGAGGGAAGTTGGCACTCACCCGTCTCACGTACACTGACTTTTCCTGAGGTTACACGGAGGGACGGTGATGGCCTGCCACCCTCTGAAAACACTGTCCCATGTAGGATTTCAGATGATGAGAAACAGCTAGTCACAGAAAATTAGCTGATCATCTTGCAGACTTTATCTAACCCAGTGGTTTTCAAACCTAGCTGTACATGAGACAACTGGAGAGATTTGTTTTAAATCCTGAAGACCAGGCTGTACTGGGTCATAGAATGCGTGTTTATTTCCCCTCTGCCTTCATACGTTGACACCACCATCCTCAGTAGAATGGTGTTTGGAGGTGGGGCCTTTGGGAGGTCAAGAGGTCACCAGGGTAGAGTTCTCATGATGCGATTAGTGCCCTTATAAGAAGAGACAGAGGAGAGCTTGCCTCCTCTCCCTCTGCTCCCTGCCACGTGCTCTTCTGCAGGAAGATGGCCGTCTGTAAATCAAGAGAAGGGCCCTCAGCAGAAACCAACCATGCTGACACTCTGGTCTTGGACTTCCAGCCCCGAGAACAATGGGAAATATGTTTCTGTTGTCAAGCCATCCTTTCTATGGTATTTTTGTTAGAGCAGTGCATACTGACTAAGACATATCTCATGCCAATTAACATGTCATTGGGACCTAGTCATCGGAATTTTTTTTTTTTTTTTTTTTTTTTTTACAGTATTGCTCTGTCCCCCAGGCTGGAGTGCAGTGGCACAATCTCAGCTCACTGCAACCTCTGCCTCCTGGGTTCAAGCAATTCTCCTGCCTCAGCTTCCCGAGTAACTGGGACTACAGGTGCCCACCACCATGCCCGGTTAACTTTTGTATTTTTGGTAGAGACACAGTTTCACCATGTTGCCCAGGATGCTCTCAATCTCTTGACTTTGTGATTCGCCCACCTCAGCCTCCCAAAATGCTGCGATTACAGGTGTGAGCCACTGTGCCCAGTCCCATCAGAATTTTAAGATAATATTTAATATTTTCAAACAATCACAGACTTACCAAAAAAGTTGCAAGTACAATACAAAAAACTTTTCCTGAACCAAAGGAGAGTGATTTGCCAAGCTAATCCATCATCTTCCTCACACACTCTAGTGTTCATTTTCCACAAACAAGGATGTTCTCCTACATAGCCTCAATATAAGTAGCAAAATCAGGAAATTAACATTGTTACATCTCTACTGACTAACCCTCAGATTCCATCCAAGTTTCCCCAGCTGTCCTAACAACATTCTTTTTTTTTTTGAGACGGAGTCTTGCTCTGTCGCCCAGGCTGGAGTGCAGTGGTGCGATCTCCACTCACTGCAAGCTCTGCCTCCCAGGTTCACTCTATTCTCCTGTCTCAGCCTCCCAAATAGCTGGGACTACAGGCGCTTGCCATCGCACCCGGCTAAATTTTTTTTTGTATTTTTAGTAGAGATGGGGTTTCACCATGTTAGCCAGGATGGTCTCGATCTCCTGACCTCGTGATCCGCCTGTCTTAGCCTCCCAAAGTGCTGGGATTACGTGAGCCACCGCGCCCGGCCCCTAATAACATTGTTTATAACAAAAGGATACAGTCCAGAATCCTTTGATCAGTCATTGACCAGGTGCCTTTAGTCTCTTTCATTTTATTTTATTTTTTAGAGATACGGTCTTGCTCTGTTGCCCAGGCTGGAGTGCAGTGGCACAATCATGGCTCACTGTAGCCTCTAACTCTTGGGCTCAAATGACCCTCCCTCCTCAGCCTCCCGAGTAGCTGGATTTACAGGCATACACTACCATGCTTGGCTAATTTGTTTTTTAATTTTTGTAAAGACAGGGACTCACTTTGTTTCCCAGGCTGATCCTGAACTCCTGACCTCAAGCTATCCTCCTGCCTTGGCCTCCCTAAGTGTTGGGATTATAGGCATGAGTCACTGCACCTGGCCCTTTTAGTCACCTTCATTTTGGAAGAGTTGTTCAGTCTTTCCTTGACTTTCATGACCTTGGCACACTTGAAGATTATTTTGTAGGATGTTCCCCAGTCTGGGTTTGTCTAACATTTCCTCACAGGGAGATTTTGTTTCCTCCTCTTTTGGCAAGAATATCACAGAAATGACGTTATGCTCTCATTGCATCCAACTGGGTGGCTCACAATTTTCATTTGTCCAATGATTGCTAAAATTCAGTTGGATCACTTGATTAAGATGAGGCATGCCAGGCTTCTTTACTGTAAAGTTACCCCTTTTCCTCTGTAAATGAATTAGTATTTTGTGGTGAAAGATAAGAGGTGGGTTGTGTGTGGGAAGACTGACCAGCCATTGGTTATTTTTAACATCATGATTCCAAAGGGCAGGTGATTCCAAACTACAACCAATTTTGAGAACCAGTGGCCTAACTCCTTCCCGTGGGGGCCCCCATGACATGAGTTAATTATAACAAGAGCTAAAATTCATTAGCTAACATTTATGGAGCCCTTAACTTTATATGCATCATTGACATCATTACAGCCACTTACAGTTATTATGCATTTATTCAACAAATTCTTACTGAGCACATACTATGGGCCAAACACTGTTCCAGGAACTGCCAATATAGCCATGATCAAGAAAGACACAAACTCCCTTTTCTTGTGGAGCTTACACTCCAGTGGAATGCCAAGTGCCAAACACCATGCTAATTACTTTCTGTTCACAGTAACAATGACAATAACAACAATAATAATCATGATTTACTTTTATTGAGCACTTACTATGAACCAGACCCTTAGCTCACCCTTACAACAACTCTATGAGGCAGGTCTTTTATTATACACTTATGAACTACTCTTTAGGTCAGGGGTAAAAAAAAAAGGCTATAAACCTCATAGAAATGCAGTTCACACCACATTTGATACAGTAATGATGTTCCCTCCAGTCCCAGGAAAGAAAGCTACAGACACTCAGGTTTTGAAAAGTCCTACTGAATTAACAAAATACCACCTCACACACAGCAAGCTGGCAAAAATTAGAAAGTTGGACAATATCAAGTGGTGGCAAGAACATGGGGAAATGTGAACCTTTGAGCATTGTTGGTTGAAATATTAGCTGGGGCAGCCATTTGAAAGAGAATTTTCTATAGGTATTCCCTAGGACCCGGGGAAACCATGCTTGGCACCTACCCTGGAGAAATTGTCACACAAGGTCACAAAGAGATATACACAAAAGGATCACACAGAGTTGTATGTACTGCAGAGGTGGAGGTAATCTGGGGGCCGTACTAGGAAAACAGACAAGCAAAATAAGCTATATACATTTGGCTAAATGCTTTGCAATAGACAGAAAAAATCACTTAGACTGTACACATGTATACATCTTAAAACTATAAATGTTAAGTCAAAAATGTAAGAAACAGAATATTTGTAGCATAATAATATGTATAAGACTTTTTAAACAATATACAGCTGTGCATGGTGGCTCATGCCTGTAATCCCAGCACTTCAGGAGGCCAAGGCAGGCAGATCCCTTGAGCTCAGAAGTTTGAGACCAGCCTGAGCAACAGAGCTAAACTCTGTCTTTACCAAAAATACATAGAATTAGCTATGCATCGTGACATGCGTCTAGGGTCCCAAGCTGCTCAGGAGGCTGCAGTGGGAGGATCGCTTGAGCCTGGGAGGTCCAGGCTGCAGTGAACATTGATCAATTGCACCACTGCACTCCAGCCTGGGCAACAGAATGAGACTCTGTCTCAAAAAAAAATGCATATCTATACAAAATACTGCATATTATGGAGGATATATACATATATCTGTGTGGTGGATGGTGGATTGGAGGGAGAGGCATACATTAAATATATAAGTCTGGGTATGCCTGGGAAGCAGAAGGACAATGGAATTGGAGCTGGGATACAAAGAGGGACATAATAATTAACTTGAAAATAGAAGAGGAGCCTTGTAGGGACCATGATAATAGCAAGCTATGAATTAATAATTGCGATCAATTTGATTCTGTGCCTGGAAACAGAATAAAGTGGGGGAGGCAGTGCATGAAAATATTTGGGGAAAGGCTACATGAACACCCCAGAAAGAGCTTCTTTATACTCAACCCTCTCCTAACCTATGCCTATGGAGAGACTGAGGTCTCTGGGACAGAGTCTCGCCTTTTCCTTTTTTTTTTTTTTTTATTTTGAGATGGAGTCTCGCTCTGTGGCCCAGGCTGGAGTGCAGTGGTGTGATCTCAGCTCACTGCAAGCTCCGCCTCCCGGGTTCACGCCATTCTCCTGCCTCAGCCTCCCGAGTAGCTGGGATTACAGGCGCCCACCACCTCGCCCAGCTAGTTTTTTGTATTTTTTAGTAGAGACGGGATTTCACCATGTTAGCCAGGATGGTCTCAATCTCCTGACCTCGTGATCCGCCCGTCTCGGCCTCCCAAAGTGCTGGGATTACAGGCTTGAGCCACCGCGCCCGGCCGCGAGTCTGGCCTTTTCGCGACCTATTTATCTCATGAAAACCATCCTATATCGATGTCATCCTGACCCCTACCTGAACCACCTCAGTACCCTCGTGGACCTTCCTTACAACAGTGTTCTATGATGCCCTTCTTGGTGATGGAAGGTCAAGACCTGAGGCTACTAGAAGCTGGAAGAGACAAGGAAGGAGCCTCTCCTAGAGGCTGCAGAGAGCTGACACCTGGATTTCAAATTCTCCAGGACTATAAAAGCACACTTCTCTTTTGTAAACCATCAAATTTGTGGTACTTTGTTAAGGCAGCCCTAGAAAACTAGTACAGTTCCTCAATAAATATTTGTAGAATGGAAAAGCAAAGGTCTACAGGATAAATACCCAAACTCCTTAGCATAGGAAACAGCACCGTTTGGAAATTAACTGCTGCCTTCTGGTAGTCTCGCCTCCCAGTGAACATGCCCTGCCCTCATGTCTGCCTTTGCAGGTAGGTGCTCTTTCCCCTGTCTGAGATGCTTTTCCCCACCTGGACCCCACCGTGCAAGGTTCTTCCCTTGTGGGTCTCTGCGCACCAGAGCTCAGGGAAAATTTCACAGTGTCCCAAGATATGGGTGAAGAAATAGATTTTTTTGGAGAAAAAGAAGCCATGGTGTTCTAACCCTCCCTCTGATAGGCATGGGAGGGCCTGGGTGCCAAAGGGCCTGCAGGACAGGAATATTGGCCCTTCTGTCTTTTTGTTGACCAAGTGTGAGACAGCAGCTCTGTCAACGGACTCAGGCTGGCAAAGGTCATTTGGGGCCAAGATGCCAGAGGCAGGTGCAAGTTGTTTCCAGGAGCTGTCTGGGGAATGTTGCAGACCCCAGCAGGGTAAGGGATGGAGGAAGCCTCTCTCCTCTACAAAGTTGAGCTGGGATGCAGCCCCTCCTGCTGGGAGAAAGTAAGCACTAGATGATTTTTTTTGTTTGTTTTTGAGACAAGGTCTTGCTCTGTCACCCAGGCTGGAGTGCAGTGGCTCCAGCCTGGTAGAGACAGTATCTAACTATGTCACCCAGGCTGGCCTTGAGCTCCTGGGCTCCAGTGATCCCCCCACCTCGGCCTCCTAAAGTGCTGGGATTACAGGGGTGAGCCACCATACCTGGCTCTCCCAGCTGACTCTTTGTACAGGCAACAAAGAGCTCCTGGCTCACTTTGGTACAGCTGTGCTCCTGCATCTCAGTCCTCAGGGAAACGCCTCTTGTTCCTTAGGTATCAACCCAGCCCTGCCTCCTCTGGAGCTTCTCCCTGACTCTCCCCTTTTCCATCCCATCTATTGGAGCTGCCTTGGTGGCAAGGTCTCCACCTGTTTTGCTTTGTTTTCTTTTGTGTTTTTGGACAGGGTCTTGCTCTGTTGCCCAGGCTGGAGTGCAGTGGGGCCATCATGGCTGTTCACTGCAACCTTGAACTCCTGAACTCAAGCAGTCCTCCCTCCTCGGGGCTACAAGCAAGCCACCACGCTCAGATTATATGTGTGTGTGTGTGTGTGTGTGTGTGTGTATGTACCCATATATATATATACCCATATATACCCATATGTCGGGGTGTGTGTGTGTGTGTATATATATATATATATGTTACTCAGGCTGATCTCAAACTCCTGGCCTCAAGCAATCCTACCACCTCCATGTCCCAAAGCACTGAGATTATAGGCTTGAGCCACCACGCCCAGCCAATCACCTGTATCCTGAATCTGTTTTCTTGATAATTTGTTTGGCATCTGGCCTCGTCTTTCCTGGAAGTAAACATTCCCTCAGTTTTGTCCTCCTGTTTCTAGACACTGTTTGTGGGTAGCTAACCCCGCTCCAGGCCTGACTCCTCTCCTTTCTTTGTAATCTTCCCATAGCTCTCCCGCTTTCCCTGGTGATTTCAGCCCCTAGTAGTACCCCCATCCCGCAGCACTCTGGACTTCCAGGAATCCGTCTGTAAATCCATGCACCCAGCACTTCTTCAGCAGGCATTGCTCAATGCCTAATTGCAGCCAGGCACTGTTCAGGGGAATAAAGTAGGAATAAACCCAACATATAGCTTACGGTCTAATGGAGGGACGGATGTTAAAGAAACAATGACCACAGAATTTCAAAGAGTAATGAACTGTATGAGATAATCAAAGGATACCATGGGCAAAAGAATGACCCCTCATTTAGACAGCTGGTGGGGAAGAAAGAAGAAGGTGTCTTTGAGGAAAAGACATCAAAGCTGAGGCAGGTGATGAATATGTTGGATGGAGAAAGAGAAAGAAAATCAAGAATCAAGTGCCACGGCCCTGAAGTAGGAAAAGGCTGGATGTGCTTTATGGAGAGAGGGGCAATTCGTGTGGGTAGAACTGACTGGGACACAGCCGGGAGAGATGCCCTGGGGAAGGCTGGGTCGCGTCTGCGAGGCTTTGCCACAAGGTTACGGGTTTTGTATTTCTTTTTTTCCTTTTTCTTTTTTTTTTTTTTTTTTTTTTCTTGAGACAGAGTCTTGCTCTGTCGCCCAGGCTGGAGTGCAGTGGCACCATCTTGGCTCACTGCAACCTCTGCCTCCCAGGTTCAAGCGATCCTCCTGCCTCAGCCTCCCGAGTAGCTGGGATTACAGGTGCCCACCACTGTACCTGGCTAATTTTTTTTTTTTTTTAGTAGAGACGGGGTTTCTCCATGTTGGCTAGGCTGGTTTCGAACTCCTGACCTCAGGTGATCTGCCCCCCTCAGCCTCCCAAAGTGCTGGGGTTACGGGTGTGAGCCACTGCGCCTGGCTGGTATTTTAGATTTCATCCTAAGTGTAGGAAAGACACTGGGGTCTCAGGTGGAGGAGAAGGAGGGACATTCTCTGGTTTTTATTTTATAAAGCTTGCCGGGGCTGCTGAATGGGCAGGAGTTTGGTGGCACAGTGGGGAAAACAGGGCCCCTTTTCCATAACCCCAGAATATGGGAGGTCTCTTCATGACTGCATTTGTGAGTCATGTGCCTTCATCTACCTGTATCTTGCTTTGTGATTGTGTTAAAATATCACTCTGTTTCTTCCCAAGTTTAAAAAAAGAAAGCAGGGACAGAAGTATTAGCCCACTTCCCATTAATGGTCTGAACAGCTGCTGAAATACCCCTGAGTGTAATAAAGACACTGAATGGGATAAGAACAGGTGTGACCATTTTTCCTACCCAGCAAATGGTAATTTTGGTGGGTTGGCATCAACTCGTCTATTTGCCAAGAATCCCGTTGGGGTCTTCTGCTGAGTGGACAGTGTGACAAAGGGCCAAACAAAGGCGCAAAGATGGGAAGTGGTCACAGCAGCAAGCAGCCCGGGGAAGAAAGGGCCAGACCCCAGCACGTCCTCACACCAGTGGATACCTTCTGATGTCTTTACAACTACGTCCATCCTTTATACCACAAGCGTGCTTCTCCAACCCCATGGAATCATTTTCAGGTTTTAGAAGCACCTTTTTGGCCTCTTTCTGCTCTACCCAAAGTAATGTTCCCAGGATTTACCTGGGACTTCATGGCCCCCACACCAGAGACCAACCAGGATCCCTCCAGCCTGGGACTCTGGCCTGCTGGTGCCTCTGCCTCTCTGCCTTCCTTCTCTCACGCGTCACCTGCAGCCCAGCATCCACCAGCTCCTCTGAGGGAGGCAGCAACTGAGCTACAAAACAGGGCGGTGCCAACTACAGGTGCAAACTCTTTTCCTGTCAGTAAATCAAGACACATACACAGTATTGTTGGAGACCGTCTTCACCAGAGGCTCTTGTTGACTATCCTGTTTCAGTCATATGTGCTACAGAGCCCAGCAGGGTCATAATGATTTCATCATGGATACACATTAGAACCTTCTGGAATCTTAAAACCATCCATGCTGAAAATATAGTATATCCATAAATGAAAATATTATTTGGCCATAAAAAGGAATGAAGTACATTTGGCCTTGAACAATGCGGGGGTTAGGGTCACTGAGCCCCTGCACAGTCAAAAATCTATGTATGTGTTTTGATTCCTCCTAAACTTAACTACTAATAGCCTACTGTTGAACAGAAGTCTTGCCAATAACATAGTCAATTAATACACATTTAGTATGTTGTATGTATCATATACTGTATTTTTAGAATAAAGTAAGCCAGAGAATAGAAAATGTTATTAAAAGAATCATAAGGGAGAGTAAATATCTTTCCTATTGATTAAGAGGAAGTGGATCATCATAAAGGTCTTCATCCTCATCATCTTCATGTTGAGGAGGCTGAGGAGGAGGAGAGGCTGGTCTTGCTGTCTCAAGGAAGGCAGAGGCAGAAGAGGGGAAGGACAGGAGGGGGAGGCAGGAGAGGCAGGCACACTCGGTTTAACTTATATTGAAAAAAATCCTTGTATACATGGTTTCACTCATTTCAAACCCTGATTGTCGAAGAGTCAACTGGACCAACACGTGCTACAACCTGAGTGAAACTCAAAACCATTACGCTAAGCGAAAGAAGCCAATCACAGAAAACTGCATTGTACAATCCTATTTAAATGAAAGATCCAGAATGGGCGAATCTATGAAGACAAAGTAGATTAGCAGTTGCCTAGGGCCTGGTGGGGAAGTAAATAGGAAGTGACCGCTAATGGGTACTTTGGTTTCTTTTGGAGGTGATGAACATGTTCTAAAATTACGTAGTTGTGATGGTTGCACAACATTATAAATAACTAAAAACATACTGAACTATACACTTTCAAAGAGTGGATTTTTTTTTTCAGACCCTTGCTCTGTTTCCCAGGCTGAAATGCAGTTACGTTGATCATAGCTCCTTTCAGCCTCAACCTCCTGGGCTCAAGTGATCTTCCTACCTCAGCCTCATGAGAGGCTGGGACTACAGCGCACACCAAAACACCCAGCTAGTTTTCCAATTTTTTGTGGAGATGGAGCCTCGCTCTGTTGCCCAGGCTGGTCTTGAACTCCTGGGCTCAGGTGATCCTCCTGCCCCACCCTTTAAAAGTGCTGGGATTACAGGTGTGAACCACCATGCCTGGCTCAAAGGGTGAATTTTATGGCATGTGAATTATAGTTCAGTAAAGCTGTCAAAATACATTGATGACTTTGCTCCACCCCACCCCAATTAAATCAGGATGTCTGGGGGCTGAAGCCCAGGTATCAGTGGGTTTTTAAAACTCCCCAGCTGACAGGGAAAGATTTGTTAAGAGATGTAAAACCACAGCTAGATAGGAAGACTAAGTTCCAGTGTTCCATACCACTGTAGGATGACTGTAGTTAACAGCAATATATTACGTAGTTTCAAATAGCTACAAGGAAGATTTTCTGTTGTTGTAGAAACGGTGTCTCACTGTCTTGCCCAGGCTGGTCTCAAACTCCTGGCCTCAAGCCATCATCCTGTCTCAACCTGCCAAAGTGCTGTGTTACAAGCATAAGCCATTGCACCCAGCCATGGAGGGAAGATATTCAATGTTCCCAACACAAAAGAATGATAAATGTTTGAGATGATGGGTGCACTAATTACCCTGATCTGATCACTACATATTTTAGATACATAGAGAAACAATACTATGTACTCATCGAGTGTTTGGACGAACGGAGGCAGGATGGCGCACTTCCGGGTTCTTCTTCACCAGCTTTTCCTGCGCACGCAAAAATGCAGCCGGCGCCCGGGAAGGTGCAGATCAACCAGGCATGCGCCAGGTGACGTCAATCGGAAGAGACCAAGATTTACCTGGTCGCACCTGCGGAACGCCCCCCGACACGCCCGTGCCCCACCTATTGCCCTCCCACTGCTAGAAAAGCTGCTCTGGGCCAGGGTCCCATGGGGACTTCCCAGCCCCATTCCTTGACTGTGCAGGGGCTCAGTGACCCTAAGATGGGATGTCGGGACTGCTGGAACTCCGTCCGAGAGAGCCCCACCTGGGGGACTCTGTCAGCCTCCTTTGCCGGAGGCCGATAGACCTCTCCCCCACACCTTAGGTGACCAAAAATAAACTTGCAGTTTTGCTGTTACCCTTGCCTATTCACTGGTTCTTTTGTGCCCGCTCAGCTGGTCTTAGAAAAACAAATCACTGAGTATGTACAATTATTATATGTCATTTTTCTTTTTTTTGATACAGAATTTCGCTCTTGTTGCCTAGGCTGGGGTGTAATGAAATGATCTCAGCTCACCGCAACCTCCACCTCCCAGTTTCAAGCGATTCTCCTGCCTCAGCCTCCCGAATAGCTGGGATTACAGGCACCCGCCACCACGCCTGGCTAATATTTTGTATTTTAGTAGAGACAAGGTTTCTTCATGTTGGTCAGGCTGGTCTTGAACTCCCGACCTCAGGTGATCCGCTCACCTCGGCCTCCCAAAGTGCTGGGATTACAGGTGTGAGCCACTGTGCCTGGCCTATATGTCAATTTTTAAAGTTAAATTAAATTAAACTTTTTTAAAAAGCTCCCAGGTGATTCTAAATATGGAGAGGTGGCTGAGAACCACTGGTCTGGTCCAACCCTCTGGTAGGCCCCTGAGGACACGGGGGTCTGCAGAGCTGTTGTGACTCTCAATGTCATCTAGTGGAGGCAGGACTAGAACCCACGGTTCCAAAGCCAGGTTACCTCCAGCCCTTCTCTGTGCTCAGGCCCCTGATTGAATCCTGACCAGACACTCTCGGGCCTCCCTAACCCCCACGACATCTTTTGACTTGCTCTCTTTCCAAAATATTCAAACTGCTTCACTTGTTAATATTTCTCTTCTAAACCCACAGCCCTCTCCTTGACATTTCTCTAGCTTGTTCATGCTTCACATCTCCCACCTATTATGCAGCCGGCTTCTTTCCTTCCAGTCAATTTCTTATCCATTATGAATTTGCATGTACAAGTGCCCGAATTTACATTTAACACACACAATCGGTTCTGCCTTCAGCTGAAAAGTTCTACCCATTCGAACTTTACAGTTGGAGAGGAGAATCTATTCATTGCGGGAGGGTAGGTCCCTAGGGAAGCCAGTGTAATTGGCTGTTCATAATTCCCATTTGGAGTTAGATGGCTGTTTAAACTTTGAGGAATCTTGACTACAAGTTAATCTTCAGGGTGAGACTATGAGAGGCTTACAGCTGATGTCATTGTTAGAGATGACCGATGTCCAGAAACTAGAAACCTGTTGCAAGCAGGGCTTGATTAGATAGCTTGAGAGGAAAAATAAAAAGGCAAAGCTGAGTGCTTTCAAAAGAAGAGTTTAAAAAACTGTTTAATCTACATTTTTGTACATAATACGGTTTGTAAATACATTGGGGGTTTGTGTTTCCTAAGCACTAAGACACTTGTCATACTTTCTCATCTGGAGAAAGCAAAGAGAAGAGTAGTATTTATTTATATTTGTATTCTTTCTCTCCTTTAGGACTTTAAAAGGAGAAGTGTTTTCTTATTCATCTTTCTTTTTGTTTTTGTTTTAGAGACAGGGTCTCTCTCTGTTATCCAGGCTGAAGTACAGGGGTGCGATCACTGCTCACAGCAACCTCCGCCTCCCAGGCTCAAGCAGTCTTCCCTCCTCAGCCTCCCAAGTAGCTGGGACTACAGATCCATGTGACCACACCTGCTAATTTCTGTATTTTTTGTAGAGACGGGTTTTCTTCATGTTACCCAGGCTAGTCTTGAACTCCTGAGCTCAAGTGATCTGCCCACCTTGGCCTCCCAAAGTGCTGGGATTACTGGCATGAGCCACCGCGCCAGCCTCTTCTTCGTCTTTCTATCTGCCCTCCCCTCTCCTCGCTGTCTCTATTGGAATCCAGCCAGAGAATCAGGGCTCAACAAATGTTTTGAACGAAACCCACAGCAGCAAATCTCAGATGGAGGGAAGGGGGTGAGAAATGGGGATGGAAATAGCATAATCAAAATAGTCAATAGCATTATTATTATTTTGGAGACAGAGTCTCGCTCTGTCCCCAGGCTGGAGTGCAGTGGCATGATCTCGGCTCACTGCAACCTCCGCCTCCCAGGTTCATGCCATTCTCCTGCCTCAGCCTCCCGAGTAGCTGGGACTCCAGGCACCCGCCACCAGGCCCAGCTAATTTGTTTTGTTTTGTTTTGTTTTGTTTTTTGGTAGAGACAGGGTTTCACCATGTTGCCCAGATTGGTCTCAAACTCCTGAGCTCAGGCGATCCGCCCGCCTCAACCTCCCAAAGTTAGAGTCAGTGCTGTTATATTACAAGCCGCATCACTCAGCAAGGATCCGTGGAGCTCCTCTTCTGTGCTGGGGACGGCTGCAATGACTGAGGCTGGTTAGTCACTGGACGCAACCAGTCACTCTCTCAAGCCGCCTCCGTTCTATAGAAAGCAAACCGCCCCCACGTTGCTGATGGGGAAGTGAGAAATCCCATGAGTCCCAGGAAAAGTCAGAGAGATAAAAATACAAATGCTTGCCCCATTTTCCCACACTCCTCATGGCTCTTTCCACAGTTCCTTTTCTTCTGGTCATTGATGAGAGTGAGAAAAAAAAAAATGGCAAGGACAAAAAGTCCTAATATCCGAATAGTCACATGAAGTCTGCATCACACAGTCACCTGTTTTGTGTCATTTAACCTCACAACCTGTGGAAGAGATAGCATTATTTCCCTTCCTTGGGTAAAGGAGCCAAGATCGCGGGGCACCTGCGATTTGTTCAGTCACCCAGCGGATAAGACACAGGGCTAGCCGGGAACCGCCAGATCAGCAACCTCCCCGTCCTGTGCCTTCACGTCTTACCACACGGCCTCCCAATGAAACAAGCAAGCTCTGGAGTCCACAAACAGATCTTGACACAAAAAAATAAAAAAAGAAAAAGAAAAGAAATAAAAAGCAAACAGGAAGCTCTGAGGACGGGGAGCGGGAAGGGGAAGATAGTATATCTCGGCCCAAAGACTGGAATCTTGGCTCGAACACTGCCACGTCACTCTCAGAAATGGATGGAGGCCATGCGCGGTGGCTCACGCTTGTAATCCCAGCACTGTGGGAGGCCAAGATGGGGGGATCACTTGAGGTCAGGAGTTGGAGACCAGCCTGGCCAACATGGTGAAACCCTGCCTCTACCAAAAAAAATAACAATAATAATACAAAAGTTAGCCAGGTGTGGTGGCATGTTTCTGTAATCCCAGCTATTCAGGACGCTAAGGCATGAGAATCACTTGAACCCAAGAGGTGGAGGTTGCAGTGAGCTGAGATTGCTCCACTGTACTCCACCCTGGGCGACAGTGAGACTGTATCAAAAAAAAAAAAGAGAGAGAGAGAGAGAAAGAAGAAAACAAACAGATGGAAAATTAAGTGTTTATTTGAAAAAGAGAAAAGAAGTGATGGAAAATATGGCTGCAAAAGCAGCAATGAACTGGTTGAAAGACTGAAGCTCTGTCCTTAGATTGAAAAGTGAGGTGATTCCAATATTCAAAAGCTTGGGACTTTTGTGGCTGACTGAGTTGTAGGCCTCATCCAAGAGATTGTCCAGGAATGGAGAAAAATAGCTTTATTTGAAGGCAGTGGTAGAAAGAAAATAACAACCAAGTTGTTTTTTAATCCTAAAAGAGCAAGTGTCCAGGACAGGCCAATTTATAAGGAGGTTCTTGAGTAACATCGGTAGTGAACCTCCTGGGAGGATGAAATGCATGCCACTCTGGCTCTCCAGCTTGTGGGTGCTGATGGGCCCCCCGCAGCCACCCAAACTCTGTTGCATTGGCTCTCTTCCCAACATCCTTGATAGAGGAGATCTAACTTTGCAAAATCCTCTCCAAGTGTTTCGGGGATCTTGGGTTTTGTCGTATAAGCTCATAGAGTTCGCTCATGTTCCTTGGCCCTGGGCCCCTCTGTCTTTTGCTTGTGAAGCCCTTTGAGGGCTGCTGGTGCGTCACCGTCGCAGCTGTGTGGCAAGCCTGGAGTCATGCTCTTATAACCACCCGATGGGTGCTTCCTGCCCACTGCACAAACAAAATCCATTCACAGAGACCACAGCATTGCAGATCACGAGGTCAGGAGATCGAGACCATCTTGGCCAACATCGTGAAACCCTGTCTCTACTAAACTACAAAAATTAGCCTGGTGTGGTGGTGCACACCTGTAGTCCCAGCCACTCAGGAGGCTGAGACAGGGGATCATTTGGAGGTGGAGGCTGCGGTGAGCTGAGATCGCACCACTGCACTCCAGCCTGGTGACAGAGCAAGACTCTGTCACAAAAAAAAAAAAAAGAGTTTAATTGACTCGAGGCCAACCATGCCACATGGGAGATGGAGTTATTACTCAAATCAACCTCATTGAAGTCTCAGACGTTAGGAGTTTTTGAAGGATAGTTTGGGAGAAGGGGTGGAGGTGTCCGGGCAATGAATGCCTGCTGCTGATTGGCTGGGGGTGCAATCATAGGGCTGTGGGAAATGGCCCTCTTGTGCCTGAGTCCCTTGTAGGTGGGGCCACAGGAGGGGTTGGTGGGTCTAGGTGGAGGCATTGGTGTCAGACATGAAAAAAAAAAAGACCGAAAAGATATCCCAAAGGCCAATCTTAGGCTCTAGAATGGTGATATTATCTACAGGAGTAATTTGGGAGGTTGCAAATCTTATGACCTCCAGAATAATGATTGGCAATCATTTATGTCTACACCTTAGCAGAATTCAGGCTCCTGTACCCCGCTAGCCTGATGGTCTCTCATCACCTTTACAAAAGCAGCTGAGTTTGGGGAAAGGGCTATTATCATTTAACTCCCAAAGTTAGCTTGGCCTACGCCCAGAAATATGAATAATTAATGGCCACTTGAAGGCTAAAGGCAAGATGAGGGTTGGCTAGATCAGATCTCCCTCACTGCCATAGTTCTCTCACTGACCTAATTTTTGCAAAGCGGTTTCATTGTGTTTCTTGTAAAGGTGGAGTAGAAAGTCCCTCTCCCTCCCTCCCTCTGTGTCACATTTTATTACTTGGGTAGTGAGCACTAAAAAGTGTGAGTCCTGGGTCTTGCGTGAAAAGCTTGCAGTTTCAGGCCGGGCGCGGTGGTTCATGCCTGTAATCCCAGCACTTTGGGAGGCAGAGGCGGGTAGATCACTCAAGTTCAAGACCAGCCTGACCAACATGGTGAAACCCTGTCTCTACTAAAAATACAAAATTAGTTGGGGATGGTGGCGGGCACCTGTAATCCCAGCTACTCGGGAGGCTGAGGCAGGAGAATCACTTGAACCTGGGAGGCAGAGGTTGCAGTGAGCAGACATCATGTCATTGCCCTCCAGCCTGAGCAACAAGAGTGAAACTCCAAAAAAGAAAGAGAGAGAGAGGAAGGAAGGAAGGAAGGAAGGAAGGAAGGAAGGAAGGAAGGAAGG
>NC_045434.1:4271062-4305049 GCF_002776525.5 Piliocolobus tephrosceles | reverse complement strand
AGGAAGGAAGGAAGGAAGGAAGGAAGGAAGGAAGGAAGGAAGGAAGGGCTTGCAATTTCTGCCTGCAGTGCTTCTCTGCAGAGACACAAGTCCATGACGCTGGTGTCATGGTTCCTTTTCACTCTCCTTGTTTTTGTTGTTCCAGTTCTTTTCCCCCATATCTCAAACAATCTCCTCCCTCTACTCCAATCAAAAATCCCCATGCCTCTTCTCCCACCACCCTGCAGACTCAGACAAGACTGCATCTCAGCTTGCTCTCAGGCTGAGAGCACTGATAGCTTGGCTTTATCTAGCAGACAACAGGAAGCCTCTGAAGAGCTGTGAGCAGAGAAATCATTAGGAAGATGCATCTTGGCAGTAGTTTCTCAAATGAATTAGGCGGGAGTGAAACGTCTTGATTCTCAGAGCAGACTCAGCGTGGGACGGCACACTGGTGCCACCTGGAGGCGGCCGGCTTCAATTACAGACGCAGTTTACAGAAAGCTGACAAAACCCTTCTGAAACCGTATCTGAAACAGAAAGTCATCGAGTGACTTTAGTGCTACAGGAAGAGTGGTCTGTTTATTAGGGCTAAGCCAGCAAGGAACAAAACTTCAGGGAAGTGGCCCTGCTAGAGACTCTAGGACTAGCCTGGCCCTCCATGTCCTTCCTGGGGAGAGGCTGACTTAAAAGGAGGTTCTTGAATTTGTTGTTTTTGTAATAAAACCTCCCAGGATAGGCTGGGGAGTCCCTACCCCACCACCACCACAGAAATCTGTTTTGCAGCAGATTTGCAAACCAACATATTTGCCAAAACACAGGCTTGTCATTTCTCAGGGGAAGGTGGAGAACTGGTTCTTGCTTCAAGTGAAAACCACCACACAGGAAAGAGAATGTGTCGCCAGCACCGTGGCTCATGCCTGTAATCCCAGCACGTTGAGAGGCTGAGGTGGGCAGATCACCTGCAGCCGGCAATTCGAAACTAGACTGGCCAACATGGTGAAACCCTGTCTCTATCAAAAATACAAAAATTAGCCAGTCGTGGTGTTGAGCACCTGTAGACCCAGCTATTCAGGAGGCTGAGGCAGGAGAATTGCTTGAACCCGGGAAGTGGACGTTGCAGTGAGCCAAGATTGCGCCACGGCACTCCAGCCTGGGTGACAGTGAGACTCCATCTCAAAAAAAAAAAAGAGAGAGAGAGAGAATGTGTCCCCAGACTAGAGACAGGGTGTCACAGGTGACAATGGCAGTCAGAGCCTGCCCTGTTAGCCTGCCCAGGTTTTTCCAGTACTTTTTTTATTTTCACTAAAGATCCTGTGATTTACAACACAACCTAAGCATTAACAAGTAAGGAAAACTAGAAATTGAAATGAAGCAGTTTTCAGAATAAGGATTAGACTCCAGAATCCCAGATTCTTTCTGCCAGAATCCATTTAATGACATACTGGAGTATGGAATTCCTGTAATACTAAGTTATTTGTTTCTTCTTTCGAAAAAGGGGTAAACTCTATTCCTTATCAGTTTTCTCCAGGTTACGAAGTCCTGGGAAGTTTATCGTGGCTGCCTTTTCTCTTGCCCTTGGCTTTACCTCCTCCCTGATATCTAATGTTTTCTTAAGTTTCTCAGTGTAGAAAAACAAGGTCATTTCTCTGAGTCTTTGCCAAATCTGCACTGGACCTTTGCTTCTGGAGGAATGGGAATTTAAAAGGAGCCCAAGATGGTCCTCCTGATTTTCATAAGAAAGGAAGAGCTTCTTTGCTCACTCACTTGACACTCGCTGCAACCCTGTGAGGTTTATATTGTTACGCATGTTTTAAAGGGGATGAAATAGATGCTCAAAGAATAATCTGCCCGAGGACACACAGCTAGAAAGTAGAAAAACCAGGATTTAAAATCCCAGGGTTGCCGACTGCAGATTCCCCTTGCTTCCCACAGCACTGGGCAGAGTTCCACTTCCTAAAAGTCTAGGGAGGCCAGGCGCAGTGGCTCACGCCTGTAACCCCAGCACTTTGGGAGGCCGAGGCAGGTGGATCGCCTGAGGTCAGGAGTTCGAGACCAGCCTGACCAATATGGTGAAACCCTGTCTCTACTAAAAGTGCAAAAATTAGCTGGGCATAGTGGTGGGCACCTGTAATCCCAGCTACTCGGGAGGCTGAGGCAGGATAGTCACTTGAACCCGGGACGCGGAGGTTGCAGTGAGCCAAGGTCACGCCACTGCACTCCAGCCTGGGCAAAAGAGTGAGACTCTGTCTCAAAAATAAATAAATAAATAAATAATAAACATAAAAACAAAATAAAAGACTAGAGGGAGGAAACCCAAAGGGTTAAATAAAGCAGGGGGAGCCCTGAGGATAAAAGAAAAAAAGGGTTGGATCTGGGTCTGCAGGGAGGGGCCAGGATGTGGATAGGGACAAGGCAGGAGATCCCTACTGGGAAAAGGAAAGTCTGGGCCCTGGAGGGGGTGTGGCCACTCAGAAGTCAGATTTAAGGTGGGAAAGGAAACTTGCCACAAGGTCAAATGGTCAGGAGGTGGCACTGGGAAGAATCATACCTTAAGGACTTTCTGAAAAGCCAGGCTCAGATTCTTTGCTCCGCCACTCTGACCTTTGACTTTCCCCACATCTGCCTCATTTTAAAGTTTTCATTTTATTTCCATATGATTTACTTTGTATTCTCCTTGTTTCTTCCCATTCCAGTCCACTGCCTTATTCTATTTGGTTTTACTCAGTTGTGGCTATTCTAGTGGAACCAGGGGAAACACAGGCCTCACTTCTTCGGACTGAATATCATGTAACATCTTCAACTTCATTCTTCCATCAAAGGCAAAGTATGTGCTACAAAACCAAAGTTCACATTCTGCAATCAGCGTCCAAGAGAGTGAAGTCGACTTTACCCTATCTTTTCCATGTTTTTCTTCTAAACTACTTCTGAGCTTTTTCTTCCCCTCTGTCCCCTTCTGAGAGGTGTCAGTGTGGCCGGGGCTGAGCTGTGCAGACGTGGTGGGAGGTGTTCCATGGAGACGGTGCTGCACAGTTCCATGGAGCAAACAAGCAAATTGGACAAGTAAATGTAGAGAGGACCATGGGGGCTAGGTTAGAGCAGTGGCCAGAAGAGAAGGGGGAAGAATGGAAATAACCTTAAGGTATTGAATTGTAATCGGAAGTACATTATGAACTCATAATTTAAAAATACATAAATACAAAAGTATAAATATATCTCTACAGATATAACTATATGAGTATATATAGAGAGGTATATATATATATATATATATACACACACACACACACACATACACATACTTACAAATAAATCTTAGCTCTATCAGCCAAGCAAGCCTAGAAGCAATATCATCCCAGCAGCAATGAGCACGTGGAACATCTAATCTTGGTTTCTAAATGTCATTCTGCACTGAAAGGAACCAGGAAATAACTGATTCCTGGGACGGTGCAGGAACTGGGTAAGCCTGGAGTATCTGATTGTACTAGAAAGGGAAGACACTGCTCAAGAATGATGTGGACAGAGCCGGGTGTGGTGTGTTACGGAAGGCAGTTAGTCAGACATGAGCAGGGCAGAGAGGGTACGTCCCTGCCATGGCCCCATGACCTGGGATGTCAGACAACCATCAGGTGACGACCAGGCAGTTGTTACACTGTCTTTCTAAGATAGTAATTGGTCACAGCTGTCTCACCAGGGAAAGGCAGTCTCCCAAGAGATAGAAAATACCTGAAACTGGTGACCAGCAGCTTCCTAGTAAGATCTCGGGAGTCGAGTGGGTGAGCTCAAGCGTGTGCTCTGAGAGGCAAGTGGTGGGGTTTAACTGGTCTATGACCTTCTTCTAGGAACACCCGATTGGTAAGGGAAGAGCTCCTCAGGTGAGCATGCGTACAGCGTCAGTAAACACACTGTGCACATGGCCCTCCCAGGTGCAGACAGCCCGCCCCAAGGGGAGAATCAGGGGAGAAGGGGTACAGCCCCCGTCGGAAGCACGCCAGCGTAAAAAACCCCAAGTCAAAGGTTACACTGTGCACTCACATGTCTCTAGTTGCCTGCTTGGCCCTCTTCCAAGCCTACTTTATTTCCTTTAGTTCCTGCTTTAAAACTTTGTAATAAACTTTTACTCCTGCTCTAAAACTTGCCTTGAGCACTCTCTCTCTCTCGCTCTCGCTCTCTGCCTTATGCCCCTCAGTTGAATTCTTTCTTCTAAGGAAACCAAGGAAGCAAGAATTGAGGTTGCTGCAGACCCGTGCAGATTTGCTGCTGCTAACATACTTCGGTGCTGTGACTTGGATATGTTCCCTAGTGGTAAGACCCCTCTTTGCCTTGCCTTCTTTGGCTGGAGGTGTTCAACCCCTAAATGCAGTTTTCTTCTCCCTCTTACTCTCCTGCTTACTAACCAACCCCCAGAATTATTCCTCTCAGCCACAGTGGCTCTGCTTCCCCCGGTTGATCCCTCAGCTCACCCTGACAGGTGGCTCATGGAGGTGAGGAGGAACTTGGAGTCTGCACCAAGTAGACCTGAGATGCTAATGGCCCTCCTGCACAGGAGGCTGGTGAGAGTGGTAGGGCTAAAGCCTAGGGACCGTGCAATATCTGGGATTTCCTCTGCTTTTTCAACTAAAATCAACTGTTTCCCAAAAGCCTGCACTGCCTATTCTGTTTTCTCCGTGTGTGTTTTGAAATGCCCTTGTGCACCCACAAGACTATCTGCCTCCGGGGCAAGTCTGCCTTTTCCCTGGTTTCACTTTGCATACTGCATAACCTCCTTCTCTGCCTTACATACACACACTCCCTCTTATCCGTGCATCTGTGGCTCTTGCTGCACTCGCTGGGCAGCAAAGCCACAGGCTCCCTTGTGGATGTCCCCTGAGATTTGTACTTTTGTACCCCACCAGCTAGGATGATCTCCAACTTTTCCCATCTGTTCACACACTGCTGGGATGGACGCTAATCGGAACCCCAGCTCTGACAGCTCCCGATGACTTTACCGTACACTTCTTGTTCCTGTTATGCCCCAGGGCCTAGTTTTCTGGTGGCTTTTGAGGCAGTTTGTGCACCTGCATAGGACCTCACTCTGTGGCCCTTTAAGGACTCCACCTACGTGTGTGTGTGTGTGTGTGTGTGTGTGTGTTTGGTTAGCATCCCTTTGGCAGGAGGAAAAATTCTTCCTTTGCCATTTGTGAGTTCTTACTACCAAGCTCCAAGTCCTCCACAACTTCTGTGTCAATAGAGCAAATAAACGTTGCCCTCTCAAATCTAAGGGCTGCTGTTTTTGCAAGAAAAGCCCTTCCATGAGCATCCCTCTCGCTTCCTCCCACTTTTTCCTGTAGCCTCCATTTCTCTAATCGCTTCCACGCCCGTCTCAATATGCATCAGGATCTTCAGGTCATATTCAAAGGGAGGGAAGTCCAGCTCCCTTGAGGCAGTTAGCTGAAAAACAGGCTTCTTGTCTACTGAAAGAACACGGGGGCCGGGCGCGGTGGCTCGAGCCTGCAATCCCAGCACTTTGGGAGGCCGAGACGGGCGGATCACGAGGTCAGGAGTTCGAGACCATCCTGGCTAACACGGTGAAACCCCGTCTCTACTAAAAAATACAAAAATCTAGCCAGGTGAGGTGGCGGGCGCCTGTAGTCCCAGCTACTCGGGAGGCTGAGGCAGGAGAATCGTGTGAACCCAGGAGGCGGAGCTTGCAGTGAGCTGAGATCACACCACTGCACTCCAGCCTGGGCGACAGAGTGAGACTCCGTCTCAAAAAAAAAAAAAGAACATGGGAAATGGAAATTTGAGAAAAGAGATAACCAGTTTGTTGTAGAATGCTCCGGGCGAGAGTCACTGTAAGGTCATGGAGACAAGGATCTAGGCTGGCTCAAGCCTGCAGGTGCAAGAGACTCCCAGGACAGAGATGAAGCCTTCTTCCAGGTGACCATTACCATTAGAACAGAGATGAAGGCAAGGTTAGGGGTGCACAGTAAGACCAGTTCATTCCAGAACCCCAAGGATGAACAGGGGGTTCTTGGTTCAGGCCCGTATTTCCTCCGTTCTCGAGTGGGTAATTGTGACAAGATGGGATGAAGGTTAAGGGGACATGGTAAGACTGGTTTATTCTAGAACCCTAAGGACGAATGGGGGATGCCCTGTTCAGGATAGAGAAGTAAGAGGGGACACCTTCTTTTTCCTGTTTCCTTTTTTTTCTCCTCTGTTCTCTCTTCACAAATGGGTAATCACGTCTTCATACCACGGGACATGCCCCTGGTTGTATCCTCAAGAACCGGGAAAACTTTGATCCTCTTCAAACCTAAAAACAAAAAATGAGTTTTCCTTTGTAATACCATTTGGCCTCAAAACGAACTGAGAGAAAATTACAAAAGTCAGCCTTAGAACCTAGTGCCCTATGTAGGAAATCCTCCAATCAGCCTCCTCAGTCCTTTGTAACCAACAGCAGAATAAGGAGGACAGGGCTAAGGAGAAGGGGAAATGCAGGGACAAGAGGCAGGCTCAATGACTGGCTGCTTTACAAGCTCGCCAGCCCACTCCAGGTTGCCCTAAGGACAGTCCTTCAGGTAACTGCCATCGGTGTGGGAATCAGGCCACTGGAAGGCAAACTGCCCCAATGAGAAAATGGGGAAAAGCCCGGCACAGCTTGCCCCTTTGCCACAGCTCTGCCACTGGAAAGGAACTGCCCTGAGAGCTGAAGCACCCCCAGGACCGGATCCCAATCCCTGATGGCCTTGAGCTGAAGGAGGTCTCTGCTCTGGCTGGCTTCTAAGTCAGACATTGTCATCAGCAAGACAATGCCAAGAACAACTCTAGTGGTAACAAGTAAAATTATCAATTTCCCTTTTGGGTTCAAGAGCTGCCTAGTCTATGTCAATCTCCTTCTCCAAGCAACTTTTCTCCAAATCCTGTCAGGTAACAAGGCAAATGTCACCCCCTCCCTCTAAAAGAGAAGATTCACTCCCCTTTGGGGCAAAAATATACTTTCCAAAATGGGTGGCTGCTTACTATGTACCCAACCTCTGAATTCACCTTCCTCTCTAATAGCCCTATTTCTCCCAAAAAGCTACCTAAATCTTAACTTCAACCTGTACCATCCTACTTCAGGGGTTTAAAAATAGCCCACACTTATTTGGATGAGCCCCAGCAAAAATCTAACCGAGCAATCTCTTGAGGGGGAACAACTTCTACAGTATGTAGATAACCTTCTCATTTGCTTCCCCTTCACAGGACGCGTACAACAACATGCAGTACAAACTGTAAATTCCTAACAGAAGGAAAATGACTTTTGTCTAATTCAAAGGTTATAAAGGTAAAGAGGTACTTTGGTTAAGGAAGGTTATAAAGAAGAGAAATTTTATATGAGAAAGGATCTTTTGTCATAAATTAGTGTCCTAAAGAAAAATAACTGATTGTTCAAAAAAAAGCAATGCTTAGGACAAGTGAGAAAGTCCAAGCTTTTCATAGATGATCTGTGTAAGTCATGAAAAGATTTGTGAAAGGGAATTTATAAAATAAATATTTTTAAACAATTTTTTAATTATTATTTTTACAATTTTTAATTTTTGTGAGTACATAGTAGGCATATATATGTGTCATGTACATGAGATATTTTGATACAAGCATATACAGTGTAATAATCACATCAGGATAAATGGGGTATCTATCACTTCAAGCATTTATCCTTTCTTTGTGTTACAAACAATCTAATTATAGTCTTAGAGTTATTTTTAAATGTACAATAAATTATTGTTGGCTGTAGTTACCCTGTTGTGCTATCAAATACTAGATCTTATTCATTGTATCTAACTATATTTTCATACCCAATAACCATCCACCTTCTACTCCTCCACTACCCTTCCCAGACTCTGGTAACCATCATTCTAACACAAATGTGAATTACAATGTTCTAATATGACTTTAGAAATGTTTTGCTTCTCAGTAGTTTTGTGATGTGAACAAACATTACCAAAAACAAAAGATTCTATTTTTTCTAGTAAAATATCCTAGAGTAGAATTTCAAATATCATGTTGGATTCTTTTCATGTTTATTTGGATGAAAATAATAACGTTATATACACCTTCACAGAGAACAAGCATGGTTTTTAACCAGTTAAATTAAATTGAAATTCATACTACTAAATAAATGAATGAATAAGTAAATAAATGGAGGAAGTTCTTTCTTATAGTAGAATGCCAAGTAATTAACGTAGAAGGCATGATGAAAATAGCAAACCACCATATGACACTAACATGGTTATAATTTATTCAGATAGGGATCATCCACAAATATTAAGGCTGATGGGTGGAAGTTGTTAAGGATCAGGATTTTAGCATAATTTTAGAAAATCTCCCCACAAAATGCTTATCAATTGCAAAGATGAAAATGGTGACTCCATGGAGGAGAAACATGAAGGACACCAACATGACCAAGCAATCAAGATTAACATCACCAGCGATGAGACAAGACCACATCATGTGCTGTAATGTGCCGAGCCCAGGATCCCGTCCATCATTTTCCTGTCAAGAACTCATGGCGAGGTCTGACCAAAATGAAATATCAGATGGAACCAGGTCGAACGCCATCCTACAGAACAAAAGGTCTGCACTCTTAAAAACTGAAGGATGTGGGGCCAGTTGCAGTGGCCCATGCCTATAATCCCAGCTCTTTGGGAGGCCAAGGTGGGCAGATCACTTGAGCCCAGGAGTTCAAGACCAACCTGAGCAACTTGAAACCCTGTCTCTAAAAAAGATACAAAAATTAGCTGGGTGTGGTGGCACATGCCTGTAGTCCCAGATACTCGGGAGGCTGAGGTAGGAGGATCACCTGAGCCCAGGGAGGTCAAGGCTATAGTGAGCCATGATCACCCCACTGTATTCCAGCCTGGGTGACAGAGTGAGACTCTGTTTCAAAATAAAAACAAAAACAAAAAACTGAAGGATGTGGAAGACAGGGAAAGACTAAGAAATTTTTCCATATTGAAGGAAAGCTCCTTCCTTCTATTTGGACATGTGACAACTAAATGTATTGCATGTTCCTGGGCCCTGAAAGGGAAAAGAGACGTGGTGAGCTGAGCCAGCAAAATTTGAATGGGGTCTGTGGATTGGTTAGCAGTGTTGTGCCCATGTTTATTTCTGCCTTGGAGGGTTTGTATAAGTTTTCTAGCACTGTCATAACAAATGATCACAAACCACATGGCTTTAAACAACAGAAATGTATTCTCTTGAAGTTCTGGAGGCTAGAAGTCCAAAATCAGGGTGTCAGTAAGCTTGGTTCCTTCTGGAGACCTGATGGAGAAACCGTCCCATGCCTCTCTCCTTGCTTCTGGTGGTTGCTGGCAATACTTGGGGTGTCTTGGTTTGTGGCAGCAGATCCCCAGTCTCTGCTTCCGTCTTCACATGGGTATCTGTGTGTCTCTGTCTCTCTCTTTGTCTTCACCTTTTCTTATGAGGACACCAGTCTATGGGATTTAGGGTCCACCCTAATCCTTGGATGAATTCAATTGGAGATCTTTCATTACATCTGTAATGACCCTATTTCAAAATAAGGTCACATTGTGAGGTTTCAGGAGGATGTGAATTTGGGGGGAACATTATTCAGCTAGTACAGGGTTATATCTAAAAATATATTCTGGAGTGTTTAGAGGTGCTGGACATTATGATTGCAGCTTGCTCTCAAAAGGTTCAGAAAATGATAAAAGGGGATTCAAGAGTTCTTTGTGTACTGTTGAAAGACAAAATTACAACAAATTTAGTTTAAAGATCTTAACTGGCTTTTATGTATGATTCTAAAATCCAGCTACACCTCATTCTGTATAATAGAATGAGTGCTCCAATAAGCAGACATTATGGTTTGGCTGTGTCCCCACCCAAATCTTATCTTGAGTTGTAGCTCCCATAATTCCCACGTGTTGTCGGAGGGACCCAGTGGGAGGTAATTGAATCATGGGGGCGTGTTTTCCCGTGCTGTTCTCGTGGTAATGAATAAGTCTCACGAGATCTGATGGTTTTATAAGGGGCAGCTCCCCCTGCACACACTCTTTTGCCTGCTGCCAGGTAAGATGTGCTTTTGTTCCTCCTTTACTTTGCACCATGATGGTGAGGCCTCCTCAGCCATGTGGAGCTGTGAGTCCATGAAACCTGTTTTTCTTTATAAATTACCAAGTCTCAGGTATGTCTTCATTAGCAGTATGAGAACAGACGAATACAGCAGAGCAGAGGAAGTTGGCTTTATAGACAGAAAAGGGCTAAGGAAAGCAGAAATAGAACAAAAAGTGGATTGGTTGTTTCAAACTTACTTTCCTTGTGAAGATTAAAGTAGGGAGGCTTCCTTGTCATGCCAACTAAAGTGTCTGGGGGTTTGGCTATTATCTCTCTCACTCCTGATTTCTCAGAAGGTCAGATAGACAACTTAATTTCAGCTTGGGGATGTGGCACTTCAACGTGAAGGACTCTGTTTTGGTGTGGTCATTGGGTCTAGCACAGGAGCTCAGTCCAAACCATATGGCCTCCTATAAATTTTATTTAACAATACTGTTCTTGCAACTTTTCTGTACACTTACAACTATTTCAAAACAGGCTGAGTGTGGTGGCTTATTTCTGTAATCCCAGCACTTTCGGAGTCTGAGGTGAGAGGATTGCTTGAGCCCAGGAGTTTGAGATCAACTGGACAACATGGTGAAACCTTGTCTCTACAAAAAATACAAAAAAAGAAAAAAAATTACCCAACTGTGGTGGCCTGTGCCTGTGGTTCCAGCTACTCGGGAAAATGAGGTGGAAGGATCGCCTGAGCCCAGGAGGTTGAGGCTGCAGCAGTGAGCCATGATTGCACCACTGCACTCCAGCCTGGGTGACGCAGAGAGAGACCCTGTCTCAAAAAACATAAATTATTTCAAAAAAATTACGTAGTTTTGTGTTTGTTTATTTGTTTGTTTGAGATGGTGTCTCACTCTGTCACCAGGCTGGAGTGCAGTGACGCAATCTCAGCTCACTGCAACCTCCATCCCCTGGATTCAAGCAATTCTCCTGCCTCAGCCTCCCAAGTAGCTGGGATTACAGGCACCCACCACCACGCCCAGCTACTTTTTGTATTTTTAGTAGAGACGGTTTCACCATGTTGGCTAGGATGGTCTCAATCTCTTGACCTTGTGATTCGCCAGCCTCGGCCTCCCAAAGTGCTGGGATTACAGGCGTGAGCCGCCTTGCCTGGCCTGTGTAGATTTTTTTAAACCTGTTACTGAAATTATTTGGAGATTTTCATTGGGAAACATTTGGGCGAGAACAAGGCAAGATTTCAAATGTTTGTAAATCCACAGGTTCTGCCACTGTCCTTGTTTGGTCCCTGTGTCCCCGCAGATTGGGGGTGGCCCTCCTCGAATGAGAGTGAGAGCTCTCAGTCTTTTTATCTAAATGCCTTGTTCTTTGTCATTTTCATTGCTCTTCAGGAGCTTTTTTTTTTTTTTTTTTTTTTTTTGTATTTTTAGTAGAGATGGGGTTTCACCGTATTAGCCAAGATGGTTTCGATCTCCTGACCTCATGATCCGCCCGCCTCGGCCTCCCAAAGTGCTGGGATTACAGGCATAAGCCACCACGCCCAGCCCCTCTTCAGGAGCTTTGAGTGTTGATTTGGGGTGGATAAGATACCATGCAGAGGGAACTGATCTAGAAACTGGTCGTGACTATGAGAGGCTTTGTTCAAGTCAAATGGAGGATTGGAAGTCTTGTCCATGTCGTAGAACCAAGAACCCAGTGCTGAGCTCCCAGGGCTAGGACTGTCGACTGTGGAGAAATCCACAGCCATGCATAGTTCTGAGGACTGCCCATTGCCCTGTGTGTTGAATGACTTCAGATTTTTATTTTTAAATTCAACTTTAGAGTTATGTTTAGCCTTATCACTCTTACTCTATCTTTCCTGGTTTTCTTTTTTCTTCTCTTTCTTCCATCTTCCTTTTTCCCTCTTCCCTCTTCCTCTTCCGTTCCTTCTCCTTCTTTTTCTCCTTCTCCTTCTTCTTTTTGAGACACTGTCTCGCTCTGTTGCCCAGGCTGGAGTGCAGTGGCACAAACATGGCTCACTGCAGCCTTGACCTCAAGGGCTCAAGCAATCCTCTCACCTCAGCCTGCTGTGTAGCTAGGACTACAGGTGTGCACCACCATGCCTGGCTAATTTTTAATTTTTTGTAGAAACAGGGACTCACTATATTGCCCATGCTGATCTCAAACTAGTGGACTCAAGCAATCCTCCTGCCTCAGCCTCACAAAGTGCTGGGATTACAGGTGTGAGCCACCACATTCAGCTTTCTATTCTTTTTATTCCTATCAAATAAAGTAAAGTGCAATTTCTTTTTGCCTATTACATATATTTCTAATCTCAATCTAAAATCTGTCTCCTCACGTTTCAAGCTTTTAATTTAGCTAATGAAAGCTTTCACCTTTTATTTCTTCCACTTTAAATCTAAGGCATTTCATCTTATATTTTTCATTACCTTTCAGATTTAGTAGATTATTTATTTTACTTTTTAGATTTCACTTTTTTTAATTTGTTTGTTTTACTGAGACAGGGTCTTGCTCTGTCATGCAGGCTGGAGTGTGGTGGCACAATCATGGCTCACTGCAGCCTCAACCTCCTGGGCTTAGGCGATCCTTCCACCTCAGCCTCCTGAGAGCTAGTGAGACGGGATTGTTCCCTTGACTCCCTTTGCAGGCAGGAACTGGAGTGGCTTGTTTCACTCAGCCCACCGCTGGCCACTTCTCATGGGAGGTGGCGTGTGAGTGAGTGAGTGAGTGCAGGAACTAGAGCGAACGAACTCTGGAGCCAACTGGTCGCTCCTCTCTGGAAGCAGCATGCTCTGTACAGGCCCTGCAGCAGCATCCAAGCGTGTTACAACCAATTGCTCTTTCAGTTCTGCCGTCTGGGGACAGCCAAGTGCCAACCAGCTCAGTGGAGGGTCAGGGTGGCAGCCCCTGCCCTCTTGGCACCCCAGTTCTTGTCCCATGTCCAGGAAGAATCAGGTCACACGAAGTGTTTGAAAGGTGATGAATGCAGAAGACTTTATTGAGCAGTGGGCGGCTCTGAGCAGAAAGAGAGGCTGGAAAGGGCATGCGAAAGCGATCTTTTCCTGAAGCTCTGCCGTCTTTGGCTGGGCCCCTCTCTGAAGCCACACTGTCCGAAATTGGCCACATCTATCTGTAGTCTCCGGTGCTCAGTTGCTTCTCTGCTCACCGCTCAACTGCTTGTATCCCCAACATTCAGCTGCTTGGATCCGCGACACTCAGCCGTTTGTGTTGCTCTGCCAGCTGAAGCCTTTTATAGACACAGGATAGGGGCCAGGAGGAGGCCCAAAAAGCCACATTTGGGCAGAAAAATGGGATCAGCTGTTTTCACTTAGGGCCAGAGTTCCAGGCTTAAGGCTGGGGTTTAGCCAGAAGCCCAGCCCTTCTGTATCGCTGAAACTAGAGGAGTACATCACCATAGCCGGCTAATGTTGGTATTTTTTGTAGAAATGGGTTTTCACCATGTTATCAAGGCTGGTCTCGAACTCCTGGGCTCAAGCAGTCCACCTGCCTCGGCCTCCCAAAGTGCTGGGATTACAGGCATGAGTCACTTCATCTGGCCTGTTTTTTCTTACATTTACCTTTAACCCTTGATCTTTCCTCAAGCTCCCACAGTCCCTTTATTAGCACGCCCTAATTTCCTTTCCCTTTTCTTCCTCCTCTCACACAGTGATTGGCTTTGACACTGTCTGTAAAGGAAGGTGCTCTCAGGGGTGTTAGGAGTTCAGAGCTGATGACATGGAAGAGGTTTTTTCCTCTGACTGTCTTTTTTCCTCTGACTGTTCCTCTGACTGTTTTTTCCTCTGGTTGTCTACTTTTTTCCTCAGCCTGGCTCACACGATGGCCCCACAGCATCTTGGAGGATGCCTCAGAACCTTTGCTCTGCATTTGAAGGCTTCATCTATTTCAGAGCCATAATTCTCACTGAACTGTTTTGTGTGTGTGTGTGTATATATATATATATACATATATATATATATATATATTTTTTTTTTTTGAGACAGTTTTGTTCTTGTTGCCCAGGCTGAAGTGCAATAGTTCAATCTTGGCTCACCACAACCTCCGCCTCCTGGGTTCAAGTGATTCTCCTGCCTCAGCCTACCAAGTAGCTGGGATTACAGATGTGCACCACCATGCCCAGCTATTTTTGTATTTTTAGTAGAGACGGGGTTTCACCATGTTGGGTCAGGCTGGTCTCGAACTCCTGACCTCAAGTGATCCACCCACCTTGGTCTCCCAAAGTGCTGGGATTACAGGTGTGAGCCACCGTGTCCAGCCTATCGTTGATGTCTTACATAATCCAATCCCTTATGTTTTAAAATCAGTGGTGTTCAATATCTAACTCAAGTTTGTTCAACAATCCACACCAGTGACAAAGCATATGTGTCATGAGCCAGATCGTGTGGTCCAGGAGCTCACGGCACAGCAGCTTGGCCTGGCGGCGGGTGACCCGGGGACCCTGAAGCTTGGAGAGGGTCTCTGTAGGGGCACTAAGGGAGGCTTATTTTCCTATCTGTATCTCACCTGCTTATTTCCAAGTTGCAACACTCCCCTTCCTGGTGGGCTATGAAAGGACTTTGGGTGTGTGGCTCTCCCAGCCTTCCTTCCCTCCTTGTGACAGTGCTGGAAAAACTGGCCAGTATGGCTATTATTCTGGGTGGTTTTTTAAATGACAATAATTGGTGCTGATGGGGGAGTTTCAAAGACTCTCCCGTTCTCTTCTTAATTGCAATAGATCTTACCACCAAGGCCAAGGAATCAATGTAGATTGATTCTACATTAATTGCATAGTCAGGTTCTGGGGCAGTGCCCGCCAGATGAGTCAGTGGAATCAATGTGAGCCAGACATGGGCCAGAATTGCAATTACTGTCTGAACCCCACTTGCCTCCATTCTCACAGGGGTGTGTCACGGCTCTGAGGATGAGCAATGTCATTATGTAAGAAAGTAACCGTAAGGATCAATGGGGAAGCCTGGGGCAAACATTACTACTTACAGCCCTGGGGCTGCCGGGCTTCTCCTCTTGAGGATCCAGCCTCTTCTTCGGTCATTGGATTCTGGGCTTGAAAAATATCTCAGGTCCCCCCTAAAAGAACAAAGGATTGTAACTTTTAAATTATTTTTTACAGTTTTTTTCAGAGATAGAGTCTTGTTTTGTCACCCAGGGCGAAGTGATGTGGTACAATCGTAGCTCACTGCAGCCTCGAATTTCTGGGCCCAAGGGATCCTCTGCCTCAGCCTCCTAAGTAACTAGGACTACAGGTGTGTGTCACCACACCTGGCTAATTTTTTTTATTTTTTGTAGAGATAGGGTCTCACTATGTTGACCAGGCTGATCTCGAACTGCTAGCCTCAAGCGGTCCTCCCACCTCGGCCACCCAAAGTGCTGGGATTGCAGGCATGCACCACCATGGCCTGCTTGGAATCATGTATGTTTATTATGGCAGCTGCCCTCATCCATTCTTTAATTTTTGCTTGTGTAAGTTGATCAGTGCTCGTCCACGTGACGGTCCTCCAAAGCACCCTGGGAACACCATGTCTATGAAGCATCTCCAAAGCTCTGTGTGAACTTGGTCCTTTAGCTGACCTTCTGATCTTGCCACTCGCTATAACCATTGTGCCCCCTCCCTTTCTTTTTTTTTTTTTTTTTTTTTTTGAGACGGAGTCTGGCTCTGTCGCCCAGGCTGGAGTGCAGTGGCCGGATCTCAGCTCACTGCAAGCTCCGCCTCCCGGGTTTACGCCATTCTCCTGCCTCAGCCTCCCGAGTAGCTGGGACCACAGGCGCCCGCCACCTCGCCTGGCTAGTTTTTTTGTATTTTTGTAGTAGAGACGGGGTTTCACCGTGTTAGCCAGGATGGTCTCGATCTCCTGACCTCGTGATCCGCCTGTCTCGGCCTCCCAAAGTGCTGGGATTACAGGCTTGAGCCACCGTGCCCGGCACCCCCTCACTTCTGACAGCAAAGTGTAACCACCTGATCCCTATTATTTGGGGATCCGATCATCCCTGTTGTCACAGAGATCCCAGTTCTATAATGACCATCAGTGCTGGTCTATCGAGAACAGCTGAACCACTGAGACTTGCCAGACTTCAGCAATGCTGGTGTCCCTCTCCCCAGTTCATTCCTGACCACTCCAGGAAGTGGCATGTACTTCAGACTCTCCTGCAGAAAATCTGGTGAATTTTCCAGCCTCACATAGCGCGAATATGCTCTAGTACACCCACTTCTCTGACCTTTGTGATCTTTTCTTCCACCGCGTGCCACAGTAGTTCTGGTACATTGACTTGGTTTGACATGGGTCGTTGCTTTCTCCAGCCTCCCAGAAACCACACTAGCAACACAGTAGTTCTTCATCCTGGGATCCTTGCCAGAGTATTAAATCTTGTATCCTGAGAGAATGTTCTCATATCCATCAAATTTCCCTTGCCCAGCTCTGCACTCCACCCCTGTGTTAAAAACGTACTGAGGATCTGTTTGATTCAGGTACGGTGGGACAGCAGACATGGAAACGACTGTCCTGAAGGAAGTTCATACTCACACATCCCTGAAACAGGAGGTGCAGCACACCATGCGGGGCCAGTAGGGAAGGACCAGGGATGCTCAGGAGTGGTAAGAAGAAGAGTCAGAGCAGGCCTGGAGCCTTTCTTGGGGTTTTCTCAGGAAAGCATGGGCGAGGCAGGGTAAGTACGCCAAGTAAGTACAGTGTTGGAGAGTCTGAATAAGTTCAGCTGGCTCTGGGTACGGGGGTGACCCCCATTTGTCCAGTGACTGCCCTGGGGCAATTTAGGGCTAGGGAAATATTAGCTTGGTGTGTGAGAGTTTTTTTGTTTTATTTTATTTTATTTTATTTTATTTTATTTTATTTTATTTTATTTTATTTTATTTTATTTATTTGAGACAGGGTCTCACTATGTTGCCCAAGCTGGAGTGCAGTGGCTAGTCACAGGCACAATCAGAGCACATGGCAGCCTCAAAATCCCGGGCTCGAGGGATCCTCCTGCCTCAGCCTCCCAAGTACCTGGGACTGCAGGCACGCACCACCATGCCAGGCTGGTGTGTGAGAGTCTGATAAAAGAGATGGCTGGGACTGTGGCTCTGGATTGGCTGGTTTGTATATCAAATGCATGCTCACAGGGAGGTTGCTTGTTCTCTCTAGGAATTAGCTGGCCCTGGGAGCCTGTCCAGAATGAAGGCCCCGAATGCCAGAGCATTCAGAGTACAGAAAGTAAGAAAACACTGTCAGCACAGCCCCCAACCTCCCACCCTAACCCCACTCCCTGACTCTGCGCTCTCAGAGCCCAGCCCTGTCTGCACTCCCTTGGCTCCTGCCCCTGAGATAAGCTTGACCCCGCAGCCCTTTCAGTGCATCGTTCTTTTTCTCCCGTCACAGGCCCTGCACCTCCCCAGGTGGGTTATAGAATACAGTTATTGACCTAACGGTTAAGAGGGCAGGTAAGGGCAGATCCTGAAGAAGGTGCCTGCTGTCTTGCAGGGACATGGCCGCTGCACTGTGTTCAAATAAATGGGGCGGGTGCTAGCCCTTAGTATGGAGGAGGGAGCCATTCCCTCGGCTCAAAGGGTTCTGGGGAATCGGGATTTTCAAGTACATTGATGCATGTGTTTCAATCTCATATGTCCGGGTTCCACTTTCTGCTCATCAGAACCCTGACCTGGGCAAAGCAGACCTACCTAGGATGAGAGTTCAACACTTCGTAGAATTCCGCTACTCTTATGATTAAAAACTGGGCCTGATCCTCAGCTTTTTCTGCCCTCTGGTGACTGAAGATGGGGATTCCCTTATATCTTGCCAAGAAGGTCTCTGGTTTTCATACCTAGCCGGTCATTGGTGCCTTCACTGTCAGCCTTTCATCTTTCAAAGCAGCAGTTGCCCCTGCAACAGTCATCCAATTCCACCGTCCTTCATTCTCCCCATGTTTCTCAAATGTCTAATACGTTTCAATGGCTACTGTATTCCCCTCCACTCCTTTGCCATCCAAATTCACTACTGGCAGAAGTTTTAACAATTGCACCGCTGCCTTTTACCGGGGCTAGGCTGTGCCTCCCCTACCAGCAGTTATGAAGTCCTCATGGCCAACCAGAAACACAGGTGACTCAGCTGCAGAATCCCATCTTAACATCTGCTTTCTTGTAATATCCCTTTTGAAATCAATTGTTTTAAATTATTTGTAGAGGCAGGGTCTCCCTGTGTTGCTCAGGCTGGTCTCAAACTCCTGGGCTCAAGCCATCCTCCTGCCTCAGCCTCCCAAAGTGTTGGAATTGCAAGTGTGAGCCACTGCAGCAGGCCATGTCGAAATATCCTTGATGTCCCCACTTACAGGTTGATTCCTGGGGAAACAGGGTCTGAGACGGAAGTTAGCATGCAGGACGCCTGCTGGAGTTCTCTTGGGATTAACACCCCAGGAGAAAGGGTGACCTCAGCTGACCCCATGGGCCTTCAGAGTTGTCAAGATTTGGGGCACAGGGTCCGAGCCTTTATACATCTGCAATGAACAGTCATCAGATACCAACTGCCCTTACAAAGGGACATGACGTTAAGGAAGAGGATCTCTGCAGCCACGAGCAATGTCTGGAGAGGACAGACAGCTGAAGGCTCTCAGCCAGCAGCACTCCCAGAGTCCGTCAGATTTGCAGGGCAATCTGGATGGTGCACCACGCCTCCCCACACCTTGCAATCTGGGCATGATTTATCTTAACATATTCATCACCCATCAAGGTGCATGCTGCCTGCTTGGACATATGGTCTCTCTTTTATGATTTTTTAACCTGTATTTATATTTCATGCTTCATGGCAGAATTATTTAACTTAAGGGCCTTAAATATTCCTCGCCCAAAACGCAAGGAAAGGGATAGGGAACATTATCTTCCCATGGGTCGTTTTTCTAGAGACAAATGGACTGACCTAGATGGAATAATTCTCATCTAATGAGCTTAGAACAGAATCTGGAAAGTCAGGGTACAGAAGGCTGATCATTTTGATTAGAAATACTTGAGAGGGATTGTTGGATAATCCCACTAACCACAAATCTAGAAGAACAGTGTGACACTGCATTAAATTTAACATTTCACCTTGGCTATGCTAATCACTTGGTAAGTTAGTTACCGTTTGAGGTTCTAAAAGTAGGTAAAAAGTCAATGAGCCTGGCTCAGCAGCCGAGGCTGAGGCAGGAGGATCACTTGAGGCCAGGAGTTTAAGACTAGCCTGGGCCACACAGCAAGACCTCATCTATTAAAAAAAACATGAATGAAACTACCCTTCAACCATTCTGGTTCGATTCTTAAAAAAGTTTTGTGGGGAGGGGTAGTTCCTTTTCACAGAGGGCATTGATTAAAAAGCATTGATCAATAATGAATGATTATTCATTTATTCATTTAGGGCCTGGCTAGGCCTTAAAGGTATTTTTTACAGGAAGTCTTTGCCACAGAGGAATTTGGCTTATGATTTCACAGTCACTGATAGGGTGTCCAGGTCACTTGGTTTCACTTGGGCTAGGCCATCCCAGGTGTGAATAAAAAGAAATGGTCTCAAAGTTCCGCCTAAACCCATGGGCCATGAGGCTGCATAGGGCCATTTTCACTCCCAAGACTGGAATGCTGTGCGTACGGGAGCCATTGTCCATCCATGGTCTACAGCGGTTCCAATGCCTACAGTTCGACCAAAGCTCCCAGGGTGCTCAGTGCAGTTAGCATCGGCCCGTGCGCAGGAAAGTCCAGAGAAGAGGCCTGAGTTTGTGGTTTTGGGTTGTTGTTGTTGCTGGTTTTTTCATTTTGCTTTTAAGTCAGAGGAAAAATAAATCAATTTTTTAATTAAATGTTATTATAACTACAAGAGTGTAGTAATCTGCTTGTGTGTATCTTGTGATTTCCCTCTTTCCCAAAGTTCTTAACAGTAAAAGAGCATTGATTTTTGAAGATATAAAAGAGAGGGAGGTCTAGGTTGTGAGTTGCATGAACCTCATTTGCACATTGATGCCTCTGAGGTACAGAGGCGTTTGGATTTGAGGTGGCAAGATTTAACAAATAAAAATACAGGTGCCAATATTTAATTCAAATTAAACTTGAATTTCACAGAAATAATGAACAGGTTTTGGCATAAGTATATCCCAAATACTGCATAGCATCATGTAGAGTATGTTCCAGATCTTGCAGGGGCCTGGATTTTATCTGGCAACTCTATCGTCTTTTCAAGTGAAAACTGTGGTTATGCAAAGGACCTTGCAAGGTGAGGAGACCAGCAATTTGCCTGCCCATGACAATCTGAAAAGGGGTAATGAGCTCCAAGAACTGTGGCAGGAGGGATAACAAAGAGGAAGACCGCTCAACAAAATCAAGCCACCTAGTCAAATACAAATACATGTCAAAGGGAGCTTACAACATTCTATCACTCAAAACACACTGATAGAACTGGGTTGGCAGACAACTGAGACAGCGTGCAGTTGGCGGCTTACAATGAACAAGCCCTGATTTACAGTCCAGGAGGAGCAGGGTGAGGCACGGTGGTGGTGGCCATGTTGATTTCCGGTGAGAAATGGAGGAAGTTAATGTTGCCCTGTGGTTTTAGAATTGTTAAAGGTTGAGCAAGCCTCCACTGTGATCACTTTATTCTCTATGGGAAGGTTGATGCTCCACGGGAGGGGCCCTGACTCAGTGCAGAAGGGAGATGAGAAGAAGAACATAAAAGACATCAAGAAATGACAGCCTGAAGAAGGCAATCATGACATCCAACCTACAAATCCTCTGAAAACTTAAACTTGCCTTCCCTGGCCAGGACGCAGGCCAATGTATATTCACACATATTAAGGGTTTCCCTGATTTCTAAGTCCCTGAAGAGGCTCAGTGGTGTTCCCAGTTCTAGGTGTGATTTGACAAATTTCTAATGAGAAAATGATAAATGAAAGTGTTATTTTTGGCCATAAGAAATGGTTTATACCTGTATTCCCAGTGCTTTGGGAGGCTGAGGTGGGAGGATTGCTTGAGGCCAGCCAGGAGTTCCAGACCAGACTGAGCAACAAAACCCCTTCTCTACAAAAAATTAAAAATAAAACGTGAGGTGGGGCACAGTGGCTCATGCCTGTAATCCCTGCACTTTGGGAGGCTAAGGCAGGTGGATTGTTTGAGCTCAGGAGCTCAAGACCAGTCTGGGCAACATGGTGAGACCCCCACCTCTACAAAAAAAAATAATAATAATACAAAAATCAGCTGGGCATAGTGGTGCATGCCTCTAGTCCCAGCTACTTGGGAGGCTGAGGTGGGAGGATCACTCGAGCCCGGGAGGTCAAGGCTGCAGTGAGCCAAGATCACACCACTGCACTCCAGCCTGGGACACAGAGGGAGACCCTGTCTCAAAAATAAAACAAAATTAAATAATATAAAAATTAGCCAGGCATGATGGTACATGCTGAGGAGGCTGAGACTGGAGGATTACTTGTGGCCAGGAATTGGAGGCTGCAGTAAGCTGTGATCATGCCACTGCACTCTAGCCTGGGCAACAGAATGAGACCCTGTCTCTTTAAAAAAAAAAAAAGTGCTATTTTAAAAAAAGCTCTTGCACCTCAGTTTTTATTATTTGCAAATCCCCACTTCACTGTGACTTTAGAATCTAATTCAGAAGAACAAGTTCTGTGACCTTGGAAAGTCACTGCTGTTTCCTTGGCTTCTGTCTCTAAACACAGGCGGATGGACCAGCTGATTATAAGGTTGTGTCTCATCAGCCTGGCTAACGTGGTGAAAACTCATTTCTACTAAAAATACAAAAATTAGCCTGATATGGTGGCATGTGCCTGTAATCCCAGCTACTTGGGAGGCTGAGGCAGGAGAATCACTTAAACCTGGAAGGTGGAGGTTGCAGTGAGCCGAGATCACGCCACGGCTACACCCCAGCCTGGGTGACAGGGCAAGACTCTGTCTCAAAAAAATAAACAAATTAGAAAACAAGGTTGTGTCTAACACGTGCTTCTATGACTCCATGATCATGGAAAGTGCATTTTCTGATGGTCCAGTCTACATTTAGGACATTCGACCTTTTTCTTTCTTTCTTTCTTTCTTTTAATTTTTTTGATATGGAGTCTCTGTTTCTCAGGCTGGAGTGCAGCAGCGCCGTCTCAGCTCACTGCAACCTCTGCCTTCTGGGATCAAGTGACACTCCTGCCTCAGCCTCCTGAGTAGCTGCCTCCTGAGTAACAGGCATCCACCACCAACACCTGGTTAGTAATTTTAGTAGAGATGGGGTTTTGCCATGTTGGCCAGGCTGGTCTTGAACTCCTGACATCAAGTGATCTGCCTGCTTAGGCCTCCCAAAGTGCTGGGATTACAGGCGTGAGCCACTATACCCAGCCTCAGTCTTTCTGTTTAAAAGTGTCATTATCCCGCACTCAGAAAATAGGGTGGTCACTGTGGCACGTTCCAAGTACAACTATAAATAGGATATTACTGGAAAGCAATTATGGCATGAAGAATTCTAAAATGGTCCCCATGATCTCTGTCCCCTAATATTACCCTCAGGTATACATAGCAAGGATGAATGACTTTAGCAGATGTTCCATCAGAATCACTGATGGATACAATTCTGCTCTTTGCATTTCATCCCTTTGGCCTAAGGCCCAGATGCCAATAAAGCTAGTGAAGAAAGTAATAGATAAACCTTGTAAGTCATTCATTCTTCACTGTGCATAAGGTTCCAGGTGACTTTAAATTAACCAAAAGAATATCCTGAGTGGGCCTGAGTTAATCATTGGAAGTCCTTTAGAAGAGGAGAGCCGGGTGTGGTGGCTCACACCTGTAGTGCCAGCACTTTGGGAGGCTGAGCGGGGGAGGGGAATCACCAGAGGGCAGCAGTTCGAGTCCAGCCTGGTCAACGTGGTGAAACCCCATCTCTACTAAAAATACAAAAATTAGCCAGGCATGGTGGCACATGCCTGTAATCCCAGCTACTTGGGAGGCTGAGGCAGGAGAATTGCTTGAATCTGGGAGGCAGAGGTTGCAGTGAGCCGAGATCGTGCTATTGCACTCCAGCCTGGGCAACATGAGTGAGACTCTGTCTCAAAAACAACAACAACAAAAAAAGAGGGCTGAAAGTTTCCCTGGGGTCAACCCTCCTGCTGGCCTTGAAGAAGCAAAGCACTGTACATTCTACGGCTGCAAGGAAATGAATTCTACCAACAAGCTGAATGAAGCAGATCCATCCCCAGTTGATCCTCCAGATGAGAACTGCGACCTGGCCACACATCGACGACAGCTTTGTGACACCGTGAGCAGAGGACCCTGCTAAGATGTGCCTGGATTCCTGACCATTTGAAACCACAAGATAATATATATGTTGTTTTAAGGCAAAAATAACAAATAGAAATAAACATGTCATTATCACTCACATATCTGGGTAATGTTCCTTGTGTGGGAAAGTAAAACACCTTAAAAGAAACGACTTTCAAACTCTCTCTCTACCTTCTCTAGATTTTCTCTGTTCCCAGGTTTGGTTGGACTTTGGGGTTATTAGGAGCAACCCAGTAAGACTGGAAGCAGTATTTGTACAAAACCATAGCTCTTAATAATCACACCAGCATAATTTCTCACTTGGATTCTTTTTCTTTTTCCTCTTGCACTTAGGCCAGTTGAACTGGTTTGCCCAGCTTGGAATTGTTCATATATTTTTGATTAGCTTTTGAGAAGACATTTAAAGAGCAGTGTCAAGATGGACTGGGGAAAAACAGGACAAGACCACCTCTAAGTGTGGAGAATATCCACTGTCCAAACTCTGCAGCAAACAGAGGAACATTTGCTAGTTAACCATTCAAAAAAACGCATGAATCAGAGATGATGGCTACAGAAGCACATTTACTTTATTCAAACATTTCTTTAGCGGTTTTAAAAACAAAGTTTGTTTTCTAGTTGGAGAACATACCACAACTATGACTCAATCCTGACTCAGAGCTTCCTGACCAGTCGACTTTTAGGAGAGAAAAAAAACAATTCAGGCTGATGAAGGTGGAGTCACACTGATTTGGCTTCCAGAAACCTCATTAAAGCAGCCTTCTTCCAACAGAAAATGTGACTTTTCTTCATCATTTCCTTGTTTACTTTCTTTCTTTTATTTTTTAAAAAGTACATCCCTTTTGGAGGAATTTCAAGAAGGTTTCAAAGTTGAGCCAAGTATGTTCCCTGTGCCCCTATTCCCGTATCTATAAAATGATGGGAATTAAATAATCAAATCCATGAGGTGCTGAGAACAGTACCTGAGATAAAACAACTGGTCAACTAGTGTTTGCCATTATTGGTATTTTACTAAAAAGCTTGCTAAGGTCTCTTTCTGGTCTCACTTTCCTGTACCCTCCAAACTACAGGCCTTACATGTCAGCCACGCTATATGCCTTAAATACTGGTTGTTGTTGTTGTTGTTGTTGTTGTTGTTGTTGTTATTGTTGTTGTTTGAGACGGAGTCTCACTCTGTCACCCAGGCTGGAGTGCAGTGGCTCGGTCTCAGTTCACTGCAAACTCCGCCTCCCGGGTTCAAGCGATTCTCCTCCCTCAGCCTCCCGAGTAGCTGGGATTACAGGCACCCGCCACCACGCCTGGCTAATTTTTATATTTTTAGTAGAGACGGGGTTTCACCATGTTGCCCAGGCTGGTCTCAAACTCCTGACCTCAGGTGATCCACCCTCCTTGACCTCCCAAGTGCTGGGATTACAGGCGTGAGCCACAGCGCCCGGCCCATACTGGTTGTTAAAGGTTAAATTATGTTAAATGTTAAATTATGTTAAAGATTAAATTATGTCCTTCTCACCCTGGCCCTAAAACTAATGTATGTACATGTTAAAGTTCTAACTCCCAGTACTCCAAAATGTAACCTTATTTGAAAGCCAGGTTGTTGCAGACATAATTAACTGAGATGAGGTCAGTAGGATGGACCCCAATCCAATATGACTTCGGTCCTTATAAATAGGGGAAATGTAGACACAAAGACACACACACGGAGAAGACACTGTTCAAGAGACACAGGGAGAACACCAGGAACACTAGGTGAAGATGTGGGCAGAGATCAGGGTGATGCTCCTATAAGCCAAGGAACGCCAGAGATTGCCACCCAACTCCCAGAGCTGGAACAGATTCTCCCTTGCAGCCCTCAGAAGGGATGAATCCTCCTGCTGACACCTTGATCTTAGACTCCTAGCATCCAAAAATGAAAGAAACGTCTGTTGTCTAAGCTTCCCAGTCTCTGGTAGTTTGTTACAACAGCCCTAGCCAATGAACACACTTGTACACGGCTTAACTTTTCCCACCACCTTGTCTATAACCTTCCATTGGAAAAACCTCCCTCATTGCTGCCGGGGGAAAAATGATCCATACATCAAATGCCTTGTTCGCCTGCTTAGATATCTGCAATCACAGTTAACTCATTTCCTATTGGTCTCTATATATGCCACTCATCGCTTACCACAGTCCATGTGTATTATTAGCTCATTGGAACTATGGCTGTCTATCTGACTAGATATGTTGTATGTCTTGCTATATACATTGTATAGAGTATAAGTCACAACACAATTATTTCTCTCTCTCTTTCTCTCTCTTTTAAGAGACCAGGTGTCACTGTGTTGACCAAGCTGGTCTTGAACTTCTGGACTCGAGTGATCCTTCCACCTCGGCCTCCCAAAGTGCTGGGATTACGAGCATGAGCCACTGCGTCACTGTGCCTGGCCAACCCAATTTTTAAGGACAGAGTTTTTTTTTTAAGTTAACCTGAGGTACTTTAAAAAATCAGTTGATTAAAGGAAAACTTCAATGGAATTAAATGTAAAATAATTTAATGGAGCAATGAACGACTCACAAATCAGGCAGCATTTGAATGTGACATGTTTGCTGTGATGCTCTGTGCAGCCACATTTGACTACGGGAGCTAGCACCCTCTCTACAGTTTCCTTGTTTCTAAGTAGGGCAGACTTGTAGGTTTCATTTTGTAGTAAGATTTTCTTTTTTTTTCCCTAGGGAATTTTTTTTTTCCAGCCTCTCTGTCGCCCAGGCTGGAGTGCAGTGGCGCGATCTCGGCTCACTGCAATCTCCGCCTCCCAGGTTCACGCCATTCTCCTGCCTCAGCCTCCTGAGTAGCTGGGACTACAGGCGCTGCCACCATGCCCAGCTATTTTTTTGTATTTTTAGTAGAGACGAGGTTTCACTGTGTTAGCCAGGATGGTCTCGATCTCCTGACCTCATGATCCACCCGCCTCAGCCTCCCAAAGTGCTGGGATTACAGGCGTGAGCCACCGCGCCCGGCCTTTCTAGGGATGTTTTTCATTTAGAGTGTTTGTCCGTATTTTTTTGGAGTCACAAAGGGAAATACAGAAGAGATAACAGTGAGATGGTACAAACTTGCTTTCGTAGTGAAGGCAGCCGTTCATTTCCCATCTTAAATGTGATCACTTTTCCTTTTCTTGGTGTCCAGCTAGAAGCCTGCGTTCCTTCCAGACCTCCTGATACCCGTCTAATCTCTGATGGGCAATTCAGTGTAGCATGCATTTGTTGGGGGCACCTTGGGGATAGGGCGAGGAAACGTGTTTTAGTCATGGGCAGATATGGTAGCCTCATTCAGTGAGAAGTTGATGTGAGAACTGGTGGTCTCATGTTTCCCGTGTGTGTGTGTGTGTAATTTTTGGTAGAGATGGGAGTCTAGCCATGTTGCCCAGGCTGGTCTTGAGCTCTTGGCCTCAAACAATCCTCCTGGCACAGCCTCCCAAAGTACTGGGATTGCAGGTGTGAGTCACTGTGCGAGGGCCCTAAATCTAGATAAATGGCCCTATATCCTAGACCAGAAACCTCGGCGTTACCTTTGATTCCTTTCTTCCCCTCCACGACCACCCCATTGGCCTGAGCTGTGATGATTCCACCTCCTATATATTTTCCCAGCCTGTCTCCGTTCCTGTTCTTATTATCATTGCCTTAGCTTGGGACACCTTCAATTTTCACTTGGAGAGTGAAACTGTTTTCACACGGATGTCCTTGCTGCCTGTTGCCTATAAACCACTGTCCACACCCTAAAATGCAAGTTTAATCACATTGATTGTTTGTTATGTGCCAGAGAATGCGGAAAACGTAGCACTCATTTAATCCTCGTAACAAGTGAAATGATTTCGTTTTTCACAGTTGAGGAAACTACTGAGAACGTGAGGAACTTTCAAAACTTCCACAGTTAATAGATGAGAGAACCAAAATTCAAACCCAATCTGGCTCCAAAACATAACTAAGCACTACATTGCACTGCCCCTTTAATAACTCCCAGGGATTTCAAAATAAAATCCAAACTCATTAATGTGATAGGCAGAGGCCTTTGAGGATCAGAGTCCTGGTTCTCATTTCCTGAATTTTTCCTCTCCCTACGCTCCCACCAGACTGAACAGCTGATCCTGCTCACTCACCTCTATCCCTCTGCACGTGCTGTCTGCTCTCTCTGGAATGTGTCTTCTACCTCTCCTACTGGCCTCCTTTTATCTTCATGGTTTATGGGTATTGAGCATTAATTTTGTGGCAGGTACATCAATTATCCTGTTTATTCATCATCATAATTCTGTAAGAGATACTCATCTTTGTTTTTGTTTTTGTTTGCTGTTACTGTTGTTTTTTGAGACAGAGTCTCACTCTGTCGCCCAGGCTGGAGTGCAGTGGCATGATCTTGGCTCACTGCAACCTCCACCTCCCGAGTTCAAGCAATTCTCCTGCCTCAGCCTCCCGAGCGCTGGGATTACAGGCCTGCACCACCATACCTGGTTAATTTTTGTGTTTTTAGTAGAGACAAGGTTTCACCATATTGGCCAGACTGGTCTCAAACTCCTGACCTTGTTTTCTGCTCACCTTGGCCTTCCAAAGCGCTGGGATTACAGGCGTGAACCACCGCACCCGGCCTACTCATCTCTGTTTTATAGCAATAGAAACTGAGCCTTGAGAGGTTAAATAAATTTCGCACGGACTTACGTGATAAGTCAAACCAGGTTTGTTGTGGCCAACTTTTTACTCCATCACTTAAAAAAAATCATCTTTTAAAAAAAATTAAGGTATTACATGCAAAACAATCATCCATTTTAAGTGTGCAGTTGGATAAATTTTGGTAATTGTATGTAACCATGTAACCACCACTATTAAGATATATGATATCCAGCTCTTAATGTAATGGAAAGAAAAGATACATAATATTTCTTTTATTTTAAAAGTTCCTTGGTGCTCCTTTTATAGTTGATCCCTTCTTCTGACCCTCAAGCAACCACTGATCTGATTTCTGTTACTGCAGTAAAATCAGACAGTTTGTAGCCTTTGTTCTTTTGTGTTTGACTTCATTCATTCAATGTCCTTGGAATTCATTTATATTCTCATATGTATTGATATTTTGTTCCTTTTTATTGCTGAGTGGTATTCCTCAGTATGAGTATGCTAGAATTGTTCATTTGTACATCAATGAATGGGCATTTAAATTTTTTCCAGTGTTTGGCTATTATGAATAAGACCACTTTAATCTTTATATACACATCTTTGTGTGGACGTATGTTGACATTTCTCTTGAGTAAATACCTAGGAGTGAAATCGCAAGGTCATATGGTCAGTCTATGTTTAACTTTACAAGACTGCCATGCCATTTTTCAAAGTGGCTGTACTATGTGGCATTCCCACCCTGAGTTTTAATTCTACTTTTTCAATATTAATGCTTTGTGTTTCTTTTTCTTATCTGATTATACTGGCTAGGACATTCAGTACAATGTTAAATAGAAATGGTAAGTGCAGATATCCTGAACTTGTTCTTGATTGTAGATAGAAAGCATTGACAGCTGTAGGTTTTTAATACACATTCTTAGGTTGAAGAAAGTCCCTTATATTTCTAGTTTCCTAAGATTTTCATCTCAGAAGAGTGATGATTATGTCACGTTTTTCTGCCTTTATTGAAATAATCATATGGTTTTTCTCCTTTATTCTATTAATAGTGTAAATTACACAAATTCGTTTTTAGATGTTAAATCGATCTTGCATTCCAAGGATAAATACCACTTGATTACAATGTCTCATCATTTTTATATATTATTTGATTCAATTTGGCAATATTTCTGAGGCCTCTTTTGTGTTTGTGTTTACGAGGAGTACTGGTCTAAAGTTCTCTTGTGATCTCTTTGGTTTTCAAATCAGAATAATATTAGCTTCATAATACACCTTGGAAAGTGTTCCCGCCTCTATTTTCTGAAAGGGTTTGTGTAGAATTGATATTATCACTTCCTTAAGTGTTTTAAAGAATTCGTCAGTAAAGCAATCTACCCTTGGGGTTTTCTTTGTGGGAAGATTTTAAATTATAAATTCAATTTCTTCATTGATATACTGCTGTTCACACTTTCTATTTCTTCTTTAATCAATTTTGGTAATTTGTGTTTTTGAAGGACTTTGCTAAATTCACCTAGATTGTCAATTTTATTGGCATGAAATTGTTTATAATATTTTCTTATTATCTTTTTAGTTTCTGTAGGATCTGTAGTGATGCCTTATTGTTCATTTATAACATTGATAATTTGTGTCTTCTCTTTTTTGAAGAATCAACTTTGGGTTTACTGATTTTTCTCTATTTTTCTGTATTCTCTTTTATTGATTCGTGCTCTAATTTTTGTTATTTCCTTCTTTCTGTTAGGTTTGGGTTAAATTTGTTCTCATTTTACTAGTTTCTAGGCTTATAATTTATATCATTGATTTGACACCTTCCTCCTTTTCCATTATAGGCATTGGAAGCTATCCATCTTTCCCTAAGTACCTCCTTTGCTTCATCTCATAGATTTTTGATGTGTTATGTATTCATTTTCTTTCAGTTCAAAATATCTTATAATTTATCTTTTGATTTCTTCTTTGCTCTAATAATTTTTTAGAAATATATTGTTTAATTTTCAAGCATTTAGTCTTTTTCTAGTTATTTTATTTTTATTTGCTTATAATCTATTTCATTGTGGTCAGACAATATACTTGGTTTGATTTCAGTCTTTTGAACATTGTTGAGACTTATTTTATTATCTAGAATATGAATTATCTTGGTAAACATACCATTTGTGCTTGAATTTACATGCTTCAATTGTTGGGGGGGTTCCATCAATATCAATTAAGGTGGTTTGTAATGTTGTTTAGATTTTCTATGTCATTGCTGATTTTTTTGTCTAGTTCTTCCATCAGTTGACAAGAGAAAGAAGTGTTAAAATTTCTTTTTTTTTTTGCGACAGAGTCTCGCTCTGTCGCCCAGGCTGGAGTGCAGTGGCCGGATCTCAGCTCACTGCAAGCTCCGCCTCCCAGGTTCACGCCATTCTCCTGCCTCAGCCTCCTGAGTAGCTGGGACTACAGGCACCCGCCACCTCGCCTGGCTAGTTTTTTGTATTTTTTAGTAGAGATGGGGTTTCACCGTGTTAGCCAGAATGTTCTCGATCTCCTGACCTCGTGATCTACCCGTCTCAGCCTCCCAAAGTGCTGGGATTACAGGCTTGAGCCACCGCGCCTGGCCGAAGTGTTAAAATTTCTAACAATGATTGTGAAATTGTTTACTGACCTCTTTCATTCTGTCGATGTTTTATTCCTGTATTTGAAACTCTGTTACTCAGAGCATATACATTTATGTCTCTCCCAATGAAACACTATAAATCACGACAAAAGCTCTCCCTTTATCTCTGGCAATGCATTTAGTTTTTAATCTATTTTATTTGATATTAATATAACCACTTCAGCCTTATTATGCTAACTTTTGATATGGTATTTCTTTCCAGATCTCTTTATTTTTCTACTTATATTTATACTATTATAATATATTATAATACATTCTACTTATATTTCTACTTATATTTTCTACAATATTTATATCAAAAGGAGTATCTTATAAACAGCATATAATTGAGTCCTATTTTATTTCTACTTATATTTTCTACAATATTTATATCAAAAAAGAGTATCTTGTAAACAGCATATAATTGAGTCCTATTTTCTTTCTGTGATATTGTGAAATACATATTTAGTTTTCCTCCCTGTTTTCTGGCATATAATTTCTCACACCATTGGAATCTCCAAAATGATAAGTGTCTTTTTGTTTTTTTGTTTTTTGTTTTTTTTTTTTTGAGACGGAGTCTCGCTCTGTCGCCTGGGCTGGAGTGCAGTGGCTGGATCTCAGCTCACTGCAAGCTCTGCCTCCCGGGTTTACGCCATTCTCCTGCCTCAGCCTCCCGAGTAGCTGGGACTACAGGCACCAGCCACCTTGCCCGGCTAGCTTTTTGTATTTTTTAGTAGAGACGGGGTTTCACCGTGTTAGCCAGGATGGTCTCGAACTCCTGACCTCGTGATCTGCCCGTCTCGGCCTCCCAAAGTGCTGGGATTACAGGCTTGAGCCACCGCGCCCGGCCGATAAGTGTCTTTTTGTATACTAATGATTTTACTGATGGCTGGGGTCTTTTGAATAGCCTCAGGATAGGGACTGGCTGCTAAAGGAACAAATCATGTGGTTAGAAGGTTGGAACTTTCAGTTCTACCCCCTCCACCTCTAGTGAGGAAAGAGAGGCTGAAGGTTGAGTTGATCACCAATGGCCAATGAGGTAATCAATCATACTTACTTAATGAAGCTTCCACAGAAAACCAAAAGGGCTGGATTCAGAGAACTTCTAGAGAGTCGAACATGTGGAGATTCCTGAAGGGTGGTGCATTTGCAGAGAGCACGGAAGCTGCATGATGTTTCCCACATACCTTGCACTGTGCACCCATCCATCTGGCTGTTTATTTGTATTCTTTGTAATAACCTTTATAATGAGCAAGTAAACATACATGTTTCCCCAAATATTATGAGCAGTCCTACCAAATCAATTGAACTCAAGAAGAGGGTCATAAAATCCCCAATTTATAAGCTATTGATCAGAAGTACAATCAGCTCTCTGCATCCCTAGGTTCCACATTCATGGGTTCAACCTACCATGAGTTGAAAATATTTGGGAAAAGAAAACCAATAAAGAAAATAACAATATAACAATAAAAAAAAACATTTAAAAATACAGTATGACAACTATTTACATAATATTTACATTGTATTAGATATTATAAGTAATCTAGAGATACTTTAAAGTGTATAGAAGGATGTACATAAATTATATGCAAATACTACAGCATTTTATAAAAGGGATAAGAACATCTGCAGATTTTGGTATCTCCAGAAAATTCTGGAACCAATCCCTGCAGATGTCAAGGAATGACTGTGTAGGTGACCACTTATTACTTGCAGTTGGCATTTGGAGTGGAAGCAATCTTGTGAGACTGAGCCCTCAACCTGTGGGATTTGATGCTATCTCCAGGTAGACAGTGTCAGAATTGAGTTGAGTTATAGGACACTCAGCTGGTGTCCACTAAGAATCTTCCTTGGGCATTGGTTGCTGGTGAGGATTGCTGACCAGAGGTCATAGACCTCTGTATAGATCTGTATTGGCAAGTAGAAGTTAAAAAGGAAAAAAAAGGTTGTTTTTCTCCTTTCACACTTTCATTCTGAAAGTCTCTGCCTTTTGTTGGAGTGTTAAGTCTATTAATTTTTAATGAACTACTGATATGGTTTTGTTTGGGTCTACCTTTTTGTTACTGTTCTTTGCTTATCTCATCCGTTCTTTATTCCTCTGTTCCTACATTTTTGCCTTCTCTTGGAGGAAATATCTTAAAAAATGTTAATTATATTTTAGTTGTCTGCGTGGATTTTTAGCTAGATTTTTTTGCTTTTTTTTAGTGGTTGCCCTAAGGATTACTATATGTATATGGGCATATATATATACACACACACATATATACATACATATACATATGCTTGTGGGCACACACACACACACACACACACATATATACACAACCTTTCATAGCTCTTTTACAGTTAATATGTACTATTTTCTGTAAAGTATAAAAATCTTTCAACTTTGTAAATCTATATTTTCCCTTTATTCTTTATGTTATAGTTATTACATGTATTATATCTATACAAATTTAAAACTCCAAAATACATTGTTATAATTTTTCCTGTAATCAGTTATATTTTATAAAGAAATTAAGAGAAAAAAGGCAAAAGGAAAAATAAGTTTGTATATTCCAATTATTTGCCATTTCCAAAACTCTTCTTTTGTTTCTGAGGATCCACATTTTCCTCTGGTATTATTTCTCTTTAGCCTGAAGAACTTTCTTTAGCAATTCTGGTAGAGAACATCTACTGGTAATAAAGTCTCTGTATCTTTATTTCACCTAAATTCTTAAAGAATTTTTTGCTGGATATAAAATACTGGATTGACAGTTTTTTCCCAGCACTTTAATTACACTGTTTCACTTTATTCTAGCCTCCAGAATTTCTGATGAGGAATCTGCTTTTAATTAGATCATTGTTCCTCTGTGTGTAATATATTATTTTCTCTTGCTCCTTTGTTTTTGTTTGTTTGTTTGGGTTTTGGGTTTTTTGTTTGTTTGTTTGTTTGTTGTTTTGGTAGTGGTTTATGTTGTTTTAGAAACAGAGTCTTATTTATTATTTATTTGAAGAGACTAGGTTCTAGCCAGGCATGGTGACTCATGTCTGTAATCCCAGCACTTTGGAAGGCTGAGGTGGGAGGATCATTTGAGCCCAGGAGTTTGAGACCAGTCTAGGCAACATAGTGAGACCCCGTGTCTACAAAAAAGTTAAAAATTAGCCAGGATATGGTGGTATGCACCTGTAGTCCCAGTTACCTGGGAAGCTGAGGTGAGGGGATTGTTTGAGCCCAAGAGTTCAAGGCTACGGTGAGCTATGATTGTGCCATTGCAGCCCAACCTGGATAAAAAAGAGAAAAAGAAAGAAAAGAAAAGAAAAGAAGAAAGAAAGAAAGAAAGAAAGAAAGAAAGAAAGAAAGAAAGAAAGAAAGAAAGAAAGAAAGAAAGAAAGAAGGAAGGAAGGAAGGAAGGAAGGAAGGAAGGAAGGAAGGAAGGAA
>NC_045434.1:4211033-4271052 GCF_002776525.5 Piliocolobus tephrosceles | reverse complement strand
GAAGGAAGGAAGGAAGGAAGGAAGGAAGGAAGGAAGGAAGGAAGGAAAGGAAATCTCATTATGTTGTGCAGGCTGGTCTTGAACTCCTGGTTCAAGCAATCCTTCCACCTCAGCTTCCCAAAGTGCCAGAATTACAGGCATGAGCCATTGTGACTGACCCTCTTGCTTCTTTGAAAATTTGCTCTTATCTTTTTCTTTCAGCACTTTGATTATGATGCGCCTTGGTGTGGGCTTCCTTGTGTGTGCGTTAGTGGGTTGTTGTTTTTCAGTTTTTTGTTCAGCATCTTGTTTTGCAAATTTATATCTTTCATTGAATTGGGGAAATCTCAGCCATTTAAAAATCTTTCTGTACCATTCTTCTTTTCCTTTCTTTGTTATTTCAGTTACATCCATGCTGGACTGTTTGATACCTTCTAACAGATTCCTGAGGGCTCTGTTTATTTTTTGTCTCCTTTCTCAGTTTCCATCTTAGATAATTTCTATTTATCTCTCTTTATGTTCACTTACTCTTTTCTTTGTCAAGTTCATTTAGATGTTACATTCATTTAGGACACTTTTGTTTCAGAAATTTTATTTTTCAGTCTATAAGTTCCATTTGGTTCTTCGTTATTGTTTCTGTATCTCTGTTGAGATTTCTTCTCTGCTAAAATTTTCATTCATTGAAAACGTGTTTGTTTTTTTTTCGTTTATAACAGTTATAATCTAGTTTCAAAATCCTTGCCTATTCATTCCAACATTTTTCCATCCCAGGCAGAACTTTTCTTCTGAGAATTAGTTCAGTTTTCTTGGTCTTTGTGTGTCGGGGAATTCTGGATTGTCTCTTAGACATGATGAATGTTCAGTCTTCGAGGTTCTGTATTTTGTTCCCCCCCCCCCCCCCCCCCCCCCCCCAGTGAGTGTCATTTCCTTTGTTTTCCTTTGTTACCAGTGAGGTAACATTCTCGGCTGGGTTTAATTACTAACTCTGTTTTAAGCAGCAGCTCTGGTTTCAGTTGAGACCTTTGGTTTGTAACTGATCTGCCTTGAGTCTGTCCCATTTGTTCCTGCTTTAGGAGTGAGTCAGAGATATGGATACATTGATTTAGGAAAGTCGCTCTTTGGCACTTGCCCTTCTATGACTCCCTGCCCCTGTTCTATTTAGCATTTAGCGTTTTCTGGCACCACCCTTTTGGTGCCCCAGGCCAGCTGTCAACCCAGGCTAAAACCACAAAACTCCTAGTCTCCCCTCCTCCCCTGCTCCGAGATAACTCTCCACTGGGATCTGTTTGCCTCCGTTTGCTCGCCAGTACCTTCAGGTAGTCACCTTTTGTGTTACGGTCAGGTCTTGCCATTGTTTTCTGCATAAAGAGTCATCCAGTAGATGTTAGTTTTTGTATCTGGAAGCAGAATTGACACATTTTTCTTACTTTGGGTCAGTGTTCTGAACTCAATTTAGGCATTCCCTGGAAAACTCTCCCTGGCTTTTAGGTCTAGGAGAGGTTTAGCCTCTGTATGCTTTCCTAGCACCCTGTGCTAGCCTCCAGCCTTCCACCCCCATTCACTCATTCATTCATTCATTCACCAAATAACCGTGTTCCTAAGTCCTGAGGGAACCACATGAGTAAGAAAGTGTCCTTTCTCAGATATGAACAGACACTTCTCAAAAGAAGACATTTATGGAGCCAACAGACACATGAAAAAATGCTCATCATTACTGGTCATCAGAGAAATGCAAATCAAAACCACAATAAGATACCATCTCATGCCAGCTAGAATGGCGATCATTAAAAAATCAGGTAACAACAGATGCTGGAGAGGATGTGGAGAAATAGGAACGTTTGTACACTATTGGTGGGAGTGTAAATTAGTTCAACCATTGCGGAAGACGGTGTGGCAATTCCTCAAGGATCTAGAACTAGAAATACCATTTGACCCAGCGATCCCATTACTGGGTATATACTCAAAGGATTATAAATCATGCTACTACAAAGACTTATACACATGTATGTTTATTGCGGCACTATTCACAATAGCAAAGACTTGGAACCAACCAAAATGTCCATCAATGGTAGACTGGATTAAGAAAATGTGGCACATATACACCTTGGAATACTATGCAGCCATAAAAAAGGATGAGTTCATGTCCTTTACAGGGACATGGATGAAACTGGAAACCATCATTCTCAGCAAACTGTCACAAAGACAGAAAACCAAACACCACATGTTCTCATTCACAGGTGGGAATTGAACAATGAGATCACTCGGACACAGGGCAGGGAACATCACACACCAGGGCCTGTCGGGGGTGGGGGGCTGGGGAAGGGATAGCATTAGGAGAAATACCTAATGTAAATGACAAGTTGATGGGTACAGGAAATCAACATGGCACATGTGTACCTATGTAACAAGCCTGCACGTTGTGCACATGTACCCTAGAACTTAAAGTATTAAAAAAGAAAAGAAAAGAATGTCCTTTCTCAAAAAACTTACAACCAGTGGAGAAAGAAAGATGAGAAAATCAGAAAGTTACCATAAAATTACGGCACCTGAGCCAAACTTCACTGGTCATTAAAACTTTCCAGAGCACAGGAATCTAGGGGTGCTGGGGAGAATGAACAGCCAGGCAGAGAGCACGTGTGTACGTGTCTGTCTCTTTTCAGATTCTAGACTCCTGGAGGACACAGTCCACATTTTGCCCTTATTTTATGCTCAATATTTAATGTTATTTAAGTAAGCAAATGAGTGGAATTTTACAACCGGTAAACGAAATAAATGTCATAGCAAATTGGAGCTATAGAGGCACGGAAACAAACTTTCCAGTGTGTTCGGGGAACTACAAATAGTCTTTGGAATGTGGCGTCTGCGGGGAGCTGCAGTTGATGAATCTGCAGCCAGCTGATAGAGGGCCACATTGACAATTTGTTGGTGGACTCCTTTCTCCGAGGTTTCACGTTCTGCAATTTCAGTTACGTGAGGTCAACCACAGTCTGGAAATATCAAATGGAAAACTCCAGAAATAAACAATTCGTAAGTTTTTCAATTGCATGGCATACTGGGTAGCCTGAGGACATTTCATGCCATCCCACTCTGTCCACTCAGCACGTGAATCTTTCATTTGTCCAGCATTTCCCCGCTGTCTACACTCCCTGCCTTTCGTCACCCAGCAGCTGTCTCAGTTATCAGATCAACTGTTAAGGTATTACAGTGCTTGTGTTGAAGCAACCCTTGTTTACTTCATAATGGCCCCAAAGTGCAAAAATAGTGGTGCTGGCATATTGTTATAATTGTTCTCTTTTATCTTTAGTTATTGCTTTTTTTTATTTTTTATTTATTTTTTTATTTTTTTTGACGGGGTCTCACTCGGTCACCCAGGCTGGAGTGCAGTGGCACAATCTTGGCTCACTGCAACCGCTGCCTCCTGGGCTCAAGCAATCCTCTCATCTCAGCCTCCTAAGTAGCTGGGACTACAGACGCAGGCTGCCATGCCTGGCTAATTTTTGTATGTTTTGCAGAGACAGGTTCTCACCATGTGCCCCTGGCTGGTCTCAAACTCCTGAGCTCAAGCGATCCACCCACTTTGTCCTACCAAGGTGCTGGGATTACAGGCATGACCCCCATGCCAGGCCAGTTACTGTTATTAATCTCTTACTGTGCCTCATTTATAAATCAAAGTTTATCCTATGTATGTATGTATAGGGAAAAACATGACTATCACATTGGGGGCAGGATTAAAAAGAAAAGATAAATAAAAATAACAACATAGTATATATAGGGTTTGGTGCTATCCAAAGTTGGAGGCAGCCACGGGGGCTCTTGGAATATATCCTCGTGGATAAGGGGGACTAAGCAGCAGGCCAATTAGCAGAAACAGCCACCTCCATGCAGCCACTGTAAGGAGTGACTTCTCGTAAGAAGTGACTGTCAGCAAGTAATTCCCACAGCAGTTTCCTAAATTCCACAGGTGTCAGTAAAAGGTACTTTAAAAAATACTTTTAGCTTCACAAATAAGGAATGGATTAAGTCTCTGCATATAAGGAATAGATTAATTCTCTGCAAATATTTAAAACCTTTGAAGTCCTTTGCAAGCCCTGTTCTTCTGCTTGGCTGCTGAGGGCCACGCCTGTTCCTAAGGACCTCTCCTAGACACCAACCCACCTTCCACCACACCTCAGCCCTGGGAGGCCTGGTGACCAGCTGGGAGTGCCGGGCTCCGAGGCAGAGAAGTGACGCTCAATCAGCTGAAGTGTCCTAGTCTATGAAAAGGGTAGGATTTCTCTTTGCCGAAGAGACAATGCAGGAAACTTAGAAACTAGCAGGAAAAGACATTGCTGCCCAGGTAAACACACATCTCCTCCAGGTGGGGTTTCCTCGGCCTTTGAGGCCTCGCATCTTTGGACGTTGAAGGCGTCCCTCATGTACCACCTGGAATGGATTCTGCAAGTGGAGCTGCACTACTAAATGAAAACTCTCAATTACATTATTGTGAATAATGGACTTGGGTACCTTTTTTAAAGCAAAGGATGTAACATTGCAGGAAAGGCAAAATAGAATTAAAGAAGAGGAGAGGTAACCATTTGTTTTTGTTTGATGCACCTAAATAATTTTTTAAATGTTTTAACTCACAAGGTTGAAAACTGATGGCTGATAAGATAAATTTAACTCCATGTTTTGTTCAGCTTGATCGGTGCACTAGAATTTAAAAAAGCTCCCATTAAAAATCTGGTTTCTCTTGATATATGGGAAGACCTGGCAACACTGGGCCTTAGTCCCACAACAGCACCAAGAGTTCAGAGCTGAGTGGCAGCTGCTCCCTCTGGCGGGGTTAGATGCCCTCCGACCCCTGCAGGGCACCCCTGTTGTGGTCACTAACCACGTCTGCTCACTTATGCATATCTGCCGGGCTCCTGCAGCATCTGAGTTTTCTGATCCCTGCCTCAAAGACTTCCTAACTTTTGCAACCTTCTTCTCTTTCCTTTCCTGGTTTTTTTCCAGCCATTTCACTCACAACAGGCAAAAGTGGTTTTCCTGCCCTGAGAATCTTTTTAAAACATTCTTGCAAAACAGACCAAGCATGGTGGCTCACGCCTGTAATCCTAGCACTTCGAGAGGGCAAGGCGGGCAGATCACTTGAGATCAGGAGTTTGAAACCAGCTTGGCCATCATGGTGAAAGCCCGTCTCTACTAAAAATACAAAAATTAGCTGGGCATGGTGGTGTGTGCCTGTAATCCCAGCTACTTGGGAGGCTGAGGTAGGAGAATTGCTTAGACCCGGGAGGCAGAGGTTGCAGTGAGCCAAGATCATGCCACCACTCCAACCTAGGTGACAGAGCGAGACTCCATCTCAAAAAGAAAAAAAAAAAATCTTTATTGCAAAACGTATTAGATAGATCCCTGATAGGGGTCACTGACCTTCCCATGAGGTATGAACAAGAAAAGACCAAGGGTCAATAGAAGTGAAGTTTTGCTCTAGATCTGCCCGCGGCCTGTGCTGTAACCACTGTTTAGTCAACGACTAGCACGGCGCCCAGCACGCTCCATCGGTAAGCTCTGAATGGATGGGGCAACTTTACTGTGGTCTTAAGCAATCTACTCATTTAACCGAATGGTCTCCGAGGTTTGTCCAGCCCTATTTTCTGTGATTCTGTGGGCAAAGATTTCCTGGTGGCTTCATATGACTGAAGGCAAGAATAATGGGCAGGGACCAAAAACTCTGCCCAATGTGTGTTTGCTTGTTTCTCCATAGGTTATTGGGGAACAGGTGGTATTTGGTTACATGACGAAGTTCTTCAGTGGTGATTTGTGAGATTTTGGTGCACTCATCACCCGCGCAGTAAACATTGCACCCTATTTGTTGCCTTTTATCCCTCACCCCCGTCCCATCCTTCCCCTCAAGTCCCCAAAGCCCATTGTATCATCCTTATGCCTTTGTGTCCTCATAGCTTAGCTCCCACATATCTGTGAGCACATACGGTGTTTGGTTTTCCATTCCTGAGTTACATCACTTAGAATAATAGTCTCCAATCTCCTCCAGGTGGCTGCAAATGCCGTTAATCCATTCCTTTTCGTGGCTGAGTAGTAGTCCATCATATATATGTCCATCATATATAAACACCACAGTTTCTTTATCCACTCGTTGATTGACGGGCATTTGAGTTGGTTCCACGATTTTGCAATTGCGAATTGTGCTGCTATAAACATGTGTGTGCAAGTATCTTTTTTGTTTAATGACTTCTTTTCCTCAGGGTAGGTACCCAAGAGTCGGATTGCTGGATCAAATGGTAGTTTTACTTTTAGTTCTTTAAGGAATCTCCACGCTAAAAACTCTGCCCAATGTGAATTCCACTTGCCTGTTAACATTTGTTGCTTCTTAAGTCTGGGTGCATGGGAGTTTACAAGATGTGGAGTTTGGCTTCTGCAAATGATGAACATGAAAGTCAATAATTTTAAGACAGTGGGAGTGCAATAGGATCACCCCACACCCTGCCGGACCTCCAGGTCCAGATCTGTGCCATTATCACTTCGTGCTCTTTCATCTCTGACCTTCCTCTCTGGGAAACTGTCAGTGAGTCTTGGAGACAGAGCTCTGATCGCAGTCTCGGGATGGCACTTCTGCTGCTGGTCATTCGATGAGCGGTGCCTCTACAATTATGTTGGTCACAAATGGACCAGCTAAATGGACCACAAAAAATCGTCCACAAATGGACCACAGAAAAAGCCAGCTAAAGTGCTGGCTTTCCTGGGAGATTCCATCAGGATCCAGAGGCCTAATACCAGCTTCCCTCCTGGATGCTGACTTCGCTCAGAGGAATGAAGAGAAGGGCCGGGGAGGTCAAGAGGGGAGGCTCCATTTGCTGGGGCTGGCCCTGCCTGTTCTACAATGGTTGCCAGGCAACTCTGAGGTTACATTCAACTCTCTTGGGAAGGTAATTGCAGGTATGCACTTTACTTTTATGTGACTTTTTTTCTGGTTTTTGTTTTTGTTTTTGAGACAGGGTCTCACTCTGTCTTCCAGGCTGGAGTGCAGTGGTGCAATCAGAGCTTGCTACAGCCTCAGACTCCTGGGCTCAGGGGATCCCCCAACCATAGCTTCCCAAGCAGCTGGGACTGTAGGTATGTGCCACAATTCCCAGCTAGCTTTTTAAAATTTTTGTTGCCCAGGCTGCTCTCGAACTCCCGGCTGAAATCAGTCCTCCCACCTCAGTGTCCCAAAGCACTAGGATTAAGGCATGAATCACTGTGCCCAGCCACTTTGATACAATTGTATCTCTACATTAATGAATTGTGTTGAAAACTCTGTCTCTACAGAAGACAGGTCAAAGTTCAATCAGACAAGAGAGGAGATGGTCCCAGAGGAACCGGCCTAAGGTGAGGTGTCTTACAGGCACAGCACCGCACCCTCACTTGGCCCTGTGGTCAAGGCGGTTGTCATTTCTCTGCAGGCTGCCAGAACAGTAGGTCCATGCACTGAGGAGAGAGGGCCTGCCAAGAGGAAGCCCGGGCCGAGGGCCACCCAGCTGACATCCTGGGTGTTGGAGCCCACCCAGCCTCACCGCTCAGCCACTTAGACTCATGCACAGGTCCTAGGATTCATTCTGATCCCAAGCAGGAGGATGTGACAGCCTTGACCCCAACTCTCGGGGCTCAACATGCAGCCCGTGGTGTTTGTTGTCCAGCATTGATTTGGTCCCTGACGATGATAACCAGGCATCCGGCTTATCCCTGGGCCTGAGCCTCCCCCTCAGTGTGTGCTCTGCTTCTTATTGTCAGCCCCTGGATTTGTACTTTTTCTAGTAGCTGCCCAGCACCCCCCACGCCTCCTAGATTGGAGGCCCTGTGCAGCCTCCTTTGGGGAAGAACAAGGATGTACAAACATTTACCAGGTGACTTCAGCGTCCCAGCCAGAATTCCAGACCCTGGGCCACAACTTTTCCTTTTACAGCCTCACGGCAGTTGTGCAAGGCTGATCCGGTCCCCCGTATAAATGAAGAACGTTGACGCTATCGAAGCTCAGAGGTAAGGACATTTCCCAAGGTCACCTGGCTGGGGAGTGGAGGAGCAGGGTTTGGAGGCCTGGTCAGTCTCCCCTGAAAGCGTCATATTACTCCTGCTGCACTCGGGCCTTTCCCGGACTGAAGTGCAGCTCCAAACTGCAGCCGAGTCTAGCCTCTCACTTGCCAGCCACCTCACTAAGGGCTGCTCCTCCTGGATTTGCCACGGCTCTGTCTTCTCCCTTGTTTGGGGTCCCTCACTGTGGTCAGCCTTGCATCCCACGTGGCCAACCAGCCCTGGGGAAGAAAGCAAACTCCAGGCCTGAAACCAGCTTGGCCACTTCCTAGCTTGCTCCGTGACCCTGAACAAGTTTCTTAGTTTCTCTGCGTGTCAGTTTCCTCATTTGTATAAAACCTACCCCATAGAGTGGCTGTACAGATGTAAATCTGAATACCCTTTAAAATTCTGAATTTAAAAGCTTTTTTTCCAGCAACATAGTGAGACATTATCTCAAAAAAAAATTAAATAAATAAATAAATAAAAAAGTAAAACCTTGTTTCTCTGACCATGAGTCTGGACTTAATGTTTAAAACTCTTTGTTTTAGGGCAGTGCGTGGTGGCTCCCGTCTATAATCCCAGCACTTTGGGAGGTCCAGGCAGGTGGATCACCTAAGGTCAAGGGTTCAAGACCAACCTGGCCAACATGGTGAAACCCTTCTCTACGAAAAATAAAAAAATTAGCCAGGTGTGGTGTCACATGCCCGTAATCCCAGCTACTCGGGAGGCTGAGGCAGGAGAATCACTGGAACCCGGGAGGCAGAGGTTGCCGTGAACCAAGATCGCTGCACTCCACTGCACTCCAGCCCGGGTGACAGAGTGAGACTCTGTCTCAAAGAAACAAAAACAAACAAACAAACAAAAACTCTTTGTTTTAAAACTCAGCTTGTGTGTGTGTGTGTTTTGTTTTGTTTTGTTTTTGAAACCAACAAGACTGAGACGACGCTTGCAGAGGTTTTCACAGATGATAGTGCTATTGGAATCAGTAAATTGTATTGTGTATAATATAGGATATAACAATGTCATTCTGGCATTTGTTATGAATGCAGCCATTAGGCAACAAAGGCAAAGGAAAATCACCGCGTTCTGGAAGCATGTTTTGTAACAATGCCTCTTCCCAGGAGGGGCCCCATCACCAGGCTGACAATTTTCTTCAGGCTCCATCAATGTTTTCCGTTGTTTAAAGACACACATTAATGTAAAGTCTCCTCCCATTCTCTCTGTAAATTACAGCATTCAGAAGAAGTGGCAGCTGCTGCAATTAAGACACAGTTAATTGCCTATCTCCTTAATTGCAATGATAGGATTTTGACAGTTTGGTAAATAAGAATTGTTTGGTTTCCTCTGGCAACTTCAGCTTCAGTCGGTTCTCTCCTGCAAGTGCTGAGTCACCCAGTCTGGGGACAAAGGGCTGTGGTCCAAGGGAGACGGGGACGGGATGGGGCAGGAACTGCAGGTCAGAGGCGGGCAGTGTTTGTGATTCACCTTAAGTATCCTCTCTCTGTCTACAAGAGCCTCCCCACCATTGCCCATTCTGTCGCCCAATAAGATCCTCCTAGAGTTTTCTCCCAGATGAATCAGTCATCACACGAGCCTATGAGAGAGGAGAAAACAGAAGCAGAATGCCCGCATTGTGGGGCGCTGACCTCCTGCTGCTGACGGGCACAGGAGGACGTGATGCTGTCAACCGAGGATACAGAAGCCCCAAGACAGTAAACATACCTAAAGTCAGGGAGCCGTGGTGTGCAAAGCCAGGATCCCAACTCCAGTCAAATCAGGGAGCCGTGGTGTGCAAAGCCAGGATCCCAACTCCGGTCTTCTGACCCACAGCCTCCAGCACACTCCACAGAGGCAGGGATTTGGGGGTCACCGAGACCTGTGTTCAGAGCCTACCTTTGCCTTTACCGCCTGTGTAACTATGGGCCAGATACTCAGTGTTTCCAGGCCTCCGCTGCCGCCTTTGCAAATTGGATTTTGTAGTACCCACCTCATAGCACTGTGAGAATTTTAAAAAATAATCTGTTGGGCATGCTGGCTCATACCTGTAATCCCAGCAATTTGGAAGGCCGAGGTGAAAAGATTGCTCAAGCCCAGGAGTTCAAGACCAGCCTCGGCAACATTTGGACACCCTGTCTCTACAAAAAAACGCAAAAAGTAGCTAGTCACGGTGGCATGCATTGGCAATCCCAGCCAATTGGGAAGCTGAGGTGGGAGGTTTGCTTGAGCCCGGGAGGTCGAGGCTGTCGTGAATCATGATTGCACCACTGCACTCCAGCCTGGAGGACAAAGTGAAACCCTGACAAAAAAATTAAAAAAGGAGAAAAATAAAAATAACCTTATGAGGAGACTTTAGCAACATGTCAGGCTTATACTAAGGACTCCACAAATGGAAGTTATGTAGTAAGTATGAATCTTGTTCCCAAACTTACATGAATAACTTTGTTTTACATTTATTTTCCATAAACTTAATTTTGACTATGGTCTACCTTCCAGCTTCCCATTTCAGGTATTTCCCTCCAGGATCTTGCTACTTATTGATGACACCATATCAAGGAGCCAGAGTCCAAATAGTCAGCGTAAGAAAAACTGCACCTAATTTTCACAGCCTCCTAGGAGGCCAGGAGAAATTATTGCACTTGCCTGCCATCCTATGTGTTGCTGCAAAAAAAAAAAAAAAAAGGCGGGGGCAAGAGAAATAAAACAAGTTTCCATAGTAAAACAGTACATAGCTCATCTTCTACCGTGGTTCTGATTGGCACTGAAACATGACTGTCAGCTCTGACTGTGCTGTGACAAACATGTTATCGTCAACCTTTGCTTCCCAGAGGCCACACAAGGCTCGGGAACTGGGATTTTAGTGACAATGGCATCTGGCTCTTTCTCAGTACCCCTGTTGTGTGTGTGTGTGTGTGTTTTTTATAACTCCCATCTTTCCTAAGTATAAAGGTAAAGGAAATATTGGTATACAATATCTAACATTTTTTCAACAAGTGAATGAATGAAGGGAGGTGACCAGGTAGAAAATTCCTATTTAAAAACAAAATTCCTTTACAGGCACGTAGATCTTGTCCTGCTCAACACATATGTGGGTCTGGCTCTGCAGAGATGGGCTTCAAGGCTGGGTGTGGTGGCTCACACCTGTACTCCTAGCGCATTGGGAGGCCGAGGCAGGTGGATCACCTGAGGTCAGGAGTTCCAGACCAACCTGGCTCACATGGCAAAACCCTATCTCTACTAAAAATACAAAAATTAGCTGAGAGTGGTGGTGCGCACCTGTAATTTCAGCTACTCAGGAGGCTGAGGCAAGAGAATCGCTTGAACATGGGAGGTGGAGGTGCTGAGATCCTGCCACTGCGCTCCACCCTGGGCCACACAGCAGGACTTGGTCTTGAAAAAAAGAGGGGGGATGGGCTTCAACGAGATGGAAGCTCATTGCTCTTTCATCTGAACCAAGTCCCGAGGAAAGCAGTCAGGAGCTGGTTTGGTGGCTCCATGAGCATCAGGGAACCAGCTTTCTCCAAATGTATTGTTCCACCATCCTACATTCCCGGCTTCCATCGCAGGGACCCAGGACTACTTGAAGCCCCGCGTCTTGTCTGCATCTCCACCAAACAGGACGGAGGAGACCATGCCTTTTAAAAATAGCACGAAACACTCCCCCTTGCATTTCCTTGGCCAAAATTAGACACATAGCCACACTTAAATGTGACATACAAGGACCTGGCCACCCAGCCTGCTGCCACTAATGCGTGTTTCACTGAACGCTACAATCTTCACTCAACAGAGGCTGCCAGATGCCACCGTCCCAAAGCAGGTACCCCACATATACTGCACAGTTTCAGCCAGCCCAGTGCTTACCTAACCAGCAAACCTAGATGTTGCCAGCCAACACAACACTGAGACACTGCGACATTCTAACATGAGACATACACAGTCCTCGGTCTCTTGGCTTTAAAAACCGGCTGCATTTGGCCTCCCTTGAACCAAATCCCCCAGAACCTAGAGTCTGTGCTAGGTCGGGGTTCCTGCTCAAGGACGTCACTTTCCCGCTCACTGCACCATCCGTACGCTCTTAGTCTTTCTGTATTTTTTTCTTGAACAAATGAAAGGGAGGCTGAGGAATACAGTCTTTAGTTGAGTTACCCCTGAGCGCAGCTAAAAGGTGAGGGTTGTGTAAGGACAGAATAGACATGAGGGACAAACAGCAGTCTCTATCACACCCATCAATTGGTTTAAAACAAACATGGTGGCTCACGCCTATAATCACATCACTTTGGGAGGATCGCTAGAGGCCAGTAGTTCAAGATCTGTCTGGGCAACGTGGCAAAATCTCATCTCTACAAAAAATTTTTACAAATTAGCCAGTCATGGTGGTGCGCACCTGTTGTCCTAGCTACTCAGAAGGCTGAGGTGGGAGGATTGCTTCAGCCCTGGATTTCAAGGTTGCAGTGAGCCCTGATCACACCACTGCCCTCCAGCCTGGATGACAGAGCGAGACCTTGATTCTACAAAAAAAAAAAAAATAGAGTTTAAAGTAAAAATAACCATAGCCCTGCTCCCACCCCAGCAGGTTTTGGATGTATTCCTGTAGTGATACTGTGGATTTGAGACACTCTTACCTAGATCCTAAGCAGTCAGATGACCAAGCGGCATCTGGGTATAAATGAATGGTGCCATGGATCTGTGCATTTGTCACCACACATTCAACACCAGCAGCCCACTTGGGCCTGAGCTAGCGAGGAGGCCTGTGCCTCTTTAACCCCACAAACTTCAGGTCAGTAAAAAGAGCACTGGACTTGGAGGCAAGATCTCCAAGGTGAATCAGAGCTCAGCTATCTAGTAAGTGACTGATTTTGTGTAGGTGCCAGAAATGGAAATAATAACGGCAATGAATGCATGATGAGAAGTTATCACGGACCAGGCGCTGTGCTAAGTTAACGCACATTGATTCTTTATTCCCTGTAATAATTCTACAATCTAGATAATAATGATCTTACTGCCATTTTTCAAATGAGAAAAGTAAGGCTCTGAAAGTAAAGAATGACGAATGAACCAGTAAAGTAGTAGCATGAGAATTTAAAACCCGGGCTCAGCCGGGGCAACATAGTGAGACCCCATCTCTACAAAAAATTTAAAAATTAATGAGGTGTGATGGCACATGCCTGTAGTCCCAGCCACTCTGGTGGCTGAGCTGTGAGGATTTTTTGAGCTCAGGAGGTCAAGGCTGCAGTGAACCATGGTTGTGCCACTGCACTCCAGCCTGGGTGACAAGTGAGACCCTGTATCAAAATAAAATAAAATAATGAAACCAGGGCTCTGTGGCCAGACTTCTTGCTCTTAACAAACTTCTGCTGCTTCTCACAAAGAAAAGAAGATACGTGCCAACCTTAAGGTGTAACTGGGCTGGCACACAGGTAGACAGTACATCGTGATCAGTGGTGTGGGAGAGGGATTACAAGGTCAGGTGGATAGGGGACACTCCCTAGATGAAGAATGAATAGAAACCAGCCAGACAGACAAGAGGAGCGATGTGTCTGCAGCCAGGAAGCAGCACATGTGACAGCATGGCTGCGTCAACTGCGTAGTGGCTGCTGGGCTGCAGACATTGTTTCCCATCACAGAGAATGGAAAGGGAGGGTGGAAACAGTTCGTTTTTCAGCGAGGAAAACATTCTGCAGCAAACCCCCAACAGATGTTTCCTTACATCTTGTTGGTTATGTTGGTTACAACTAAGTCACAAAGGTGCTCTGAGCTATGAGGAAGGACAGAACCATGAGCATAGAACTAAAAGGAATGGGAACTGGGTGTGGCAGTGTGCACCTGGAGTACTAGCTACTCATGAGATTGTACCTGGAGTACTAGCTACAGGAGGTTGGGAGTGGGAAGATTACTTGAGCACCGGAGTTTGAGACCATCCTGGGCAACATAGAGAGACCTTGTCTCAAAAACAAAACAAAACAAAAAACCCAGAGAACAAAAAGTGAACAAAAAAACCACACACACACATGCACACACACACACACATACACGCACACACACATGCACGCACACATGCACACACACATGCACACACAATACACATACACACACATGCACACACATACACACACATACACACACACATACATGCACACAAAAGGGAACGGGATCTCCAAACTTGGCTGAGATCAACCGTAATCATTCTCTTGGGCTGGGCCTACTGCAACCTGAACGAAATTGTGGTTGTGTTAGCCAGGAAGAAATGAGGGCTGCACCGTGGGGAGGTGACCTACAGGCTCAGCTCACAGTCTTTCAAACAGGTCCAAACAAGAGGTGATAAGGAACTGCACTAGCAGATGAGTTGCGAGCAGCACGGTGAGACTATCAGGAAGCAGAAGCAAAAGTACTTGGTGAGCTACCGAAAGTGAAGGCGGAGGAGAAGGATTCTTAGGCTATTCCCAAACTGTGTGACTTGGGTGACTGGATGTCAGTGATTTAATTAACTGGGGGAGGAGGGTGAGGACTGGGGAAAACAGGCTAATGAGATGCATAAAATGATCTTATGACTTAGGAGACGATATATTGCTTGGGGGATCCTTCAGAGACTTTCCTGTCTCTTGATCTGCTGGGCAAACCAAATAAAGAAAGCAAGAAAAGCCTTTTGTATAAGCCTCATACAATGGTAAATGTCCTCATCTCTTAAATAGAAAGCAGCTGGAGTGGCTGCCTGACCTTATTTCCCTGGTGGCTGTGTCTATGTGACCTGACCCCAACAGACAGGGTGTCATGGAAGCCACGTCATATCAATGGCAGTGCCCAAGGGACCATGAACCCCTGCTTCTGGAATCCCAAGACCTGACCTGGTACTGCCTCCTTGAGGCATGGTGAGTCCCATCCTTCCTTCAGTTCTATAGTCCACTCCAACAAACTGCCTTCCAAGAAATTAATTTTTTATCAAGTTAATAGTAATTATTTTGTAACTTAAAACCAAAAGAATGTTATTTAAGTCCTTGATAAGGTCTTTAAAGGTATACGGTATGCCACAAATTCCCACATGTGGTACTTGTGTCAACAGTGTTTCCTTAGAATCTAATCGTGAGCAAAGGAGAAAAAAGTTGACTCTACAGCATTCTACAACTGGCACGGACTCTTTAAAGCAAGTTAGTATCATGAAAAGCAAACAAAAGAATGAGGGGGATAGATTAGAAGAGGCCAGAGCCATAACAACCAAAGAGAACGTGATTCGATCACAGGTCACTGAAAAAAAGAGAGGAAGAAAAGATAAACTTTGAAAAACATTTTTTGGGTCATTTACGAAAATTCAAATTTGGACTGTATATGTGACGGTATTATAAAATTAGTGTTACTTTTCTTAGATGAGACAGCCCACTGGGGTTAACAGAAAATGTTCCTATTCTGAGGAAATGCATGCTGAAATATTTAGAATTAACTGTCGTGATGTCTACTTTCAAATGCTTCAGGAAAAAAATATATAACGTGGTGAAAATATTAAAAATTGGTGAAACTAGGTTGAAGGTACATGAATGCTTATTGTATTCTTTCAACTTTTCTGTAAGTTTGAAATTTTCTAAATAAAATATTTGATTATACAATTAGAAATGGTCAATTTACAATAGAGGAAAGTGAAAAAAATGCTTTAGGAGAATCTCTAATATGCCATTGTCCCAAAGGACAGTTTATGTCAGTGAGTCAGAGTGAGAACGCCCTGTCTACATAGTTTTTGAGGTTTATGGCTGTCCTATACAATTATAACTCACATTTGCAAACCAACACAGTGCTGTCACATTCTGCTTGTAATCTCGATGTGAATGAGCATCATGTGGTAGGTTTTATTGCCCCGTTTTATAGCCAAGATGCAGAGCTGCACTTTTGGTCTATGTTCGTCTCCACGTCTCCTAGAATTTCCTCACTCCCGGCTGGCCAGTACAGGAATGAATACCTGGCAGGTTCTCCTTAAACACTATGTATTGTGTGTCTGATGAAGAGACACTTTAAAATTGTCATTGAGAATATTATGTCAGATAGTTCTCCAAAATGTGGCTTCTGTAAATTTAAAAACAAAAATGTTTTTTTGTTTTGTTTTGAGACGGAGTCTCGCTCTGTGGCCCAGGCTGGAGTGCAGTGGCCGGATCTCGGCTCACTGCAAGCTCCATCTCCCGGGTTCCCGCCATTCTCCTGCCTCAGTCTCCCGAGTAGCTGGGACTACAGGTGCCGCCACCTCGTCCGGCTAGTTTTTTTGGTTTTTTTTTTAGTAGAGACGGGGTTTCACCGTGTTAGCCAGGATGGTCTCGATCTCCTGACCTCGTGATCTGCCCGCCTTACAGGCGTGAGCCACAGCGCCCGGCGGACTTTATCATTTTTAAAGAGTTCAGGCCAGTCATGTTGCAGAATGTTTGAATTTGTCTAATCTTTCCTTATGACTGAAATTCAGATGATTTTCCTTTGACTCATCACTTCTTTCCTCTCTGGTGGGCCAGGCACTTCCCCTGCAGGTCATGTTGCTGCTCCACGTAATTATCATCTGGCGGCCAGCAGAGGAAATGTGGTAAACCCTGAGGCCGTGGTGAGATGGCCCCTGCATTATCTTCAAGCCATCAAGCCAGGGAGGAACAATAACCCTGGACAGAGATGAAGCTGAGTTTGCAAGCTATCAAGTGCATTGACCTCTTTGTCCTCAACCACATCTGAAGTCACCAATCCTTTCCAAATTCAGCCATGATGTTGGTAGAGCAGATTTGCCGGGTTCTTCTCGGGGGCCCACTACCCTTACGTTTAAATCCTTAGTCTAATTCTCATCTTTTCCTGCCGGCCTGCTGCAGGAAATGAGAGCCTCTCTGTATGCTGCAAAGGGGGAGCCCTGCTTTCGCACTTTGCCTAAATTAATGATGATGTTTGCCATCTCACTGCAAAGCATAGATTGTATTCATCAGGAACTATCCAGTTTCATTACTCTCATAATTAATTCTCCAACCTCTCAAATGACTGAGAAACTGCACCTGCCAGTTGCTTCCTCCTCCTCCTCCTCTGTCCTTTTGTACTGTAAGTGAAAGTTTTTTTTTTTTTTTTGAAACGGAGTTTCGCTCTTGTTGCCCAGGCTGGAGTGCAATGGCGTGATCTCGGCTCACCACAACCTCCACTTCCCGGGTTCAAGCGATTCTCCGGCCTCAGTCTCCCGAGTAGCTGGGATTACAGGCATGTACCACCATGCCCAGCTAATTTTGCATTTTTAGTAGAGATGGAGTTTCACCATGTTGGCCAGGCTGGTCTCGAACTCCTGACCACAGGTGATCTGCCTGCCTTGGCCTCCCAAAGTGCTGGGATTACAGGCATGAGCCACCATGCCTGGCCTAGGTGAAAGTTTTAACAGTTGCTTCCCTACAGAATGCCAGAGGCTAGCCCTACTCCTCCTCACTGGTAAGGAGGACTTTACTGATAGCCTGCTGGTAGGCGACGGAATCCCAAAGTTCATCTTAGAGTCTGCATCCTCGGCCCATTCCCAGACCAACTCTTTCCAATCAGGAAACACTGGGAAACACTCTGACAGGGAGATTGGTGTGGAGGTGGTTTATTGGAGAAGAGAGGCACAAGAACTGTCTCCACAATGGAACGAAGGCAGCAGGATTGAGTAGAGGGAAAAAATAACTCAGATGCAGCAAAGGCTCTGCCTCAGCCAGTTGATTCCACAGGGAGTTTGAGGCTGGGATGACCCTTCGCAGTTGTCCCAAACCCAGGCAAGGGGATTCGTCCTTGTCACCCTCATATTGACAAGTCACTGGATACGGCTGCCTGCAGCGGGGAGCACACACCTTGGACATCAGTTTTGTTTATTTGTTTTTGCCTAAGGGCAATTCTTGAAGCGCAATTTCGTTGTGAGTTATCAAGAGGCAACCTACAGTCTCAGCAGGTATGGACGCAGCTTGGTCCCTAAGGGGAGTCGAGGCAAGGCACAGCATTTTCCAATGCAGGGATCCCTGTACTTTCTGTGACTAGAGGGCTCATCTGTTTAAAAGGCACCTTTAGACTGGAGAGGTGGAGGAGCCGGCAGGGGGACAGAGGAAGGGCAGGGAATCTGCCGTGTCGGGTTGGCTCCGTGTTCGAAGGTGGAAAGTGGATGAGGAGCACGCAGCACAGTTGCTCTGTCCTGGAACGAATTCTGGCTAACCAGCCAGGACTCCCTCCTGGGAACCGAAATATACATGGCACCCTACCCCAGTCATAACTGCGATCTATTGAATGAACTCCAATAGTAATAGTAGAGTCTCTGGATTGAAAAATCTCATACTATGTTAATGTTCCTACTTTTTTTGTATTTTCTGAATTATGAGAACATGTAATTTTTATTTATTTACTTACTTATTTATTTTTATTTATTTATTTTTTGGGGACAGTGTTTTGCTCTTGTTGCCCAGGCTGGAGTGTAGTGGTGTGATCTTGGCTCACTGCAAACTCTGCCATCCAGGTTCAAGCGATTCTCCTGCCTCAGCCTCCTGAGTAGCTGGGATTACAGGCATGCACCACCATGCCTGGCTAATTTTGTACTTTTAGTAGAGATGGGATTTCACCATGTTGGTCAGGCTGGTCTTGAACTCCCAACCTCAGGTCATCCACCCCGTCTCGGCCTCCCAGAGTGCTGGGATTACAGGCGTGAGCCACTGCGCCCAGCCAGGACATGTATTATTTTAAAGATTTAAAGGTTCTATGCAGATAAGGAAGGTCTCCGAGCTCTCTGACATCACCAAGGGAGAAGTATGAGATTAGGTGGACAGAAGATGACTCCAAATTAATGGTGGATCCTGGGGGAAGGGTTATTTAACGAATGTGCTTCTAAACATGAAGATAAGACATGGATGTACTGTAAGAAAAGGTGATGAGGCTGACCTGGATGGTGGTCAGTATGGCCTGGCAATATTTGGCCTTTTGAGAGAGTCAAAGGACAATATGACACGGTGGAAAGATAGACCGATAGTGTTGTGTTCACATTTTGCAGGACAATCCCAATGCCACTCATCTAAGGAAACACTAACTTTGCCATTTACAAAACCCAGCGGGGAGACTGGAGGACATTTGAAAGCTGAGGGGAATGGAGAACTAGGTGTTAGAGGTCACCAGGCACGGCACAGGCTTGAAGAAATGTCTACCAATGAGCGTCTTTATGCAAAAGCGGCCCTTGCCATTCAGAGGCCGTTCTGAGGAGCAGTCGGCACAGCCTCTTCCACTGTGTAGATTCGTCATAACTTCGGTTTAACTCTTCAGTTAAATATTTTGAAATGCACTTAAATTATATATTTATATTTTATATACATGGCGTGTATAGTATGATCCCAGTTTTCTAAAATTATTTGTCTATAAAACCCCTCTCACTCTTAACCTCCATCTGTTTATATTTCTAGAATGAAATCGAAACTGATATTCACCAATTGTGGACAATGATAATTTCTGACCAGTGAGATCTGTGTTCCTTTTTTTGTAATTATTATTTATTTATTTTTTGAGACAGAGTCTTGCTCTGTTGCCCAGGCTGGAGTGTAGTGGTGTGATCTCGGCTCACTGCAACCTCCACCTCCCAGGTTCAAGCCATTCTTCCGCCTCAGCCTCCCGAGTAGCTCTGATTACAGGTGCATATCACCACACCCGGCTAATTTCTTGTGTTTTTAGTAAAGATGGGGTTTTGCCATGTTGGCCAGGCTGGTCTCGAACTCCTGACCTCAAGTGGTCCACTCACCTTGGCCTCCCAGAGTGCTGGGATTACAGGCGTGAGCCACAACGCCTGGCCTGTGTTCATTTTTAAACTTTCTTCTTTGAACTTTTTGTTATATTGACAGGTATATCTTACATAAAGAACATGGGAATTTTTTGTTCATTTTTTTTCTCAGTGAAGAATATGGGTTATTACTTTTAAAATGCCTTTGACATCAAATAGCTGGATTCAGGCCGGGCGTGGTGGCTCAAGCCTGTAATCCCAGCACTTTGGGAGGCCGAGACGGGCGGATCACAAGGTCAGGAGATCGAGACCATCCTAGCTAACATGGTGAAACCCCGTCTCTACTAAAAAATACAAAAAACTAGCCGGGCGAGGTAGCGGGCGCCTGTAGTCCCAGCTACTCAGGAGGCTGAGGCAGGAGAATGGCATAAACTCGGGAGGCAGAGCTTGCAGTGAGCTGAGATCCGGCCACTGCACTCCAGCCCAGGCGACAGAGCAAGACTCCGTCTCAAAAAAAAAAAAAAAAAAATAGCTGGATTCAAATCATAGATTCATTACAGCCTGGTTGTAGGACTGTTAGGCAAGTTCCTTAGCTTCTCTTAGCCTTCATTTCAAATAGAAATACTTCATTTTCAGTAGAGAATCTCCCTCCATGGTGGTGATGGAGATTCAAGATGGTGTGTGTCTAATAGCTAACACAACATGAGGTGCCTCCTCAACAAATCAGACCCAATTTATCATTTCTCTTAGTGTGGTTCCAGTTTGTTGCTTCTGTCCTCATATATTGAAGTTTTCCTTAGCTTATCCACTTTCAACAAAATGCTGTGTCACCAAGACTCTGTTATTACATTATTTCATGCCTGTTCCATATAGGTTAAGCTCCCAGCAGGAACCCAGCCTAGCCCTAGTCTCTCCCGAGTGCCATCTGGAATCTTATGGAAATATTTTACATTCTCACTTGCAGACTGTATTTAACTGAGAAGTGTCCCTGTTTCCAGGACAACCTACTGTAGATAATGCCACTGTTGGCCGGGCGCGGTGGCTCAAGCCTGTAATCCCAGCACTTTGGGAGGCCGAGGTGGGAGGATCACGAGGTCCGGAGATCAAGACTATCCTGGCTAACACGGTGAAACCCCGTCTCTACTAAAAAATACAAAAAATTAGCAAGGTGTGGTGGCAGGCGCCTGTAGTCCCAGCTACTCAGGAGGCTGAGGCAGAGGAATGGCTTGAATCCAGGAGGCAGAGGTTGTAGTGAGCCGAGATTGTGGCACTGTACTCCAGCCTGGCAACAGAGCAGGACTCTATCACAAAAAAAAAAAAAAAAAGAGACAATGCCAGTGTTTTGGTTTGGTTTTGGTTTGGTTTTGACAGGTTGGTCAAAATAAATATTTTTGCCACTTCTTTTTCTCAGGTTATGGCTTGCTTCTATATAATAGTGCTATTGTGACACTTCATGGATTGGTTTGAACCATATTTTAAAATAATTAAAATTCTCCTTTGATACCTGCAAAGAAGCAGGTTGGAGCCTGATCTAGCCTTGGACAAGGCAGAGCTGGCCTCATCTGCCCCTCGTGCCAAACCATACTTCCTCAGTTCTAGCTTGCAAAGGGCAGGACTCCTCAGTGTGGCACCACCCAGATTTTCACCTTACGTTGTCCTTGGGACAATCTTTACAGAAAAGAAAGCTCTAGTGATTAGATAGCCTGGATCATTTGCCTATCTGATTTTCCTTTTCGCACTAATTTTTGCTCCTTCCTGCCTTTCTGCCTTCCTTCCTTCCGAGACGGAGTCTGGCTCTGTCGCCCAGGCTGGAGTGCAGTGGCCGGATCTCAGCTCACTGCAAGCTCCGCCTCCCGGGTTCACGCCATTCTCCTGCCTCAGCCTCCCGAGTAGCTGGGACTACAGGCGCCCGCCACCTCGCCCGGCTAGTTTTTGTATTTTTAGTAGAGACGGGGTTTCACCGTGTTAGCCAGGATGGTCTCGATCTCCTGACCTCGTGATCCGCCCATCTCGGCCTCCCAAAGTGCTGGGATTACAGGCTTGAGCCACTGTGCCCGGCCTGCCCTTTCTTTCGTGCATCACAATACCCTTTGAATGATGTAGAGGAATCAGGCCCTGCCACTGCCACTCTGCAGTTGATCCGGCAGCAGGAGGCAGCTGTAATCATCACTGTCCTCAGAGTACTTTTAAGAACAAGGAGGTCTCCGCCCACGCAGCTGAGGCAGGTAAGAGCCGTGTGGTTGTTACTGCCTGTACCTCTCTCCTCACTTAGTGGCCGCGTGACTACATGGTTGACTGCATTTCAAATATTTTAGAGACAGGAACTCACAACATAAAGAAACTTTATGGCAAGCCTTTCGGTAAAGCAAAAATTTCTTTTAGAAAGTGAATACTCATCCCTCTCAACTTTGAATTCTTGTCATAGTTTTAACTCAACGTGTCTTTTTTTTTTCTCAGAAATGGGTACACCTATATTTAATAAGATATCTGGTTCTCTGTGATACAAGAATACCTAGGTTTTAAAAACGGTTAACTAGATGAACAGGTCACTGAGTTAGCTGATTGATTGACTCTTTCATTTATTCACTGATTCTGACGTATGCATCAAGCACTGCTCGGAGAGCGAACACTTTGCAAGAGAATGAGATAGGAGAAGGACAAAGAGAGCGAAGATCGTGGCCACCAAAGCGAAGTGGTCCCCAGCATCTAGGAGCTCATGTTTTACCTGAAGAGACAAAGTGCTGTATAAAATGGACGTCTTGGCCAAGCATGGTGCCTCACACCTATACTCCCAACATTTTGGGAGGCCGAGGAGGGAGAATCACTTGAGCCCAGGAGTTTGAGACCAGTCTGGGCAACATAGCAAGGCCCTGTCTCTATTTAAGAAAATGAACAACAACAACAACAAAAAACCCAGATGTCTTGTTGTTTGAAGAATTTCTGGAGCCTTATACAAAGCCTGGCAGACAGTTGTCACTAATTTTTCTTAAATAATAGAAGAAATTAATTCAGAAACCAATAAACCAAAAAGGAGAAGACTCAGAACCAAAATGCATAGGAGAATTTACCAGGGGTCTGGGAATTCAGAGGAGGGAAATGGGCCATTTGAAACTCAGAAGAGAGGCCTCGTAGAGAACTTACGTAGGACCTGAACAAAGCCCTGAAGAGTGGGTTTAATTTAGGCTAGAGAAGGAGAAAGAGTGAGTATTCAGGCAGCAGAATTCACTACAGAGCTGGTGAGAATCAGGGGAGAGGGGGACCAACCTTCCTGAACTGGGAAAACTGGCTGCCTGAAAAAACAGAAGCAATAGGGAACTGACAAAGTAACTCAGTTGCTGCGAGCCCTCTTCTAAACAGCCTCTCAGCACGCATGCTCACAGGCAGTTAGAACAGTCGTCATGCTCATAGCAGGGTGAGTCATGTCAGTCCTAAAGCACTTCCCCACCTATGCCTTCTCTGCACCCTCAGGTCACTAGGGCGCGGCTTTCCCCGGAGGCTGAACTTCCTCTAATTTCATGAGCACAGATGCAACACTTACAAGGAAAAGGGGCATTATAAAATAAATGCATCCAGGAAATCAACTGATACAATTTACTCACCAGTTCAAATGCCATTTTCTGACTATTCCACAGGTTTCCATGGACTCACTGAATTTTCCAAATCTTACTAGATGTATCACATCAGAGTCTCGGGACCCTGACTCGAATATCCTTCTTCCGTCCCTTCTCTGGACAGATTCATTCATGACTTGCTAGTTGTCTTTCATGGGGGCCCGTAAGTTGATTAAATTTGCTAAATAATTGTGACTGGTTTCACCTGACATTGTACTGGGAGTACCCAAACTTTGATTTCTTTTTTTTTTTTTTTTTTGAGATGGAGTCTCACTCTGTTGCCCAGGCTGGAGTGCAGTAACATAATCTTGGTTCACTGAAGCCTCCACCTCCTGGTTCAAACGATTCTCCTGCCTTGGCCTCCAGAGTAGCTGGGACTACCGGTGCGCACCGCCATACCCGGCTTATCTGTGTATGTATATTTTTAGTTGAAACAGGTTTCACCATGTTGACCAGGCTGGTCTCAAACTCCTGACCTCAGCACTTTGGAAGGCCTGCCTCAGCCTTCCAAAGTGCTGTGATTATAGGCGTGAGCCACCATGGCTGGCCTGATTCAACAACACTTTTTAAAATTCTTTCCTATCATAAAAATAGATGCCAATTTTTAAAATGTTTTTCAACCAAGTCTTCAGAAAGTCCTTCTTCTTGGGGAAAGCTTTTCAGATGCTTCTTATCAGGGAAAATGTCCAGGTTTTCTGAAGCAAATGGGACTTATCTGCTCTTAGAGTCTATTTTGTTAGACCTCTGAAAGAGGAGAGGGGGATGCAGCCACCCAGCTGCCTGGAAGGTAATCTGGTACGAAAGGATTCTGTTTTAGTAGTGACTGTGCTTTAATTTTATATGCACTTCTGTGGCTCTATGATTAATATCTGACTTTATCTCCTTCACCAGACTGTAAGCAACAGGACGGTGAAATCACGTGTCTTTTGCTAAACACATTTCCTGTAGTTGCCTGGCAGGGTCAGGCAAAGGCAGTTGGTTAATAAATCTTTGCTGAATGGATCAGTTGATCAGTGATGCTGCAGTGGAAGGGGCTTGAGCCTTGGAGTCAGACAGACCTGGCTGTGTGAACTTAAACATGTGGTTTCACGCTTTCTATAAACTAAGAGTAATCATGAACATCGTGCAGGATTCTTTCAAGGACTGGACGAAATAGCCCATGTGAAAGGTCTGGTGGACGGTGGGTGTTAGCTGAGGTTCTTCCCCACCCCTCTCTACCAGAGGGTAGTTGCTGTTTTTCAAAATCGCTTCAGCTATTTTAGTTCTCTTGCATTTCCAAATAAATTTTATTCTTTTAATTAATTAATTAATTACTTTTTTGAGACCGGGTCTCACTCTGTCACCAGGCTGGAGTGTAGTGGCACGATCTCAGCTCACCGCAACCTCTGTCTCCCGGGTTCAAGTGATTCTCCTGCCTCAGCCTCCCGAGTAGCTGAGACTACAGGCAGGCGCCACCATGCCCCATTAATTTTTGTATTTTTAGTAGAGACAGTTTCATCATGTTGGCCAGGATGGTCTCGATCTCTTGACCTCGTGATTTGCCCGCCTCGGCCTCCCATAGTGCTGGGATTACAGGCATAAACCACCACGCCCAGCCCCAAATAAATTTTAGAATAGGTTTGTCTATATCTACAAAAAATCCTGCTGGGATTTTGTTAAGATAAAGCAGATCATTGTACGGTGAATTGTTATCTTTATTATGTTGTCTTCCAGTCCATGAATGTAGTCTACCTCTCAGGTCTCTCTGGTTTCTTTCATCAGCATTTTGTAGTTTTTATACAAATCCTGTATATGTGTTGTTCGATTTTCACGTATTTCATTTTTAAGCAATTGTAAATAGTTGTGTTTTAAATTTTTGTTCCAATTTTTAATTTATATCTAGAAATATGATTTTTTTACATGTTAATCTTGAATCCTACGATCTTGCTAAGCATAGCTGTTGGTTTTAGGAATTTATTTGTAGATTTCTGGAGATTTTCTACGTGGACAATTATGTCATTTGCAGCTAAGGACATCTGTATACCTTTTATTTCCTTTTCTTCTTATTGTGCTGGCTAGGACTTGCAGCACTATGTTTAATACGAGTAATGACAGTAAATATGCTTGTTTTGCTACCGATTTTAGGAAGAGAGCACTCACTCCTTAACCATTATGTATGACGCTAGCTGTAGGTTTCTGTAGATGTTCGCTATCAGACTGAGAAGGTTCCCTACAGTTTGCTAAGAAATTTTACCACAGATGGGGGAATTTTATTAGGTTCTTTACTATTATTGTATGTTGTAGAAATGTGATTTAATCCATATTATATAATGCCAAAAACGTACTGAGAAAGTTGACAAATCTTACAGATTTGTTCCTGAAGTCAGCGTGTTGAACATTATCTTTGAGGAAGTTTGTTGCAACGTGCATTTTTAATTCATTTATCTTGGTTCACCTTCTGAACACCAATGTGATAAAAAGTTGTATTGTTAAATTTTAATTTCTGTGCACGGACAGTCTAACCTCAGTGGTCTGGGGGCCAATATTAGTTAATGGAGGTGGCTGAATCCTCCTAGGAGCCACGAAGCTGTGCAAGCAAGGTACTCTTAGCAATGTACCTTAAGAAATAAATTCAATAAAATGAAACATATTCATAGAGATGTTCAGCATGACCAAAATGTCCAAAATTAGGGTATTGGGTTAAATAAATTATAACTCACTCAGTTATTCAATGAATATTTGTCAGATGTCTACCATGTGCTAATTATTATCTTTGACCTGACTGCTATAGCAGTAGACAAAATAGACAATCCTGCCTTTTCTTCTTTTCTTTTCCTTTTCCTTTTTTTTTTTTTTTTTTTTTTGAGACGGGGTCTCATTCTGTCACCCAGGCTGGAGTGCAGTGGCGTCTTTTCAGCTCACTGCAACCTCCACCTCCCAGGCTCAAGCAATCCTCCCATCTCAGCCTCCCAAGTAACTGGGACTACAGACACACGCCACCTGCCCAGATAATTCTTGTGTTCTTTGGACAGATGGGGTTTTGCCATGTTGCCCAGGCTGGTCTCAAATTCCTGATCTCAAACAATCCACCCACTTTGGCCTCCCAAGCACTGAGCTGACAGGCATGAGCTACTGCAACCACCATGGAGATTACTTTCTAATGAGGGCAGGGTAAAACAAATATAAATAAGATACATAAGTAAACGTACAGTATGGCAAATGGGGAAAAGTGTTTTGGAGAAAAACAAAGCAAAGGCAGGGAAAAGGAGTTCAGAAGTGGGGTGGAGTGGAGTCTTATGTTAAATAGAGTGGTGAATGACCCTTACTAAACTACACAAAGGAATGTGAAATATTAAAATTAAGAATACTCGGCCGGGCGCAGGGGGCTCATGCCTGTAATCCCAACACTCTGGGGGGCCAAGGCGGATGGATCACGAAGTCAGGAGTTCGAGACCAGCCTGACCAACATGGTGAAACCCTGTCTCTACTAAAAATACAAAAATTAGCCAAGCGTGGTAGCATGTGCCTGTAATCTCAGCTACTCAGGAGGCTGAGGCAGGAGAATCGTTTGAACCCAGGAGGCAGAGGTTGCAGTGAGCCAAGATTGTGCCTGTGCACTCCAGCCTGGGTGACAGAGCGAGACTCCATCTCAGAAAAAAAATAAAAATAAAAAAAACAGTAGTCTAGCAATGTGGAAAAAGTTTTATGATATATTGTTCAATGAGAAACAAAGAATATGATATAGGGCAAGGCACAGCAGCTCAGGCCTGTAATCCCAGCCCTTTGGGAAGTCGAAGTGGGAGGATTGGTTGGGCCTAGGAGTTCAAGACCAGCCTAGATAACAGATAACATAGTGAGACCCATCTCTACAAAAAAAAAAAATTATTTAATTAGCCGAGTGGTGTCATGCACCTGCAGTCCAAGCTACTCAGGAGGCTGAAGGGGGAGGATCACTTGAGCCCAGGAGGTCGAGACCAGCCTAGCCAACATGGTGAAACTCCATCTCTACTATAAACAAACAAAAGAATTAGCCGGGCATGGTGGTACACACCTGTAATCCCAGCTGCTCAGGAGGCTGAAGCAGGAGAATCACTTGAACCCAGGAGGTGTAGGTTGCAGTGAGCCAAGTTCACACCACTGCCCTCCAGCCTGGGTGATAGAGCCAGACTCTGTCTCAAAAAGGAAAAGAAAATAAAATTAAATTAAAAATTACAAAATAGAATATCTGCTGTGGTTTAAATATTTCTGTATGGGCCGGCATGATGGCTCACACCTGTAATCCCAGCACTTAGGGAGGCCGAAGTGGGTGGATTACTTGAGGTCAGGAGTTCGAGACCAGCCTGGCCAACATGGTGAAATCCCGTCTCTACTAAAAATACAAAAATTAGCTAGGCATGGTGGCGCATGTCTGTAATCCCAGCTACTCAGGAGGCTGAGGCATGAAAATTGCTTGAACCCAGGAGGTAGAGGTTGCAGTGAGCTGAGATCGTGCCACTGCACTCCAGCCTAAGTGACAGAGTGAGACGGTCTCAAAAAAAAAATTTAAGTATGTATATGTGTGTGTCTATATAGACACACACACACATATATATGCTATAAAAACATGAAAATAGTTGTTTATGTGTAGAATTCATGGATGGCTCTAATATTGTCTTATGGCATTATTTACTCTGGGCATACTATGTTTTCAGTGGTAAATAAAAACATTCAAAGATTTCCTAAGCATAATTGAAATTGAGTGAATGGTAGGGCAAGGGTACGGATAACAATTTTGTTTGCTTTGGAAGAATTTTACTTGGGGCACATCTAAGTGAGCGTCTTTTATTAAGGTAACTAAACAATTACATATTTAAGGGAGCTGAAAGTTATGTTGTTCCTGGTGCTGAGAACAACAGTTGTGCAGTACTGGCCGTGACTATGAAAATGATGGTAATTTTACCATATGTTCATACTTGAGTTATCACATTCGGATTTGGTATGTGGCTATATTTTTTAAGATGGACTAAAATAAAATGTACTGATATATCTTATCACAAACTACACTTCCTTATGTGTCCAAGAGATTATGATTAACGGCAAAAAAAAAAAAATGTGATTTGGTATCCCTTACATAAGGTGCAGGAAATTCTCTAAAGATCGGTAACCACTCCCAGACAAGGTCCTCTGATTATCGTAGGAGCATTGACTTGGACTCAAACACCACTGCTAATGCATTCCTCTAAAAACATTTGCATGGCATGGCAACCAGAGACAACCCACAGAATGGCAGAAAACATTTGCAAACTACCCACCTGACAAGGGATTAATAACCAGAATGTATAAAGAGCTTAAACAATTCAATAGGGAAAAGAAAATCTGATTTTCAAATGGGCCAAAGGGCCAGGAGCAGTGGCTCACATTTGTAATCCGAGCACTTTGGGAGACTGACGTGGGTGGATCACCTGAGGTCAAGAGTTCAAGACCAGCCTGGCCAACATAATGAAAGCCCACCTCTACTAAAAATACAAAAAATTAGCTGGGTGTGGTGGCGGGCGCCTGTGATCCCAACTACTCGGGAGGCTGAGGCAGGAGAATCACTTGAACACAGGAGACGGAGGCTGCAGTGAGCCAAGATCACACCATTGAACTCCAGCCTGGGCAATGAGAGCAAAACTTCATCTCAAAAAATTGATTAATTAATTAATCAAATAAAATCAGCAAAAAATCTGAATAGACATTTCTCAGAAGAAGACACATAAATGGCCAACAGGGGTATAAAAAAAAATGTTCAACATGGCCGGGCGCGGTGGCTCACGCCTGTAATCCCAGCACTTTGGGAGACCAAGGCAGGCAGATCACAAGGTGAATCCGGCCATCCTGGCCAACATGGCGAAACCTTGTCTCTACTAGAAATATAAAAAATTAGCTGGGTGTGGTGATGCGTGCCTGTAGTCCCAGCTACTAGGGAGGCTGAGGCAGGAGAATTACTGGAACCCAAGAGGCAGAGGTTGCAGTGAGCCGAGATCACACCACTGTACCACTGCACTGCAGCCTAGACACAGAGTGAGTCTAAAAAAAAAAAAAAAAGTTCAGCGTTACTAATCATCAGAAAAATGCAATGGGATATCATCTCGCCTCAGTTAAAATGTCTTTTATCCAAAAGCCAGGCAATAATGAATGCTACTATGGAGAACAGTGTAGAAGTTCCTCAAAAAACTAAAAATAGAACTACCATATGATCCAGCAATCTCGCTGCTGGGTATATATCAAAGAGAAAGGAAAGTGTTATATCAAAGAGGTATCTGAACTCCCATGTTTACTGCAGCACTATTCACAATAGCCAAGCTATGGAATCAACCCAAGTGTCTATTAATGGATGAATGGATAAAGAAAATGTGAGATATATATATATATATATGCATGGAATATTATTCAGCCATAAAAAAGTATGAAATTGGCTGGGTACAGTGGCTCATGCCTGTAATCCCAGCACTTTGGGAGGCCGAGGCGGGAGGATCACCTGAGGTCAGGAGTTCCAAGACATGGTGAAACCCCATCTCTGCAAAAATACAAAAATTAGCTGGACATGATGGCAGGTGCCTACAGTCCCAGCTACTCCGGAGGCTGAGGCAGGAGAATTGCTTGAACCTGGGAGGCAGAGGTTGCTGCGAGCTGAGATCACGCCATTGCACTCCAGCCTGGGTGACAGAGCGAGACTCCGTCTCAAAAAAAAAAAAAAAAAAAAGCATGAAATCCTGTCATTTAGAACATGAAGGGAACTGGAGGACATTGTATTAAGTAAAATAAGCCAGGCACAGAAAGACAAATGTTGCCTGTTCTCACTCATATGTGGGAGCTTGAAAAAATTTGAACTTGTAGAAGAAAAGAAATGGAGCTTGTGGAGATGGAGAGTACAATGATGGTAGAATGATGGTTAGCAGGGCTGGGAAGGGGAGTGGGGAGGAGGGAATAAACAGTGGATGGTAAATGGAACAAAAATACAGTTAGAAGAAAAAAGATCAGTGTTTGGTAGCACAACAGGTGACTATTGTCTACAATTTATTGTACATTTCTTTTTTTTCTTTCTTTTTTTATTTTTCTTTTTTTTGAGACGGAGTCTTCCTCTGTTGCCCAGGCTGGAGTGCAGTGGCTCCGTCTCGGCTCACTGCAACCTCTGCCTCCTGAGTTCAAGGATTCAGAACACCTCAAGTGTTCTGCCCACCTCGGCCTCTCAAAGTGCTGGGATTACAGGCCTGAGCCATCGCACCCGGCCTATTCTACATTTCAAAATAACTTAAAAAGTGGAATTAGAATGTTCCTAACACAAAGAAATGATAAATTATTGAGGTGATGGATACCCCCATTACCCTGATTGGATCATTACTCATTGAATGCTTGTATAAAAATGGCACATGCACCCCATAAATATGTACATCTCCTATATATCCAAGAAAAGCATGGCAACCCGTGACCAATTTATTCCCTTACAAGACTGATTCAGAATTTCTAGGCACTGAGCACTCACTCTATCTTCTAAAGGATAGTTGGGGCTGTCTTTGTTAGGAGCGCAAGAGCCCTGAATACCCTGCATTATTCTGTCCAGCCTATCACTTCTGTCCAGCCTCTCATCACTTCTGTCCAGCCTGTCTCTTTTGTCCAGCCAATCATCACTTCTGTCCAGCCAATCATCACTTCTGTCCAGCCAATCATCACTTCTGTCCAGCCTATCAACACTTCTGTCCAGCCTGTCATCACTTCTGTCCAGCCTCTCATCACTTCTGTCCAGCTTATCACTTCTACTGAAGTAAACTCTGCAGTCATGAAGCTTTCGGAGTTCGAGTTATCAAATTAACCAAGAGCTCAGGTGTATTTACTCAGATTTTCTCTTTCATTGTTTCTTCCTTCCTTCTCTCTCTCTCTCTTTTTTTTTTTCAAATAATCACAGCAGTAAAAGTACATTATAAATGATTAGGCTCTGTTGGATAGCCAGCTATTCCATTATAATGTAATGTGTTTAAAATCTTCAAGTTGCTTTGAAAAACACACTCAGATGAAATAAAGCAGCTAGCCAGCCGGCAGGCAATGAGTTAACTGTTGTCTATGAAAGGGAAGAGGAGGAGACATCATACACTTTTTTTTTCCAGTCCTTTCGGTCTCCTGGTTACGGAATAGTCCTAGTTTTGTGTTGGCTGATGGTCTGGGTGCCTTGTGATTGTTTTGATAGAGCATAAGAGTTAAAATAAATATTTCTGCAGCCAGAGGGTTCCAGCCCTGGTTCCTTGGTAACCTCATACAAGTTACTTGACTTCTTCAGTACCTCAATTTCTTGGGAGTAAATAGCGATAAAACTCTGTAGGGTTGCTAGGAGGCTAATAGGAGTTCATACATGTTACCTGATACATAATCCATGATTGTCAATAGGAACTCACATTTCTCCTTTCTCAAAGATGTTTTCAAGGACACAGAACACTCTCGCACACATCACTGCTCCTTTAACCCTGCAGAGAGCGATTGTAATCAGTGTGGAGAATGGGGAAATGACTTGCCGCAGGTCACGTAGGTCTCAGTCCAATGTTCTGCTACACCACTAGCCATGTTTGTGCAAACCGCAGGCCCACTTGTCTTCATGCATACATAATAGATAGGCAGGGTGCAAAATTCCTCAGGTAAATGGTAAAAAGTGTGCCTTTGTCCCCCAGCCACTCAGTTTTCCTTCCCATTGTTTACTCTTTTTCCTGTGATTTTTCTTTTTTTTTTTTAAGACAGGGTCTCACTCTGTCACCCAGGCTGGAGCACAGTGGTATGATCTTGGCTCACTGCAACCTCCGCTTCCTGGGCTCAAGCGATCCTCCTGCCTCAGCCTCCTGAGTAGCTGGGACCACAGGCAAGCACCGACACACAGGCTTTTTTTTTTTTTTTTTTTTTTGTATTTTTCATAGAGGTGGGGTCTCACCACTTTATGTGATTATTTAAATGGAGTAGTTTGCTTGTGGCAAGCCATATTCTCCAGTAAATAATCAGATGTGGGCCAAGCACAGTGGCTCATGCCTATAATCCCAGCACTTTGAGAGGCCGAGGTGGGTGGATCACCTGAGGTCAGGAGTTCGAGACCAGCCTGGCCAACATGGTGAAACCCCATCTCTACTAAAAATACAAAAATTAGCTGGGTGTGGTGGCAGGTGCCTATAATCCGCTACTCAGGAGGCTGAGGCAGGAGAATTGTTTGAACCCGGGAGGTGGAGGCTGCAGTGAGCCAAGATTGTGCCATTGCACTCCAGCCTGGGTGACAGAGTGAGGCCCTGTGGGGGGAAAAAAAAAATATATGATAAGAAATTTTAGACTAGAAACAACATATATGTTTAGTCTAGGATCAGTGTGGGAAACAGAAAGGGGATTAACATACAAAATGAAGTGCTTAAAAAAATCCTCAGAAGGGCTGGAGGAACAGGCTCTGGGTGGGGCCCCCAGGAGGCATCTAGAACATCTCCACCAAACTGACCCATCACTGGTAAAGCTATGTCAGTCCAGATCAGGAAGCTGCTTCCAGGAGTATCAGTTCAAGAACCTACTCCCAACGCCACCGCCTCTGCTACCCAGGAAGCTGGAATTTGAACCTTGGGACACAGACTTCAGCCACTGCCTTCACAACAGTTGCTTCTTATCTGCCCCAAAGCTGGAGATGAGACACTGGACGTTTGCTGCAAAGAAGTGCTATGTCTTCACAACCTTGCTGGCCAGTAGAGAAGATCTAGGCAGCAGCCTCTGCCTCATGTCCACCTTCCAAATCCCAAGCAAGCACAGCCGATGAAAGGGCTCTCATTCTTAGCCGGGATTCTTGTCATGAGGGACTCTGGGAAATGTTGTGCTTAGCTTGCAAGAAATGAGACAGGATCTTGGGGCACAACTGATCAAAGCAAAAACAAAAAAACAATGAGGTGAGACAGGAGACTATGCCCAGCTAACTTTAGCGCAGTACCTTTGCTTTTTATTTTCTTATTGATTTATACTTATTTAATTTTTTTACCTTTGATTTTTAAAGAAAAGCGTATCTGTATGTATTTGCCTTATGCTTGCCATTTCTTTTTGCTCCTTTACTAATCTTGTATTTCCTTCCCTAAATAGCCTATAAGCATCATCCTTCTACCATGTCAAATATTTTTACCGATTTCTTTCAAGATGGACTTTGTGGTACTAGATAGCTCACCCATGGAATTATGTGGAAACTGGTAATATGATCCTTTACTCTATGTATTTTTTTCAGATTCCCATCCATCATGACAACCATCCGACTACGAGAATTTATTGAGCGTCGCCCACTGATCCCGCCAAGGTATAGTTCTTCCAGATGCACTGCCTCCAGGGCTGAGGCCAGGCAGCCAGGTGCCTGGGGAGTTAGAACTGCACATCCTGCTGCTCAGTGGTTGAGAGACCACTGCCAGGGAGTTCTAGGGAAGCTCTTTGGATGTTTATTGATGAGCAGGTCTATGCAAACCCACTGGCAAAAGTCAGAGGAAGCTGAGACGCCAAAGAAAGAGACTGACAAATCCAGTTTCTTACAAAGAAATATTTAACAGGGACTTATGAACAGAAGCCACATACGTGTCTCGGGTGGCAGTGAGGTGAGATGGTGGATGTCTGCACCATTACCCCTGAGACCTAGGGTTTAGATACCATAGGGAAAGAGTGATACAGAAGGGATGTAGGGGACAATTGAAGTATGATAACACCAACGCTGTTTGGCCAAAGGGCAGAACTTACAGTAAGTACCTGCTCTGACACCAGGAACTATAGAGAAACTGGAAATCTTAGAGGCCTGGGGTGATACGATTTGCTTGTGTCTCCACTCAAATCTCATCTTGAATTGTAGTTCCCATAATTCCCACGTGTCATGGGAGGGACCTGGTAGGAGGTAATTGAATCATGGGGTGGGGCTTTCCCATGCTGTTCTCGTGACAGTGAATAAGTCTCACGAGATCTGATGGTTTTATAAGTTGGAGTTCCCCTGAGCAAACTCTCTTGCCTGCTGCCATGTAAGATGTGCCTTTGCTCCTCCTTTGCCTTCTGCCATGATTGTGAGGCCTTCCCAGCCATGTGGAACTGTGAGTCCATTAAATCTCTTTTTCTTCATGAAGTACCCAGTCTCAGGTATTTCTTCATAGCAGTAGGAAAATGGGCTAATAAAAGGGGTTAATCAGAAGCCAACAGGGTGAATTAGCATCCAACACAGAGTTGCTCTAGCCTCTACCCTGGGTTTAGGGAAGTTGTGAGAAAGAGAAACCTCACACCCATTGCAGAATCCAAGCAAACAGGCAACTCCAAATTCCCAAAAGACCAGAAGGATATTGGTTTTTGCTAGGGAAGAGCTTTACTGAGAAGTCTGAGCAACCCAGGCCTATATTTTGGATTAGACCATTTTACTCTGCTTGGGGTAAAACAAACTGCCCCTGTGCTTCTGCACGATGGGAGCTGACAGCACAGATGGAAACTAAGGAGCCGTTTCAGTCTTTCTTCAAGGTCCTCTATGGCACAAGAATAACAAGCCCTAGATATGTTTGGTTGTACTAAATCTGGTATCAGATGAGTCTGTAAATCCTAACCCCGCTCTCCCTTCACCACCTGCGATGGAGTCTGCAGAAGGGTAGTAGCTATAAATTTGTGACAGAAACCTCACACTGTGATTTGGGCATCAGCCTCTTGTAGCCCCACTGGCTTCATGGCTTTGAGCAAGCCTCATGTTTATTTTATTTTATTTTTATTTATTTATTAGGGACAAAGTCTCGCTCTGTTGCCTGGGCTGGAGTGAAGTGGCTGGATTATGATCTTCCAACTCCTGGGCTCAACTGATCTTCCTGCTGCCTTAGTCTCCTGAGTAGCTAGGACTACAAGCTGCCTGGCTAATTTTTAAATTTTCTGTAGAGACCAGGTCTCACTATGTTGCCCAGACTGTCTGGAACTCCTGGCCTCAAGCAGTCCTCCTTAGTATCGCAAAGTACTGGGATTACGGGTGTGAGCTACAACACTCAGCCTCATGTTTATTTTAATATTGAGTTATTTCAGCCATGTTTGGTCAACAAAGAGAAGTCCTTCTTCCAGAAACTACAGAAGGAGTGAATGGATGGATGTGTCCTTCTTGGGTACACCTTAAGAATTTGCTTTTAAGACCTGGCACAGTGCCTCGTGCCTGTAATCCCAGCACTTTGGGAGGCCAAGGCGGGTGGATCACTTGAGGTCAGGAGTTCAAGAGCAGGCTGGCCAACATAGTGAAACCTATCTCTACTAAAAATACAAAAATTAGCCAGGCGTGGTGGCGCACACCTGCAATCCCAGCTACTCGGGAGGCTGAGGCAGGAGACTCACTTGAGCCCAGGAGGCAGAGGTTGCAATGAGCCGAGATCGTGCCACTGTACTCCAGTGTGGGCAACAGAACAAGACTGTCTAAAAAAAAAAAAACAGAGAGAGAGAGAAAAAGAAACAACTAAAAGAATTGGAAGTTGTGATAAAGGCTATAAAGGAAACGGAAAGGGTGGGAGAGAGAATAATGAAGGCGGAGGGGCAGGCAGAAGGAGAATACCTTCTCTAGCCAGGGTGTTCAGGGAACAGCTCTCTGAGCAGTTGACAGCCGAGCATGATGCTGGGTGATGGGGTAGGGGGGCGGGAGGAGGGAGTGGTCTAGGGAGGAGGAAGTGCAGGTCCAAAAGCCCTGAGTCATGAAAGACGCCATTACATGGTGACACGGGGGCTGGAGCTGGGAGAAGTTTGGGGAGGTAGAGGCAGGAGAAGTTCCTGGAGGGCTTTGTGGCCCTCAACAGTACATTTGGGTTTTATGCTATTACACATGCAGTGAGTTGAAGGGTTTTATGCAATGGAGGACCCTGATCCGATTTACTTTTTATGAAGCTCACTCTGAGAACAGATTGTCCGAGGACAACAGTGGGGGCTGTTGCAGAGAGCAGGGAGGGGGAGGCAATGGTGATCTGGACCAAGGGGCGGCTGTGAGCCGGAGAAAAGCCGTCCCATGGGAGATCCAGCCTGGAGGGGCAATGCACGGACTTGCTGATGGATTGGACCCATGTGTTGGCAGGTCAGGAAAGGCATCAAGAGCTGTCCCACGGTGAGCACTATGGGCGGAGGGTGGGGGCACCGAGACTAGGTGCAGGAAGAGTGGGAGCCATCAGTATGCCCCCCGACCCACGTGCGGCTCTGAGGACAAGCCCCAGAAAGCTGAAGACAGCCCAGCCTTAGGCCTCCAGGGGCCCCAGGGCCTGCTGTGCTCAGTCCCACCCAAACCCCCAGACTCCAGGCCAGGTCCAGACACCACAGAGCACCGGGCAGGAGTGGCCAGTGGAGGTTTGTTTCCATTTTCCCCAGAGGAGACCAGAGTTAAATAGGCCCCACAGTGAACAAAACAGATCTCAAACACACCCAGAAAGAGCAAAGCCTGTGGCGAGACAATCAGGAAATACTGGAGCCAGCTCTGTTCCTCTCTCCCCAGCTTCCTCCTCATCCGGGTTTCGGGAAGGAGAGGTTTTTGGTTTTTTGTTTGGTTTTGTTGAGACAAAGGCTTGTGCTGTCACCCAGGCTGGAGTGCAGTGGTACGATCTTGGCTCACTGCAACCTCTGCCTCCTGAATTCAAGCGATTTCTCGTGCCTCAGCCTCTCGAGTGCTGGGACTACAGGCGCCCGCCACCATACCTGGCTAATTTTTGTATTTTTAGTAGAGACGAGGTTTCACCATGTTGGCCAGGCTGGTCTCGAACTCCTGACCTCAAATGATCCACTCGCCTTGGCCTCCCAAAGTGCTGGGATTACAGGTGTGAGCCACCGCGCCTGGCCTATTTTATCTGTTTCTTTATTTCCTGCCTGTCACCCCCTCTGGAATAATAATGGTAAATACTTCTGAAGCTCTTACTGTGTGCCAAGCACTGTCCTAGGTGCATCTGAACTCCTTTAACTTTCACTACTGTGAGTTCCATATGAGGAAACCAAGGCACCGTGTGGTTAAATGACTGTCCCAGATCCCACGGCCAGTGACTGGCGGACATGGATCTTAAACTCACGTCTGTGCTTATGGTCAGTGCACTTTGCTGCATCTCCAGGTTAGCTCCCCGGGCAGGGCTTACTTCCCTTTCTCTGCAACTCACTATCATGACCTCCGCCTTGCAGATTACCATTCCCGGTAGGCCCTGTAGGCACGGTTGTGGAAAACATTAAAATGAATGAGTGAGCAACATTATCCAGTCATTTATGTGTGGTTTGTCCCCTGGTGACTGATGGCACCTGAGCCTGCCTTTGTGCAGTTTTGCACAAGCACGTATCCAATTCATCCTTAAATGCCCAAGCCTCAGAGCTATGCTATGGAAAACCAGATTAAAATCAGCAGGGACACTGAATCAAAGTAAATGTTAAATGGTTCACACTTAGCGGTGGCCACATAAAATTCTTGTATTCATACTCATATTGGTTGGGCGCAGCTGCTCACGCCTGGAATCCCAGCACTTTGGGAGGCCAAGGCAGGTGGATCATGAGGTCAAAAGATTGAGCCCATCCTGGCCAACATGGTGAAACCCTGTCTCTACTAAAAATATAAAAAGTTAGCGGGGTGTGGTGGCACACACCTGTAGTCCCAGGTACTCGGGAGGCTGAGGCAGGAGAATTGCTTGAACCTGGGAAGGTGGAGGTTGCAGCGAGCCAAGATTGCACCACTGCACTCCAGCCTGGCGACAGAGCCAGACTCCGTCTCAAAAAGAAAAAGGAAAAAAAAGAAAAAAAAAATCCTATTATATGCAACTGTTTACTGGTGCCATCCCCTGGCTACAGGCTGGAGGCCTGTCACTCAGAGTAGGGCTGAGTGTGGCGTTGGTTTGTGGAACGCAGGATACTCCTGAAAAGATCACTTTAAGTGGGTTAAATTCAGTGTGTTGTAAACGATCAAAGACACAGAATTTGTGTGTGATTTAAATAGATTTTTAAAACTTCGATCGAAACAGTCTCTGAAGATCCAGAGGCAGCCGTGTGGCCAGCCCATCCTGAGTGGGATGATATTGAAGCAGCGTCATTTTTCTGGGGTATGACCCGTGGTTCATTGCCTCACGCCAAAGAAATCAAGGACGTGAACACACAAGGAGCGAGGTTAAGAGCGGAGGTTTGATAGGCTAAAGAAAGAGAAAATCTCTCTCTTGAGAGAGGGAGTCCCAGTGGGTCTTCTGGTCCCTGGTGAAGCGCAGGAGGTTTTATAGATGAGCTTGAGGAGGTGGTGTCTGATTTACATAGGGCACGAAAGATTGGTTGGACCAGGTGTGCCATTTGCATAACGTGAGAAGAACTGGTTAGGACTAGGTGTGCTGTTCGCACGGCATGTGAAGAAGCTGGCCACCCCACCCTAATATTTGATTGTGCAGATGGGTTCTCTGCCTGGCCGGGTCACATTCAGTTGCCTGTTTTTGTTTTTACTATACACGTGGTGACAGAGAAAAGGGAAGATGGAGCCTCCATTTGAACGTGCCTGGCCCCCAGGTAGCCCTTTTCTATGGACACAGCTGCTGGCATTCACCCTGCAAGTTTCCAGCTTGCTTATTCATGTCCGCAGCTCGATTTTACAGGCTGCTCTTTGTTAGAAAAGAAATGACTTTGGGGCCGCTTTTGTTAAAAGGGAAATTCCGCCGAGGACTCTGTTGCCTTTTCCATCTGCTTAAATAATTTCTGTCTCCTGTATCATCACCTTGGGAGATGTCAGCCACCAAGTACAAAGGTCTCGTTTACTCTTATGTATCCATTAATGGAGAAGATGGTATCATTACTGATGAGGAAACTGAGGCTCCCCACTTCCTTGAGGAGATTCTTCTAGAGCTGGTAAAACCTGGGAGATGACGGCACAGGTCTGGGGGCTTCCCAGTCCTTCCTTTAGTTCCGTCTTCTGGACTTACTAGCTCATGTCCTTAGCAAAGTTATTTATTTCCCCCGAGCCTCAGTTTCTTATCAGGTATAGCGCTCACCACATTGTCTATGGTTAGATAGTTGCCTAAATATGGCTTTCCTGAGCAGATTATGAACTCTTGAGTGGAAAGACAATATTATCATCCCTGTATCCCTAGCACCTAGCACACTGGAGACACAACGGAGCTCGCAGTGAGTACTTTTCATTGAGTTAAAAGCATCTTCCAGCCAACATCGCTGTGTCTTTATGGCTTTTCCTATTTTTACTATACAATGTCTATTTGCTGTCTGCCCCAAAATGAGAGAATCACAGAGTTTGTATGAAAATAGCACTGGATTCCTATTTTAAAAAAAAATCATCACACATACCCTTGGGTGGCAGAGTGCGACATGGAGTTTGGAGACCTGGGTTTGATTCACAGTGCTGGCATTTCCTCGTTTAAGTGGACTTTACTCTTTAAAAAGTCCACTTAACCTTTCTGAGACTTGGGCTATTCTTATAAAGCAGAGAGTTGATCAGGGCTACCTTGCGAGGTGACTGTGAGGATGAAGTGAGATCATTTCTGTAAAAATGTTCTGTGGAGCATGAGTCCCAACAGGGCCGGAACAGAGAAGAGTGCAGTCATAGGAGCACAGGCTACCTGGGGCTGTGGGGCCAGGCTCTGGAGGACGGACACCCCTGGCCTCTGCTATGCACGTTGAATTTTGACTCTGGCTCAGCCCAGATTCCGCTCCAGTTACAGTCACCCTCCCAGGGAACCCTCCCAGGGAACCCTCCCAGGGAACAGCTTTGCTCTCATGTGGACTGAATGAGCCAAGCCATCAGGGACTCGAAATCATGCATGGTGCCTGCACCCGCCCAGAGCGAAGGAAAGGGCTTCCTAGAGCTGGTTACAACCCAGGTCAACAGAATCACTCTGAGCAGAGCCCTGAGCTGGGCTGGGCTCCACAGCCAAGTCTGAAGAGTCCAAACGTGCTTTCACAGTCATTCGCTGAGGCTGGGTAATGCACAGCCTCTGGCCTGGCTAGACATTTCCCCTTAGGAGGTCAAAACTCTCTTCTCCACCCAGCCAGCCCTCCCTCCACACCCATCTCCTTACGCGCACCTTCCCATTGTCTCTTCACTCTTCCCAAAACCTGCCAAGAGACACTCCCAAGGGGTGGCGGCAGGGAGTATTACTTGGTGCTGGTGTAAGGATTCTTTATCCTCAAACCAGCTTTTACTGACTGCTTCTAAGGAGCGGCGCTGAGTTTATTCACCTGTATTCAGCAGGTGTGTGTTTGTATGCATGCCATGGTCAAAACCCAGCCCACCGCCAACAACCCAGCCACTGTAGAAACCAACATCCTTTAGGTGGATTCTTAAACTGTAGTGTGGCCCTGGGGTAACATTCCAAGGTGGTGCTTCAGAAAATGGATAGGTGCCTAAGAAAGCTACGTGTCCCACCCCCGTGCATTCAGAAAGGGCATTTGTTCCCTTTATTGTGCCAGTTCCTCTCTTTTCTTATGACTTAATACCCGTTGTTATTTACCAACCAGGGCTCAGTCAGATTGTCCCAGGCACTGGGCAGGCCCAGACAGCCTGTGGTTTTTCTGCAAATCAGAGCTCCCAGAGGTCCTCTTTGCACAGACAGAGACAGAACTCGCCCTGCTCAGCGCTTGCCTTTCATACTAGACAACCAGGTCCACTCTGGCCCTCATACACTCCACTCAGAACCCAATTCTGTCCACGTCTTGGTGTCTATAATTCCCTTTGCTTGGAATCTCCTCCCCATCCCCTTTACTTATACCGGTCTTAGATACTCCTCCCTCTTCTGTGTCCTATCGACCCTTTATTCAGATCACTATTTCAGCATGTGAAGAGCTTTTTGAGGACAAGGGCTGCTTCTTAGTCAGCTTTGTATCTGCAGAGCCTAGCATAGTGCAGGGTGTTTTGTGTGCATTCGATAAATGTTGGTTGAGTCGAACTGAAGGCATAGTTTCAGTTTTCGTCCATCATCTAACACATATTTAGTGAGATATTTTATGCAAAACGATGTGCTACTTTCTACTGACTCTGAATTTTTTTTTTTTCTGAGACAGAGTCTCACTCTGTCACCCAGGCTGGAGTGCAGTGGTGCGATCTCAGCTCAGTGCAAGCTCCGCTCCCGGGTTCACGCCATTCTCCTGCCTCAGCCTCCCGAGTAGCTGAGATTACAGGTGCCACCACCACGCCCTGCTGATTTTTTGTATTTTTAGTAGAGTCGGGGTTTCACCATGTTAGCCAGGATGTTCTCCATCTCCTGACCTTGTGATCCACCCGCCTCGGCCTCCCAAAGTGCTGGGATTACAGGCATGAGCCACTGCGCCCGGCCTCCTGACTGAATTTTTATGGTATCTACTGACTGCTCAGAATCGGTGGGACATCCCGAAAGACCCCACGTGTCCAGGCAGCACAAATTCAATAAGGTCACCTTCCCAATGATGGCCACTTACTGTGTTCCCTCTCTGGGGGAAAGGCGGGATACTTTCCAATGCTCGAAGACGCAGCTTTGTCTTGGACACTTCCCTGTCTTTTACCCTCCATCCTATCTCCTAAAATATCCTCAATCAGCCCTATCCTCTCCATCCACATTTCCATCATACCAGAGCTTCATCATGGCCCACGTAAAGCACTACCATCACGTCCTAAGCGGTCTTTCTATTTTGTGTCAGATGGTCTTCAAATTTGTTTTCTGGCTGGGTGCAGCGGCTCGCACCTGCAATCCCAGCACTTTGGGAGGTCAAGGCTGGAGAATCACTTGAGCCCAGGAGTTCCAGACCAGGCTGGTCAACATAGTGAGACCCTGTCTTTTTAAAAAAATTGTTTTCCACATTGCCATCAAAAAAGATCTTTCTATATCATGTCATGAATCTTGTTAAAAATCTCACAAAGTAGCCTGGGCAACATAGTAAAACTACAAAATATATATATACACACACACACACATATATATGCCAGGCACATGGTACACACCTGTAGTCCCTCCCAGCTACTTAAGAGGCTGAGACAGGGGAACCTCTTGATCCCAGGAGTTAGAGGCTACAGTGAACTATGATCACACTGCACTACAGCCTGGACAACAGAGTGAGACTTCATCTCTAAAAGCAAACAAAACAAACAACAACAAACCTCACAAAGATTTCCTATCACCTCCATTAGTAGTTCTCAAACTTTCAGACACAATACCCCCTTTTAAATAACAGATATTCTGTAATATCTCTGCTATTCTTCTGAAATAAAATCTGTAAATAATATAAACCAACCACATATAATTAAAAAATATTAGGTTGGTGCAAAAGTAATTGCAGTGTTTGCCATTGAAAGTAATGGTCATTGAAAGTCATAGCAAAAACCACAATTACTTTTACACCAACCTATGTCATTACAGTTGTACAACTATAATATAAAAGGAAAAGCAATGTACTATAAAATGAGATGTATTTCTGGCCGGGCGCTGGCTCACATCTGTAATCCCAGCACTTTGCTAGGCCGAGGTGGGCAGATCACTTGAGGTCAGGAGTTTGAGACCATCCTGGCCACCATGGTGAAACCCATCTCTTCTCAAAACACAAAAATTAGCCTGATATGGTGGTGGGCACCTGTAATCTCAGCTGCTCGGGAGGCTGAGGCAGGAGAATAGCTTGAACTCAGGAGACAGAGGTTGCAGTGAGCCGCGATTGGGCCACTGCACTCCAGCCTGGGTGACACAGTGAGACTCCGTCTCAAAATAAATAAATAAATAAATAAAATAAATTAAAATAGGTGTAAAGCGTAAAACCTGTGCACCTTTGCCCTCCAGACTGGTCTCCCTCAGCCCCGCTGTATTCCACTTGTACCACCCACCCTTGTCCCACTCTCTCTTACGTTCACCCCACAGAAGCACTCCCTCCCAGTCCCCACGTTAGCTCAATGATGCTCCCAAAACACCTCAAAATTCAGCCTCTAGACAGGGCTCGAGTCCCCTTCCAGGCTTGCAAGCACCTCGTGCCTTGACATCACAGTGCTGCTTCACATTTAGTCTTTACAGACTTAGTTGTTACAGTTAAAAAAAAGATGAAATTTTGTAAACATCAAAAGTAAAAAAATACAGTATGATGAGCCCCCATTTACCAATTCCCACATTTCTTTTATTATTTTTATTTTTATTTATTTTTTTCAGACAGAGCCCTCCATTTACGGATTCCCACATTTCTCGTTTTTTTGTTTGTTTGTTTGTTTTTGTTTTTGTGAGACAGGGTTTCACACTGTTGCCCAGGCTGGAGTGCAGTGGCACAGTCCCAGCTCACTGCAACCTCTGCTTCCTGAGTCCAAGCAATTCTCCTGGCTCAGCCTTCCCAGTAGCTGGGATTACAGGCATGTGCCACCATGTCCGGCTAATTTTTTGTATTTTTAGTAGAGACGGGGTTTCACCATGTTGGCCAGGTTGGTCTCGAACTCCTGACCCCAAGTGATCCGCCCACCTCGGCCTCCCAAGGTGCTGGGATTACAGGTGTCCATGGCGCCCAGCCCAATTCCCACATTTCAACCATTATCAACATTTGCCCCACTGGTTTTATTTATTTTTATTTTATTTTTCTTTTCATTTAATTTTATTTTATTCCAGAAATATGCTTGCCCACCTACTGGTTTTGTATATCCACTTATTTCTTTCTTCCTAATATTTTGAACTTAATACCTGATACATTAAATATTTCCTTATGAATCCTGAACATAAATAACATTTTATTACAGATGCGGGAGGTTGTGGTGGGAGGATGGAGGCCTGCAAGGCCCAGACACTCAGCTATGGTAGAAAAGGGCTCGTTATGCATGGAAAAGACTCTTACCAGGAAATTCCACGGGTTTTTGGGGCTCAGTGCCAGGAACTGGGGACAAAGACCAAATGCGTTTTGTATTATGCCGCAGCTGGCATTCTTCTGGAATGAACTAGTTGTAAGAGTGGCTTTCTTCTCACCTTCTCACTTTCTGCTCTAGTATATTCATTGCTCACCAAGGCAGAGACCTGCAAGGCTATTACCCTGGGCAGCTGGCAAGACTCCATTTTGATCACGGTGCAAAGAGAGCTCCCAGGTGAGATACCCTCCTCAGTCTCAATTTCCAAGAATGTCACGAAAGTTACAATGATAAAAAGTGGTGGGCAGGGGGAAGACTCCTCATAATAATGATGACAGCAAAAATAAGTATTATTTAATGGATAGAAGAGGTTTGGAAGGAAATATACCAAACTGTTAATTTTTTTTTAATGAGTGGTGACATTATTCTTACTTTATATCTTACTGTTTTGAGACAAGGTCTTGCTCTGTTGTCCAGGCTGGAGTGCGGTGGCAAGATCTTGGCTCACCACAACCTCCACCTCCCAGGTTCGAGCAATTCTCGTGCCTCAGCCTCCCCAGTAGCTGAGACTCCAGGCACACGTTACCACACCCAGCTAATTTTTTTGTATTTTTAGTAGAGATGGGGTCTCACCATGTTGGCCAGGCTGGTCTCAAACTCCTGGCCTCAAGTGATCCGCCCACCTTGGCCTCCCAAAGTGCTGGGTTTACAGGCATGAGCCGCTGCACCCAGCCCACAGGCACTTTGACCTTATTTTCTAGTTAGAGGAGGCTGGAAACCACGGGGGTTAAAAGCAGCAAGTAGAATAAATTACAAAATGTTTGACTTTGGGCAATTTTCATTTCTTATCCACATATCAATTGCCTCATCTATTAAATAAAATAACTGGAGTAACATTCCAGAGCATTGTAAGCACTCGACATATGTTTGCTCTCCTTTGACTCAACATCTAGTATATATTACACATTTCTCTTAATTGCCTGTGACATAGTCGGCTCCTGGGTATCCTCCATGCAAGAAGGGAGCCACAGCGTGTGTGGCTTCAAACAGCGCAGAGTCTAAATGTAATCGATGATCAAACAAGAAGTAGCTTTAAGGGCCATTTTGTTTTAATTAGATGAAAGAAGTGGAGCTCAGAGAGGTGACATGTTTGGCCTGGGGTCACCCAGTTAGTTGGTATAAAAGTTGGGCTTGGTGGCCGGGTACGGTGGCTCATTCCTGTAATCCCAGCACTTTGGGAGGCCGAGGCGGGTGGATCACCTGAAGTCAGGCGTTCAAGACCAGCCTGACCAACATGGAGAAACCCCGTCTCTACTGAAAATACAAAATTAGCTGGGCGTGGTGGTGCATGCCTGTAATCCCAGCTACTCCGGAGGCTGAGCCAGGAGAATCACTTGAATCCGGGAGGCAGAGGTTGCAGTGAGTTGAGATCACACCATTGCACTCCAGCCTGGGCAACAAGAGTGAAACTCAAAAAAAAAAAAAAAAAAAAGTTGGGCTTGAATCCATTTACATTTTCTGGTTCCCAGTTCAAGACTCTTTGTTCTAATTCAAATCCATACTATGTTAAACTATTAGGGCTATGTTTTCTGCCAGAGGATAGACAAGAAAGGAAATGACAGACCCCCATTGCCAGAGCTGCTCATGGCCCAACTCCACAGGACACCCTCCGTGTTGTGTGAACCCTGACATCGCTCTCCTCCACGTCCCACCGCCACCTCGCCTGGCACCCAAATATCAGTCCTACCAGAGGACGGCTCAATTAAAGGAAACCTTGAGCTGAAAGACTTGTGCCTGCCCAAGGTTAGCCTTAAGTGGAAAACTCAATGCAAATGTCAGTCTATGAGCTCATTAAACTTCTAGTTAAGAAGAAAAAAGAAGACAAGCAAAACAAAACAACAACTAGGAAATAATGACGACGTCAGGACGAGACCTAAGTTCAGCTATTGTAGTCATGGTGTAACTTGATAGGTGTCTAACGGCTTACCTTCCCCAGATATATTCCTCCGCCAACTTGATGTCCTTTAGTATTAGAGTCCTTCCTTTGAGCGAGAGTCTTGTCTTCAGAAGGGCATTGATGTATTACTTGAAAAGGGAGGATATTCTGGTGCTAGAGAAACACCCAGTCAAAGGTAGAGGCAGGCTGGCAGTCCAGCAGAGGCAACTTAGGAGCAGTCACCAGGGCCTGGTTCGGCACTCAGCACCATCAGTGACAGAGAAGTGACTAGATTGGTAGTGATGGTCACACAGAATCCGAATTCACAAGAGACTGATGCATTCCCCAGGCCACTCATGTTTTGATTGACAGCGGGAGACATTCTTTCGTAGGAAAAGGAGTACCCTCACCATCCTTTAAGGCACCTACTTTACAAGGTCACGTACCCGATAAGCATGAAATAAGAACAAGTAGAGGTGGGTGGGTATTCTCAACGGTTCTTTAGGCCCATCCACAACAGAGCACCTTCCAATCATCCAGCATCTCAACCCGTTCAGTACCCCACAAGCATGGTCAGATGCTTGCTCTTGCTTTTTCTGAACGTCAGGCAGAGCCACTCCATTCTTAAAGAAGAACACACTCTTTCTTAAAGAAGGCCCGTCACAGTCGAGGTTACCCAATCAGGCAAACATAACTGATGATGAAGCAGTCTTCGACTCCTCTGTGACGCTGTGTGATTAGTTCACAGCGATAAACTCACAGAAGGCTATCACCTCCTTTAGATTTAGATGTTCCTAAATCTCAGCTAACACTTAATCGTTTTCACATCAACAGCAGCTCATCTCAATAGTTTTCACATCAACAGCAGCTCATCTCAATAGTTTTCACAACAACAGCAGCTCATCTCACCTATTTTATAGTTTAAAAACATAAACGTGTATGAGAACATTTAGAAAACATTCACAATCAAAAACGGAATGATTGAAAGTTACCCACAATATCATCACCCAAAGATAATCATGCAGAATCATCCAGATCTACATCAAAATAGGACGGGATGGGTATTTTGAAACCTTTTTATTTTTGGTAATAGCTGCATTGAGATAATTCACATACCATATGATTTATCCATTTAATTCAATTGAATGAATTCAATTCAATTCAATGCATAATTCAACTGAAACCTTTGTTTAAACATGTATTGTGGACTTTTTTCCATTTCAAAAGTTATAATCCTACTACAGCATCCTTTTTTTTTTTTTTAGATGAGTCTCACTCTTGTTGCCCAGGCTGGAGTGCAGTGGCGCGATCCCGGCTCACTGCAGCCTCTGCCTTTGGGTTCAAGTGATTCTCCTGCCTTAGCCTCCCATGTAGCCAGGATTACAGGTGGCCACCATCATGCTCAGCTAATTTTGTATTTTGCTCAGCTAATTTTGTATTTTTAGTAGAGATGGAGTTCGCCATGTTGGCCAGGCTGGTCTTGAACTCCTGACCTCAGGTGATCTGCCAACCTTGGCCTCCCAAAATGCTGGGATTACAGGCATGAGCCACCGCACCTAGCCATACAGCATCATTTTTAATGGTGGCGTGGCATTCCCACATATTTCTGTGTCATTGTCTAAATAATTTCCTATTTTTTTACATGCAAGCTGTCCCACTCTTTTTATTATCATAAAAACACTTGGACAAGCATTCTTAGAGCTAAGTCTTTGTTGACATCCTAATTGTTGGGACAAAATATGTGCAGATTTTCAAGGTCTTAATCTATATCACCAAAGCTGGACCGGTGAAAGTATACTGCCACAAACGGTATTTTGCCATTACATTTTGGTTGTTCTTTGCTTTGCTTTTCCAAGGGACACCTATTTGAATAGGGGTACAGGAAGGTTATAACTGATTTCAAGTCCATCAGACCCCAAGAGGCACAGAGTGGTTAGTCTAACCAGATGTATTGATTCCTTTTTTATTTTATTTTATTTATTTCTTTGAGACAGGGTCTTGCTCTGTCACCCAGGCTGTGTCTCGGCTCTCTGCGACCTCTGCCTCCTGGGCTCAAGGATCCTCCTACCTAAGCCTCCCTAGTAGCTGGGATTACAGGTGTACACCACCACACCTGGCTACTTTTTGTATTTTTTTGTAGAGACGGGTTTTCGCCATGTTGCCCAGGCTGGCCTCGAACTCCTGAGCTCAAGCGATCTGCCCCCATCAGCCTCCAAAAATGCTGGGATTACAGGCGTGAGCCACCACTCCAGGCCTGCACTGGTTCCTTGAAGCAACAAACATCCACAGAACAGTTACACTGGGAAAGGGCGCCAGGGACCTTGGAGCATGGGGAGTGGCTGTGCATGGGCAGATCTAGTGCAGAGTGTGATATGCATCACCTCCTAGGACCTGTCATTGGAGAGAAGGAGGGATGCTAAAGGGAAGAACAGGGAACAGAAGTCCCTGAACCATCTACTACAGCTTTGCCAGGGCTGGTCGTAGAGCTATGGGAGTCTTGTCAACACTCTCTTGTTAGCCTCATGGCCATTTCCAGGGAATGGATTCCAGCTGATAAGAAAATGGACTGCTTTTTTCTACTGGGTTTTCAGCAAACTGTTTCTGTTTCCATTTAGACCGCTCATAGACTTGACAATTCCACCCAAGAGAAAATATCACTATCAGCCTCAATTAGACCAACAAACGCTCATTCGATATATTTGCCTTCGAAGACATTCAAAGCCTGCTGAGCCGTGGTATAAAGAAACCACTTACCAAAGAGACTATTCTCTGCCGTTCTATGAGATTGGTAAGTCAGGCCAACTGCTCTTAACTCTCTGAGATTAACCTTGCCTGGGCCACAGATCAGCATCTCCCATGGGCTCGCTGTCTCAGGGAGCCTGTTTGGGACCAGTCGAGTTGGAGGCATGGATATGTGTGTGTGTTTCTGCGTGCAGGAAGAATTCAGAGGGCCTCCCAAGGCTCCTCCCTATCTAGCTCCCTGCAGAGGAGACTTCAGGGATGAAAACGCATATATCCTTTGTAACACACGGTCTCAAGTCTGACCACTCTTTTCTTTTTTTTAAATGAGAGACAGGGTCTTGCTATGTTGCCCAGGCTGGCCTTGAACTCCTGGCCTAAAGCAATCCTCCTGGCTCAGTCTCCTGAGTGGCTGAGACTATAGGCATAAGTCACTGCACCCAGCTAATTGCTTAATTCTTTTTTGTAGAGATGAAGGTCTCACTATGTTGCCCAGGCTGGCCTCAAACTCCTGACCTCAAGTGATCCTCCCGCCTCAGCTTCTCGAAGTGCTGGGATTACAGGTGTGAGCCACCACACCTAGTCTTCACTGAGTCCCTTGTCACATGACAAAGTCATTATTGTGCCTAAACATAGTGTTAACGGAACTTTTCTTATTCCCGATTTCAAACTTTACAACAATGATTTGACATTTAGAGGTATGTTTCAGACATTCTAAGTTCCCCTTGTAATATGTGAGGCTGCAGCATGTAAAAGAATACTGAAAGGGGGCTGGGCACAGTGGCTCATGCCTGTAATCCCAGCACTTTGGGAGGCCGAGGCAGGCAGATCACCTGAGGTCAGGAGATTGAGACCAGCCTGGCCAACATGGAGAAACCCTATCTCTACTAAAAATACAAAAGTAGCCAGGCTTGGTGGTGCATGCCTGTAATCCCAGCTACTCGGGAGGCTGAGGCAGGAGAATCTCTTGAACCCAGGAGGCAGAAGTTGCGGTGAGCCGAGATTGTGCCATTGCACTCCAGCCTGGGCAACAGGAGCAAAACTCCGTCTCAAATAAATTAAATAAATACTGAAAGGGACTGAGGCTCCCGACATGTAGGACCTTGGGGGAGGACATGTAGACACCAATTTAAACATTGCTGTGTCCCTGCTGTCATTGGGGCTTTGAATTTTAGTTCTTGGGATGAATTACTTCATTGACGAACTTTTTTTTTTTTTTTTGAAATGGAGTCTCACGCTGTCGCCCAGGCTGGAGTGCAGTGGCACCATCTGGGTTCACTGCAACCTCTGCCTCCTGGGTTCAAGCGATTCTCCTGCCTCAGCCTCCCAAGTAACTGGGATTACAGGCCCATACCACCACACCTGGCTAATTTTTGTATTTCTGGTGGAGACGGGTTCTCACGCTGTTGGCCAGGCTGGTCTCGAACTCAAACCCATGGAGCTAAACGAATGTTAGCAAAGCAATGAAATGCTTACCATCTACTATATATTGTGCCAGTTCACAGTAAGTCTAGGAGATGATTTCAGTCCTGCAGGGAACTCACAATCCAGTTGGGAAGATGAAGCTTGAGGACTGACTAAATACCAAATAGGGGAGCAGGAGTTGAAAGATGAGGCCGGGCACGCTGGCTCACGCCTGTAATCCCAGCCCTTTGGGAGGCCAAAGCAGGAAGATCACCTGAGGTCAGAAGTTCGAGACCAGCCTGGCCAACACGGCAAAACCCTATCTCTACTAAAAAATACAAAAATTAGCTGGGTGTGGTGGCATGCACCTATAATCCCAGCTACCTGGGAGGCTGAGGCAGGAGAATCGCTGGAACCCAGGGGGTGGACGTTGCAGTGAGCTGAGATTGCGCCACTGCACTCCAGCCTGGGTGATCGAGACTCCATCTCAAAAAATAAAATAAAAATGAGATCACTGGGACCTAGAATAGCCAGAAGAGCAGCGTGCAGGAATGGGGACCGGAGCTGGGCCTTGATGGGTCAGGTGTGCACAGTGGAGAAGAAACAAGGACAGCAGAGATGGGGACCCTGAAACTAGGGACAGTGCATAGGATGGGCGAGGCGTGTACGGGAGTGGAGAGGACTCCAGTGAGGCAAATACTGGCTTGACTGGGCAGCGTAGAAGGGGCAGTGAAAGATGACATGCGAACTGGCAGAGTAGTAGGAGAGAATACCCGAACAGAAGAGAAGCTGAAGGAGTGTGAGAAGCTGAATTTGGACAACCGGAGCCATTGTAGGATCATAGTCAAGGGAGTGACCCAGTCAGCTTTAGAGGACATGAGTCTGTCAGTTCTGCTCAGGATGGGTTGGAGAAGGCATGGACTGCAGGTGAGAAGAGCAGCTCACTGTTGCAGTGATACAGTGTGAGCAGCATGAAGCACTGGACAGGATTCAGGCACCACAACACTGCAGGCCTGGAGCGTTCTAGCTACGTGGTGTTGGGCAACGTACTTAGCTTCTCTGAACCTTTTTGCTCCTCTCTAAGATGCAGAATCAAAGTCCACTGTTGAGGATAGCTGTTAGGATTTAAGGATGTCGGCCATGTGCCTAGAACTGCGCTAAGTGGCATACTCACACACACGTATGTGTATACACTCCTCGCTGCAATTAGTGGTAACAGTCCCCGTGAACTAGGTAGTAGTAGAATTATTGTTAGCCCCATCTAGCAGAAGAGGAAACAGGCTTTGAGACTTTTAAAAAGTCTACTCAAGCAAGTAGCTGCTAAGTCATCAGTCCAGCCCAAGCGGAGATATGTTACCCTCCAAAGCCCACGCTTTTCAATTAAATGAGGGAGGTTACAGGGGAAATGGAAAAAAGACTCATATGGCAGAGCATTTGGAGTGAAAAAGGACAGTGCGAACAGAAAAAGAAACGGAGAGAAATGAAAGACAACTCTGCACCCTCTCATTTGTGCAAAATCAGTGATGCTTCTGATAGAAATAATGGATTTAGGCAGAAGAGATGTAGTCAAGTTGGGATCTAGGGACAATTAAAAACACGGTACCAGAAAGAAAGTGGTGCAGCCTGGGGACCATAAGAGGAGAAACAGCTTCAGACAGTCCCCTATTTAGTGAGGTTTGAAGCTAGACCAATTCTAGAGATGATTTGTATTTATATATTCATCCTTCATTTATTGAATTATGCATTGAATATCTATTTGTTATCTGTTGCTGAGTAACAAATCATTCCAAAATGTAATGACTGAAAACATTAATGATGATTTTTGTTGTTGTTCTCATGGTTTCTGTGGGTAGGAATTTGAGAACTGCTCAGTTGGGCATTCTGGCTCAGGGTCTCTCTTAAGGTTTCGGTTGGATGTCAGTGGGGGCTGCAGTCTTGCCTGAAGGCTTGACTGGGGCTGGAGGATCCACCTCCAAGGGGGCCCACACATGTGATTGCTGAGTTGGTGCTCGCTGTTGGCTGGAGACCTCAGTGCCTTTCCATGTGGGTCTCTCCGTGGGGCTGCGTGAGTGTCCTGACAGCATGGCAGTCAGCTTCCCTTAGACAGCAATCTGAGACCACGGTGGAAACCGCAATGCTTTTTGTGACCCAGACTCAAAAGTCACATGCTGACACTTCTTGGCCAGGCACAGTGGCTCACACCTGTAATCCCAACACTTTGGGAGGCCGAGGCAGACAGATCACCTGAGGCCAGGAGTTCGAGACTAACCTGGCCAACGTGGTGAAACCCCATCTCTACTAAAAATACAAAAATTAGCCAGACATGGTGGTGAATGCCAGTAATCCCAGCTACTCAGGAAGCTGAGGCAGGAGAAACGTTTGAACCCAGAAGGTGGAGGTTGCAGTGAGTTGAGGTCATGCCACTGCACTCCAGCCTGAGTGACAGAGCAAGACTCCGTCTCAAAAAACAGAAAACAAAAGTCATACACTGTCACTTCTGATGTATCCTGTTAGTCACATACAGTCAGCTCTAAAGCAGTGTGCAGAGGATTACACAAGGCATGAATACCAGGAGGCGAGAATCATTGGGGTCCATGCTGGAAGCTGGTGACCCCAGTATGATTTAGTTGTTTGTTGAGCAACTATTATGAACTAGACACTGCTATCTGCCTAGTACAGTGACCAGGGAAGATAAGATACCTGCTTCCGCAGAGCTGACATTCTGGTGGGGTATATAGATCATAGACAAGTGCATTTTTTTTTTCAAATTATAGATTGTGGTAGTGCTATATGGGAAATAAGCAGGGAGATGAGGATAGCTAAAGGAAGTTACTTTAAATAGGGCAGTCAGGGAAAATGTCTATGCAATTTTAGCTGAGCCTTGAAAAATAAGAATGAGTCATATAAAGGGCATTTCAGGCAAAAGTAACAGTAAGTGCAAAAGCCTGGAAGCTGGGAAGGGCTTGCATATTTGAGGAACAGAAAGGAGACCAGTGTCATTTGGTGGGTAATGAGTTAAGAGGGATCAGGCAACTGGATTTTATTCTAAGAGCAATAGTAAGACATTGAAGGATTTTTAACAGAAGAGTGACATCTTATATTTTAATGGCATTATTTGTATTACTCTGGCTGCGGTTTTTTTTTGAGACGGAGTGTTGCTCTGTCACCCAGGCTGCAGTGCAGTGGCACAATCTCAGCTCACTGCAACCTCCACCTCCTGGGTTCAAGCAATTCTCCTGCCTCAGCCTTCCAAGTAGCTGCGACTACAGGCGCGTGCCACCAGGCCCGGCTAATTTTTGTATTTTTAGTAGAGGCGTGGTTTCACCACGTTGGACAGGATGGTCTCAATCTCTTGACCTCGTGATCTGCCTGCCTCAGCCTCTCAAAGTGCTGGGATTACAGGCGAGAGCCACAATGCCCGCCCTCTGGCTGCTGTTAAGACACTGTTTGGAGGGGAAATGGAGGGGAAGAGTTTCTCAGGCAGACCACTGAGAAACAATTTAGTAGGTTAGACCAGAGGTGATGGTGGCTGGGACCAGCAGGGAAGATAAAGAGGAGTAAATGGATTCCAGAGATATTTTGGGGGTGGCATCAACTGGACTTGGTGATATATTTGATGCCAAGAACACTTTCACTTACTCATACGTATCCCTTCAGTAAATAATTTGAAGGCCTATTTAAGTGCCAGTCAATGTGCCAGGTTTTAGCAATACCACGTGAAGCAAAAATAGACACAAGATTTCTACACTCAGTGACCATGGATGGGAGTGGTGGCTCATGCTGTAATCCCAGCACTTCGGGGGACCAAGGTGGGAGGATAGCTTGAGGACAGGAGTTTGAGACCAGCCTGGGTGACACAGTGAGAACCCACTTCTACAGAAGACATTTAAAAATTAACTGGGCGTAGTGGCCCCTGTGGTCCAAGCTACTCAGGAGGCTGAGTCCAGAGGATTACTTGAGCCCAGGAGTCTGGGGCTGCATGAGCTATGATTATACTACTGCACTCCAGCCTGGCAACATAGCAAGACCCCAACTCTAAAAAATAAATAACTGTAAATAATCATAAAAGTCTACCTGCCTTAAATGCTATGAAGCAGAGTTTATATGGGGGTATAGGAGCATACAGTAAGTCAGAGAAAGCTTCCCTTAGGAAATGATGAGCCAAGAGCTGAAGGATAAGCTAAAAGTTAACTGGGCAAAGAGTGGGGAAACAGGTTCACAGCGAGTACAGCATGTGCAAAGGCCCTGTGGCAGGAAGGAGCATGACACGTTTGAGGAACTAAAAAATATAAGGGTGTGCTGGAGTATAGAAATCAGGAGGGATCATGGAGCCGGGTGTGGTGGAGGGACGGCAAGACCAGAGTAAGAAAGAGGTTACAGGTCATGTTCAGGGTTTGGCCTCTAGTCTGAGAATAAGGGGAAACTGTTGAAAAGTTTTAAGGAGGGCAGAAGTAATGGTTACAATTTCATTTTGTGAGGGATAAAAGACTACAAACTGGGTTCAGTGTATACTGCTTGTGTGATGGGTGCACCAAAACCTTACAAATCACCACTAAAGAGCTTACCATGTAACCAAATACCATCTGTTCCCCCCAAACCTATGGAAATAAAAAATTTTTAAAAATTCATTTTGAAAATGTTACTCTAACTGTGAAGAAGAAAAGGAGGGGCAGGGTGGGGAGTAGCATGGGGCGAAGATTGAATGTGGAGAGTCAGGAGGAAATTGCAGTGGTTAAAGTTTTTTTCTTTTTTTGAGACAGGGTCTCCTTCCCATTATCCAGGCTGGAGTGCAATGGTGCAATCTCGGCTCATGGCAGCCTTGACAGCCCAGACTCAAGTGATCCTCCTACCTCAGCCCCCCGAGTAGCTGGGACTACAGGCACGTGCCACCACACCCAGCTACTTTTTGTATTTTTTGTAGAGACAGGGTCTCACTATGTTGCCCAGGCTGGTCTCAAACTCCTGGGTTCAAGCAATCTGCCCGCCTCAGCCTCCCAAAGTGCTCGGATTACAGGCATGAGCCACCACACCTGGCCAGGTTAAAGATTCTTAATTTTGGTTACATTGCTTGGAGTTTTAAAAAATCTGGACGCCCAGGCTATACCCAATACCAATTAAATCAGGATCTCTGGGTGGGGCAGTTAAGGGGGGGTCCCAGGCATCAGTCGTTTTTAAAACTCCCCAGATAGATGTAATTAAACTAAAGAGCTTCTGCACAGCAAAAGAAACTACCATCAGAGTGAACAGGCAACCTACAGAATGGGAGAAAATTTTTGCAATCTACTCATCTGACAAAGGGCTGATATCCAGAACCTATAAAAAACTCAATCAAATTTATAAGAAAAAAACAAACAACCCCATCAAAAAGTGGGCAAAGGATATGAACAGACAATTCTCAAAAGAAAGCATTCATACAGCCAACAGACACATGAAAAAATGCTCATCATCACTCGCCATCAGAGAAATGCAAATCAAAACCACAATGAGATACCATCTCGCACCAGTTAGAATGGTGATCATTAAAAAAATCAGGAAACAACAGGTGCTAGAGAGGATGTGGAGAAATAGGAACACTTTTACACTGTTGGTGGGACTGTAAACTAGTTCAACCATTGTGAAAAACAGTGCAGCGATTCCTCAAGGATCTAGAACTAGAAATACCATTTGACCCAGCCATCCCATTACTGGGTATATACCCAAAGGATTATAAGTCATGCTGCTATAAAGACACATGCACACGTATGTTTATTGCAGCACTGTTCACAATAGCAAAGGCTTGGAACCAACCCAAATGTCCATCAGTGACAGACTGGATTAAGCACATATACACCATGGAATACTATGCAGCCATAAAAAAGGATGAGTTTGTGTCCTTTGTAGGGACATGGATGCAGCTGGAAACCATCATTCTCAGCAAACTATCACAAGAACAGAAAACCAAATACCACATGTTCTCACTCATAGATGGGAATTGAACAATAAGATCACTTGGACACAGGAAGGGGAACATCACACACCGGGTCCTATTGTGGGGAGAGGGGAGGTGGGAGGGATAGCATTAGGAGATATACCTAATGTAAATGACGAGTTAATGGGTGCAACACACCAACATGGCACATGTTTACATACATAACAAAACCTGCATGTTGTGCACATGTACCCTAGAACTTAAAGTATAATAATGACAAAAAAATTACATAGATCTATAAATTGAACAATTTAGTAACATATTGCTAAATTCGAAAAGTCATAAAATAACAATGGTTTTAAAGGTAAAAATTATATATGTGTTAAAAATTCTAGAAGAATAACAAAAATGTTATCAGTGATTATTTTTAGGCACAGATTGGAGGTGGTTTTTTTTCTCCTATCTGAATTGTCAAATTGTCAACTTTCTTACATAAAAAATATAATTATTTAAAAAAAAAAACTCCCCAGATAATTCCATAGCGCAGCCAAGTTTGAGAAGCAGTGATTTAGGCAGCAGATGCCGGTGTTAGCAGTGTAGTAGTTAGCAGACGGATCTACATTTGAGAGATGCGTAGGTGGCAATGATTTTCTAAACAACAACAGGCCGGCAAAGGGCTGGTCTGCAAGAGGCCTGACAAGGATTCCTTGGGGAAGAGTTTTTCACAGAATAAGAGAAAGAATATTAAGTTGTTTATCAAAGGTATAGGCTGTTTATCCTAACGATTTGGCCAGTGATTGTTTGTTTGTTTGTTTGTGATGGAGTCTCACTCTGTCGCCCAGGCTGGAGTGCAGTGGCATGATCTCGGCTCACCACAACCTCCGCCTCCCAGATTCAAGCGATTCTCCTTCCTCAGCCTCCCAAGTAGCTGGGATTACAGGTATCCGCCACCATACCTGGGCTAATTTTTGTATTTTTAGTAGAGAAGAGGTTTCACCATGTTGGCCAAGCTGAACTCCTGACCTCAGGTGATCCACCCGCCTCGGCCTCTGAGGTGTCTGATTAAATATAGACCACGATAGAGCATGGTTATTGCTTAAACAATTCTTCCTCAGTTAAGATGATTTCTCAGCACACATCATTTCATTGATTTCCGTAGGAAACATTTTTGGGCGCTGACTATGTGCAAGACACAGTGGAGGGTATGTAGAAGGCGCTGTCCTCAGAGAGTTTATAGCCTGGGAGGATAAGATGGCCCCTCGGCGGAAAGTTACCCTTGTGTGACTCACCCTAGTGCCAAATAATTCAAATAACTCATTTTTCCAAACTAAAATATATGCCTTTACCGACAGCGTGACCCTTAGGCTCTCTGACCCTCAATATTCTCATCTGTGAAAAGGATAAAAATAGTATCTACCTAATAGAATTGAGATACCGATATAAAGAATTTAAGCATTGTGCCTGTATGTAATATTAACATGCCTTCAAAAATGTTAGTTACTATTAGTATTGATCAAGAATAAACGTGTCCCATAATCAGTATCTGTAAAAGACCAATACAATGGAATTGCATATATCACTGAGATTAAGTTCTAAAATCGGTACACAAGGTAAAAATCATGCATGATCAAAGTTATCCATGAAAAATATCTTAGACTGGCCAGGTGCGGTGGCTCACACCTGTAATCCCAGCACTTTGGGAGGCTGAGGTGGGTGGATCACTTGAAGTCAGGAGTTCGAGACCAGCTTGGCCAACATGGTGAAACCCTATCTCTACAACACACACACACACACACACACACACACACACACACACACACACAAATTAGCTCATGCCTGTAGTCCCAGCTACTCAGGAGGCTGAGGCAGGAGAACTGTCTGAACCCCAGGAGGCGGAGGTTGTAGTGAGCCAAGATTGCACCACTGCACTCCAGCCTGGGCAACCCACAAACAAAAACTCTTGATTGTTAAAGAGTGATATTATATGAAATCATTAACGTATTTGGAATACATGGAATTCTCAGCAAGGTGGTTAAAGTTTCTCTGTGGTTATCAACTAATTATTCATTTTATTTTCCAACAATGACTTTCAAAGGAGTCACCACCACGAATCCACGTGAACAATAATTACATTTTGTCAGATGATAAGGAAATCCAAAAAATCATTTCACACTTTCTTTCCATAGCATCCCCAATCTGTGTAGCATGTTTCAGGGTTGATAACACCCACTGTTCTCACAACATTGACTGTTGAGTTCACCTGGCTAAACTGTGTATGATTCAAACCCATCGTACAGCCTACAAGGATCACGAAGAGTTGCTGAATGGAATTCCTCACACTTCTAAATTACTTTGATACATTTCCAGAGATAGATTAATTAGAAGGCCATCATTGCTATTTGACTCCATAAAAAACCTTGAAAAGTCATATTGTTGCTGACTACAGACAGGATCACACTTGATTAAATCTAAAATTCCTCAAAGATTTCATTTCTAGTCATACTCCTTGGGCTAGTGAAATGTTATCCATTCTTAATATCCAGAAATGTTTATTTCTTGAGATACTGTTGAAGCACTAAGGAATGTAGACTAGAACAATGAAGGATTAATGGTTTTGGAGTCTGTTCTGTGTCAGATGTGGACTGTACCTCTTACAAGTGACGTATACTTGGGTAAATTAATCTTTTTGAGATGGCGATATCAGTGTACCACTGAGAATTACTCTAAATATTAATGTAATACTCTAATATTCACCTAATACTATAATAAAGTTTTGTTACAATGCAGCCGGGTGCAGTGGCTCACGCCTGTAATCCCAGCACTTTGGGAGGCCGAGCTGGGCAGATCACTTGAGCTCAGGAGTTCGAGACTAGCCTGGCCAACATGGCAAAACCCCATCTCTACTAAAAATACAAAAATTAGGGATGGTGCGAACATCTGTAATCCCAGCTACTTTGCTGAGGCAGGAGAATCACTTGAACCTGGAAGGCGGAGGTTATAGTGAGCCAAGACGGCGCCTCTGCACTCCAGCCTGGACGACAGAGTAAGACTGTCTGAAAAAAAAAAAAAAAAAAGCTTTTTTACAATGCTTTTGAAACACTAGTCTTTGGTTCCTTGAGCAATAATTGTATTAAAGTGAAGCCCTCTTTGAACTCTTATTTTCAGATAAACAAAACTGTTAATGATGATAGATTAGAGGTTATAAAATAGGAGGGAACACCAGTGGGTGTGAATTTAGGAATGGCAGGATCACCCAAGGTAGGAGAGTGGGTGGATAAGACATGTGAAATCTCAAGTAAGACCAGTAGATTTTGAGTTCTGCCTCCACCATTTCCTGGCTGTGTGACCTTGGGCAATGTACTTGTCACTCTGTTGCTTCTGATAGCAAAGGGGATGGTGAAACAGATTCAAGTTGAAGAAAGATTGGTTTAAAGTTGGCTGCTGTGTGGAGGTTGGATTACAACAGCAGGAGTGTAAGGAAGAGGAAAGGATATCAGTGTTTTAGGTGAGAGTCCAGGTGGCCTGGGCCAGGGTGTGACGGGGGCGTGGAGAGAAGTAGGAAGTGAAAATTAATTGGATTTGGTTGGTGAGAGAGTGGTCAGGGGTGACTCCCAGGTTTCTGGCTTGTGTTATTATAAGTAACACAGAAGAATGGATGAACTTCATTGATTTCTTTGCTTTTCTCTTCTTTTTTTTTTTTTTTTTTAACTTTTGAGATGAAGTTTCCCTCTTGCTGCCCAGGCCAGAGCGCAGTGATGCAATCTCGGCTCACTGCAACCTCCGCCTTCCGGGTTCAAGCAATTCTCCTGCCTCAGCCTCTTGAGTAGCTGGAATTACAGGCACTCGCCACCACGCCCAGCTAATTTTTTGTATTTTTAGTAGAGATGGGATTTCACCATGTTGTCCAGGCTGGTCTCGAACTCCTGACCTCAAATGATCCCCCCCCCCC